>NC_091454.1:90626256-91226256 GCF_027789765.1 Dendropsophus ebraccatus | reverse complement strand
CGACTGAGGCAAGTAGGCAGGTGACAGTGGGTGGGGTCAGATTTAGGGCCCACTGTCGAGTGTCTTATCTTCACCTGCCGTTCGTGACAGAATAGCCAGCCTGTACAGTTTCGTGACGTGCACCAGGATTTCTATTATGGATCCTATGAAAGCATTGTTGGAGCAAATGCAGAACCTAAACACTATGGTACAGAGCCTTGCTGAACGGGTTCAGGAGCAGGAGGCTGCTCCCCGACAAGTTACTATGACCACCCCTTCCCCCCCTGAACCACCGGTACAACTCCCAGAAAAATTTAAGGGTGATAGAAGGAATTTCCGGACCTTCAGAGAGGGGTGCAGACTGTTCTTTCGACTACGTCCCCGCTCCTCAGGGGACGAGTCCCAAAGAGTGGGGATTATCATGTCACTGTTGCAGGGGCCACCACAGGAGTGGGCATTTTCTCTTCCTCCCAACGCCATAGAGTTAACCTCGGTTGATTATTTCTTTTCAGCTTTGGGATTATTGTATGACGACCCTGACAGGACTGCTGTAGCCGAGCGATAATTGACATCTTTAAAACAAGGTAAAAGGCCAGTTGAGGACTATTGCGCAGAGTTCCGCCAGTGGTGTATCCCATCCGGTTGGAACGACTCTGCTCTGCGCTATCAGTTTCGGGTGGGCCTATCTGAGCAGCTAAAGGACTGGTTGGTAGCTTATCCTCCCCCTGAAACGTTAGAAGAGACCATGACGTTAGCCATCAGGGTGGATCGTCGTACGCGGGACAGACGTAGGGAGAAAGGAATCGTTGAACTCTGTAAAACCCCTACCTCTTTTCTGTCTCCTTCTAAACCTCCTCCTTCCCCGTTACCACCTCCGGAGGAACCCATGCAGATCGGGGCTACCGATGCGAAAACTAGACGGGCCCATTGTATGCAACATAATCTGTGTCTGTACTGTGGCAAAGCTGGACATCGTGTTCGGGAATGTACTTCCAAGCCTGGATCATCGCCGGAAAACTCCAGCGCCTGAGTGACTATCGAGGGGGTCACTCAGGCGCACAGGTACCACTCAATAAGAATAAATTAATGGTCCCCATCTCACTATGTTTGGGTGAGAAGTGTATTTCGGGAATGGCCCATGTTGATTCAGGGGCATCCGCTAATTTTATTAATTCCGGGTTTTGGTCCAGTCTGGAGGTATGTCCACTTCAGCTTAAATGCCCGCTGAGTATTACTGGGGCGGACTTTACACCACTGGCTCAAGGTAGAGTGAAATATATCACTCCTCCCCTAGAAGTAAAAGTGGGGTCGATCCATTCGGAGTGTCTTGATTTTCTGGTTATGGACAATTTGTCTTCCAATGTTATTTTAGGTTTGCCCTGGTTGACCCAGCATAACCCTGTTTTTGATTGGGCAAGCAGAGAACTCGTCCAATGGGGGCCCGGGTGTGCTGCTCACTGTCTTTCTTTAAATTTAACAGGATGTTCTTCATTAGAAGGGGAGATCCCCGAGTTTCTGTCTGATTTTTGTGATGTTTTTGATGAAAAATCGGTGGATGAACTACCCCCTCATCGTCCATACGATTGTGCTATCGATTTGGTTCCTGAATCTAAATACCCGAAAGGGCGTATCTTTAATTTGTCTAGACCAGAAAGGGAAGCTATGCGGGATTATATTAAGGAAAGCTTACATAAGGGTCACATCCGTCCCTCCTGTTCTCCCCTTGGGGCCGGATTTTTCTTCGTAGGTAAAAAAGATGGTGGATTACGTCCCTGCATTGATTATCGGGAGCTAAATAAAATCACCATTAAGAATCAACACCCGCTCCCTTTGATTCCAGATTTGTTTGATCAGATTGGGGGGGCCCGGTGGTTTTCTAAGATCGACCTCCGGGGGGCCTATAATTTGATTCGAATAAGGGAGGGTGACGAGTGGAAAACTGCATTCAATACCCCCGAGGGACACTTTGAATACCTAGTCATGCCCTTCGGGTTGTGTAATGCGCCTGCAGTTTTCCAACGCTTCGTCAATGATGTGTTTCGTGAGTACCTGGGTCGTTTTGTAGTGGTGTACTTGGACGATATCTTGGTTTTTTCTCCAGATTGGTCTTCACATGTCAATCATGTTCGCAAAGTTATGGAACTGTTAAGACACAATCAGTTATTTGCGAAGTTGTCGAAGTGCCAGTTTGGTGTTCAGGAGGTCTCTTTTCTGGGATATAAAATCACCCCTAGTTCTTTTGGTATGGATCCCCTTAAGGTGGCAGCCATTGAAAAGTGGGAACGCCCCAGGAATCTTAAAGCTCTTCAAAGATTTCTGGGTTTCGCCAACTACTACAGAAAATTTATTAAAGGCTTCTCAGTAATTGCTAAACCCTTAACCGATCTCACCAGAAGGGGTTCCGATATGGATAACTGGACTCCTGAAGCCATTCTGGCCTTCGACAAACTCAAAACATGTTTTTCTGTCGCTCCAGTGTTGATTCAACCTAACCTTGAATTACCTTTTATTGTCGAGGTAGATGCATCAGAGGTGGGTGTAGGGGCTGTCCTCTCACAAGGTCCCGTAACACTCACTAACCTCCGACCCGTTGCCTACTTCTCTAGAAAGTTCTCCAAGACCGAATGCAACTATGACATTGGCAATAGAGAGCTCCTTGCCATTAAGTGGGCATTTGATGAGTGGAGACATTTTTTAGAGGGGGCTAAACACAAAATTAAAGTTCTTACCGATCATAAAAACCTCGTTTATTTAGATAAAGCCAAGCGCCTTACTCCACGGCAAGCCAGATGGGCATTGTTTTTTGCACGGTTTGATTTTGAAATCACCTTCAGACCAGGTTCCAAGAATGTAAAGGCAGATGCTTTATCTCGTAGTTTCAGTGTTAAAGAGGTCCCTGTAAGAGAATCCGAAACCATCTTATCTCCTGGGGTGGTGGTGGCAATTCTGCAGCCCGATCTGGCTGCTCAGGTGGTTCAGTCTCAGTCCATGGTGCCTAGAAACACCCCGGAAAATAAACTATTTGTTCCCCCTAATCTTCGGTTGAAAGTGTTGGAAGAAACACATTGTTCAGTACTGGCAGGTCATCCAGGTATTGCTGGTACCAAATATCTACTGTCTCGTCATTATTGGTGGCCATCCTGGGCTACGGATACTAAACTGTTTGTAGAAGCTTGTGAGATTTGCGCCAGGTCCAAGGTTCCTCGCAGGTTACCGGAGGGACTTCTTCAACCCCTGCCTCTGCCTGCTAGACCTTGGACCCACATCTCCATGGATTTTATAACTGATTTACCACCCTCTAAGGGTAAAACGGTGATTTGGGTGGTTGTTGACAGGTTCTCGAAGATGTGTCATTTAATTCCTCTCAACAAACTGCCCAATGCTCGTACTTTGGCCTCTCTTTTTATTAGTCATGTCTTACGGTTGCATGGGGTACCAGAGAATATCGTGTCTGACCGGGGGGTACAGTTTATATCTAGATTCTGGAAAGAGTTTTGTGGTCGCCTAGGTATATCTTTGTCATTTTCTTCAGCCTTTCATCCACAATCCAATGGACAAACGGAGAGGGTAAATCAGTCACTGGAGCAATTCTTAAGGTGTTTCGTTGCAGGCTCACAGGAGAAATGGAGAGAATACTTACCATTGGCTGAATTTGCCCTGAACAATCGTGAAAGTCAGTCTCTCAAAATGTCGCCGTTCTTTTGTAATTTTGGGTTTAATCCTCGTTGTTCTTCTGTACATGCGTCCGAATCCACTAATCCATCCGCCGAAAGAATTTACAGAAAACTGTGCACAGTTTGGGCCCAGGCTCTGCAGAACCTGGTTAAAGCTCAAGAGAATTGTAAAAAACAATCTAATAAAAGACGCATATCTGGCCCTGAGTACAGGGTAGGTGACAAGGTGTGGCTCTCCACTAGAAATTTGAAATTAAAGACACCATCTGGTAAATTGTCTCCAAAATACATTGGTCCTTATCCTATAGTAGAAATCATAAATCCAGTTTCATTTAAGCTGCTGTTGCCTAGGAGTCTTAGAATTCACGATGTTTTTCATAAATCTCTATTGAAAAAATTTGTTAATCCAGTGATTCCGTCTGCTCCTCCCGCTCCGTTGGTCATTCAAGGTGAACTGGAATATGAGGTGGAGAGAATTCTGGATTCTCGTAGGGTTCAGAGTTCTTTACAATATTTAGTTCATTGGAAAGGATTTGGACCAGAGGAGCGCACTTGGGTAGCTAGTAGAGATTTGCATGCATCACGTCTAGTTAGACAGTTTCATCTGCAAAATCCATCTAAGCCTGGTCCCTTAGGTAGAGGTCCGGAGGCCCCTCCTGAAGGGGGGGGTAATGTCAGTAACTTACCTGACCGCGCTCCAGCGTCGTCTGGTCCGGCTGGAGCGCAGCGCCGTCCTCCTCGGCCGAGCCGGGTGACGTCACGGAGACCCGACGGCGTCCCTAGTAACCAGGGAAGCCGCGGGTCTCGCGTTAGTGTACGTCGCCCGGCCAAGCAGCTGGGTGCTGTTGAGCTCAGGCTGAGTGACGGATCTCTCTGCCACTCAGCCTGCAGCGCACCAGCTGCTATGTGTCTGGATTCAGGAGGCCGGACCAATCAGTCTTTGGTCCGGGCTCCTGATCCAGTATAAAGTGTTTTCAGTGTCAGCCTCTAATCGCTGGCTATTAGTTTGTTCTGATCCCAGCTCCCCAGTCCCTTGTATTCTGTCCTATCCTCTTCCATTTTGTCTTGCCTGGATTCTGACCTTTTTGCCTGTCCCCTGACTCTCCGCTCGGTTCTGATTTTGTACTGCGTTGCTCGTTTGGTTCCTGACTCGGCTAGTTGACTCTCCGCATTTTGTTTGTCTGTCTGTCTGCGTTTTATGTTCTGCACGTATACAGTATAGGGATTGTCTTCGTGGTTGTCCGCGACCGCCTAGGGTCGACTGAGGCAAGTAGGCAGGTGACAGTGGGTGGGGTCAGATTTAGGGCCCACTGTCGAGTGTCTTATCTTCACCTGCCGTTCGTGACAGTGACGCTGTTAGAAAGAAGGTGAAGGTGTCGGATCACAAGCAGCACTATGGTAAGTATGCAGAGCTTGTGTGTTAGGCATCTGGAAACTGGCAGCACGGATATATGCATATGCTGTCAGTTTCCCTTTCTACAAATGGCTGCGAGAACTATACAGGCATCGTTCGTTCAGGCTAACTGCTTTATAAAATGTTGCTTGTGAAGGAACTGCAAATCGAGTGTTCTAACTATGTTGTGTGCAGAACCATAGATGCAGAGCCAAAGAAAATCCTTTTTATATGTATCTAATACCAATAGAAGCAAATGCAGGCACTACCCAGGCCCCCGTCCTGTGAATTAGTGCCCAGTGTCTACTATCATAGCCTAATAGACTAAAGTCAATCTAGTTGTGTGCACAAATCACCTACACAGAGTAATAGTCCAAATTATACAATCTTTGTGTCACTGTCGTTATAATTTTCAAAATCTAAATCAACAGTAGATTTGATGTAAAGTAAGTTTGCAATTTAGATTTATTTTGTTGTTGTTGTTATCATGCTGTAAAACAAAGCTGAACTTACCGAAAAAAACAGGTCCAGTCTGATGGCAGATTTTTAGTTATGTGCTGGTTGAAAAAAAGAGACTAAACACATGAAGTCCCAGCCAGTACAGAGTCACTGTAATAATGAATGTACATTGCAAACTTGCTTTATATAACATCTATTGTTGATTGAGATTTTGAAAGTTATAACGACAATGACACTATAAGCTAGTGGAATGGAGGCTGCAGTGCTCACTAACTTTGAATCATTCATATTTTATGAAAATGCAGGTCACAGGATATGAAGGCAATGACCATTTTGATAATCTAGTTAGCTTCTTTAGGGCATAGCACCCAATTCTGTGTGTCTATCTTCTGCTGTTCTTGGTGCTTGTACATACTACCAACCTTTAAACTGGATCAATATTGGATAACCTCTGTGATGACAACACATGTTAAAGGGGAACTTGCTTGCTTACTTCATTGGTTGTTATGGGAAAAATACATCAGTTTTTGGACCTTTGTGTTTAAAATCCAGCAACTTGAGACAGAAGCTAACTATATATAAAGGACTAAGTATATAGAAAGTAATACTTTCCCTTTAAATGACAGCTTAGCATACATTTCCAGGATAACTGCTGGATCCAAGCATTTGACTAAGATGACCTTTTGTAAAAGAAAATATGGCACATGAAATGTCAAGTGTGTGTTACAAGATACTATCCATAAGGCCAAATTCCCAACCACATTTTTTGAGAATGTTTTTTTAATATTATAAAGCCAAATTCCTTTAGTATTGCTTTTGAAATGCTTGGCTTGTCTACAATTTGATTATATCTCATCAAACACAGTATGTAAAACAGATACATGGTTGATTTCAAGCAGATCTGACAGTATATACACTATATGAAGCAATATGGTTCTCCTGTTACCTTACAGGCTTGACTTAGGGCCAAGCTTAGGAACATAGCTGGATTTCTGCTGCTAGAGGATACCAGGCCATTTCCAAAAGAATGGTCCAGGCAGCCCCATTGCCAAACACTATGGATACATACAGGGGGGAGACTGGTGCAGTAGGCCAGTAGTCTGGCTGTAATGGTGTTAAACCTCCATTGTTAGATCTCCTTTTTCATTATGTATGTTATCAAGCTATTCATGTCATTGGATAGAATGATAATTTTTGTAGCCCTGTAAGTTGCCTCCCAATAAAACAGTGTTGGAATTTGTGAGGTAACACAGATGGCACCTTGGGGTGTATCAACTGATTCAATGAATTTTGTGAAAAAAACCTTTGTGATTCGGTCCAGTTTTAAAACCCAATTTCAGTTGTCTCTATCCAAGTCTAGTGCAGTCAAACTGAACTTCCCAAACTGAGATACATTATGAATTTTGCAAAAATTTTGCGACCGAAGCCAAACTTCTTGAGTTCGTACAACCCGGTAAAAAATGGCGGTTGCAAATTGTATTTTACATTACATGACAAGCCTGCGTGTAAGAGGTTATCCATAATCCCTTGCAGCTGGCAGGTGCTTCACAGGGTTAACTTTACCCAGAAGAGCTGTGGACAGCGAGAATCACTGACACAATTAGCAATGGTATGCCAGTGATCCACCAATGTCCACAACTCCCCTTGGTGAAATTCTACCTCTAAGGGTTCTTGGAGGGGGGCTCAGGGAAGCATGATGGCTTCAGTGAGACAGCTGCACACTCAGAGCATGACTGCCTCAGTGGGACCGCTGCACGCTCAGACATCCAACCCTAGTTGCGTAGAGCCTCACATACATTAGTGTCTGTGCTCTACGTTACCTCCCAGTATGATGGTGGTGGATCATATGGAACTGGCTCCTCACCCCAGCTGGACTTTCAGTGGTGATGAAGACATCACTTGTCATGTTTCCCCCTCAGGCCCTACCAAAGACAACAGTGGAAATCTGGACTCCGGGTAAGCAGCTCACACAGGAGCAAATGCACCACGCCACACACTGCTAACCATACTTTCTTCAAGTCTACTTTTACTTTCATACAGAAGCAGAAACACAGGGGCAGAGCCGCAAATTCCTAGGGGTGGAGATACAGCCCCCTCTTGGTGTTCACTGCTCTTTTCTGCTGCAGGTCTTGATGCATTTTTGGCTGCAAAAGCACAAGCAGAAACACTCCAAAGACTGTGTCTCCCACTGAAATCAATTGGGCATTTAAAAGCATGTTTTTGCTTTTTTGACACAATGACACTATTGTAGCTGCAATCATTTAGGTGTTTTAGTGCAGTTAATTTAAGTCAGTCCGGACGAACCCAAACTTTTTGTCGAAGTTCGGTTAACCTGCCGAATAGAACTTTGAAAAGTTTGCTTATCTCTACTGGTGATATTACTTATCTATAAATTAAAAAACAATTTGGAACAAATTATTTCTTTGTAAATATAACATTAGGTGGTACAGAAGGAGGATGGAGGAGAGAACAGAAATTATGCATGTAACCATGCATCTGAATGGTAGCCTGGTAGTTTGGTGCTGTAAATTAGTTATCCTCTGGACATGTACAGTAGGAATAAGGGTTAGACAAAGGGGGGAAAAAACTTTTTAGTTTGTGTTTATTATTATTGTTATACGACATAATTATATAGTGGCAATAAAAAAATCATCAATACTATGTTTTCTTTACCATATCTACTATAAATAAGCTTTCCTTTAACATTAACATATTACCAGAGAAAATCTGCTCAGAATACATACATCGGATATTGGTTGATACCGGCATACGGTGGGGGGAGCTCAAAAACATCCACGGCCACATCCCTGCCATATGTGATGATTGGTGTTAGCGCCGCTGCCTGCTCCGTAACCCCCTTTTCCTGCAGGAATTAAATGATGGAGGAAGATAATGGAAGAGACGCTCAGCTGCCGGGAGAGGACCTGCTGGGAACAGGTGACAGGTGAGTTCACTGGGATGGGACACTGCCAGCAGGCCATCTCCTGCTTGGGTTAACCCCTGTCTGACTGCAGCAGGTCTCCTCAGCTGCAGCTAGCCACCCACTTCTAAATTATAGTCTGTATAGATTGTAATTTAGAAGTGGCTGACTGGCTGCAGCTGGTAAGCCCTGCTGCAGTCAAGCAGGGGTTAACATTTTCCGACATATAAGATGACTCGTGAACCCCCGAAAATCTTCTTAAAAGTCGGGATCGTCTTATATGCCCAGTCATCTTATACGCTGAAAAATAAGATGTTATTAGAACTTAAATAAACTTAAATAGAATTTAAATAAAAATCTGTTTCTTTATGGTAGCCCATTAAGTGTCAGATTTGTGACAGTAACATTCCCCAGGCAATACTAATAACGGAATAGTATGGTTCACCTAAGGTTTAACAAGAATTATTAAATTACAGGAAAGACAATGCCCATATGCTCAGGGAAAGCACATTTTAAACAGATGAGTAATATAACAAATAATGAGATGAGTTGGAGTTGGCAAGTAACTTTAAAGATTTCATATTAGGTTACAAAAGCAATTGAAACAATTGTCAATACACATTCTTTATTGGAAAAACAGAATGCCTGTATTATTATTAACCCAGTAAAATCACGTACATGTAGAACGTATTAAAGGACTATTCCCATAAGGGGTTGTTATACCTTAAGGTTACAAACCCCCTGGCCGAATCTGCAGCGAGTCTCCTTGCTGCGTTTTTGCAGCGAGACTCGCTACAGATCCTGGCCCTATACTTTCAATAGCAGAGAAACTCGCAGCAGGGATGTACATCCCTGCTGCGATTTTGTCTGCAGCCCGCCCCATTAACCCCCGGCCGCCGGACATTATACATAACCGGGTCCCCGTTCCTGCTTGCTTCGGGGCTCCCGGCGGGGCAGCGCACTGATTGGCCGGGCGGAACATGCCGGGAGCCGCTGAAGCAAGCAGGAGCCAGGATCAGGTAATGTATATCGCCCCCAGCCCCCGGCCGCACGATCGCCCCCAGCCCCGCAGCCCCCGACCGCACCATCGCCCCAGCCCCCGGCCGCACGATCGCCCCCAGCCCTGCAGCCCCCGACCTCACGATCGCCCGCAGCATCGCAGCCCCCGGCCGCACGATCGCCCCCAGCGGGCGATCGTGCAGCCGAGGGCTACGGGGCTGGGGGCTGCGGGCGATCATGCGGCCGGGGGCTGCGGAGCTGCGGGCGATCGTGCGGCCGGGGGCTGGGGGGCTGCAGGCGATCGTGCGGCCGGGGGCTGCGGGGCTGGGGGCGATCGTGCGGCCGGAGGCTGCGGGCCGATCGGGGCTGCAGGGGGGCGGGCAGGATATACATTACCAGGTCCCCGCTCCTGCTTGCTTCGGCGGCTCCCGGCACGTTCCGCCCGGCCAATCAGTGCGCTGCCCCGCCGCAGCACACTGATTGGCCGGGCGGGCCGTGAAGACACCGGGAGCCCCGAAGCAAGCAGGAACGGGGACCCGGTAATGTATAATGTCCGGCGGCCGGGGGGTTAATGGGGCGGGCTGCAGATAAAATGTACATCCCTGCTGCGAGTTTCTCTGCTATTGAAAGTATAGGGCCAGGATCTGCAGCGAGTCTCCCTGCAAAAACGCAGCAAGGAGACTCGCTGCAGATCCGGCAAGTGGGTTTGTAACCTAAAGGAGAAGTCCGGCCAAAATTATTTTTTTATATGTTATTACTGATGGAAAGTTATACAATTTTCTAATGTACATTAATTTAGAGGAAATGCTCATATACTGCTATTTCCCTTAATTTAGTGTATCAGGAAGTGTTAGAATTCTCTCAGAAGCAGTGACGTCACGACGAATGGTGTAATTCCTATGGAGTGTCCTATGAGTACCATTGACTTCTATATATAGTGCGCCCCTGCTGGACACTCCATTGGAATTACAAAGGATGTGTATGTAAATGTAATATACAGTGTTTTTTGATTAAATACATTTCTGGAATACTTTGGGGAGCAAGTGTCCTTGCTCCCCAAAGTATTCCAGAAATGTAATCAATCGGTACATCACAGTAAGCTCGCCGAACCGTCGCCGCTGCCGCCGCTCTCGGACGCCCGCCGCTCTGGACTACACTTAACTACTATTCTCATCACCTGCTTATAGCATGAGCAGGTGATGGGAGGTGTAGTAGCTGGGTTATATTGCTGAGATCGCTTCCGCTGCTGATGCCGCACACATGCCGGCCGGGGACACCAGGAAGCACCGGGAGCCACTATGTGTGATCGGAGAGCGGCGGTCGGGCGGGGAGTCAGCCATCACATAGAGTAAAGTTTGCACGGATCCCAGAAGAAGCAGGAGGGGGGTGCGGAGGGGGATGATGGCTGCAGTGATAAGCGGCTCCCCCTGCGCGGCATCAGCAACATCGGCGATGTCAGCGATATAACCCAGCTACCACACCTCCCATCACCTGCTCATGCTATGAGCAGGTGATGAGAGTAGTAGTTGAGTGTAGTCCAGAGCGGCGGGCGTTCGGTAGCGGTAGCAGCAGCAGTGGCGGGTGGCGGCGGTTCGGCGGGCTTACTGTGATGTACTGATTGATTACATTTATGGAATTCCATAAATGTATTCAATAAAAAAACACTGTATATTACATTTACATACACATCCATTGTAATTCCAATGGAATGTCCAGCAGGGGCGCACTATATATAGAAGTCAATGGTACTCATTGACTTCTATATATAGAGCGCCCCCTGCTGGACACTCCATAGGAATTACACCATTCGTCGTGACATCACTGCTTCTGAGAGAATTCTAACACTTCCTGATACACTAAATTAAGGGAAATAGCAGTATATGAGCATTTCCCATAATTAATGTACATTAGAAAATTGTATAACTTTCCATCAGCAATAACATATAAAAAAATAATTTTGGCCGGATGTCAGGAACCGGACAGCAGGACAATACAAGACAGTGAGCCCTGACGCTGAACCCTGCCCACTGTCCCTACCTGCTTGCCGTAATCTGCCCTAAGATGGCAGCGGGCAACTTGGCAGCGGTCCCTGTACTGGCTTGGTGGGACACAAAGACAAGACAGACAGACAAAACACAATAAAGAATGGTCGACAGTCCGGGTCACAACAATCGGGCAGCGCAGTACAAAAACACAATCCAACAAGCAAGGTCAATAAACAGGCAATATAGTCAGGGGCAGGCAGCAAGCAGGGATAGTCAGAATACAAGGCAAAAATAGTCAGAATAAACAGAGAACTAAACAGAGGCAGAAGCAGGCTAAGACAAGCTCAATAACCGGCACCAGAATGAGCCTCAGCCAAACACTTATAGGGAATAAGGAGAAACTCCCAGCCCCTATTGGACAAGGCTCTTGGTTCCAAACAGAATCACCTGCGGATCAGAACTGGCAGCAGTGTAACTCCTAAATAGCCAGAGCACACAGCAGATGGGTGGGGCTGAACATCATGATAGAAATAGGCCAGTGTTCAGACAGGGTTCAGGTTACTGCACAAGACATACAAAACACTGAATATCAGCGCCATCTCAGCCGTGCAGCACGAGCTGAGGGGCGCACGGAGTTCATCCCAGGCACATTCATGACACCGGACTTCTCCTTTAACCAGTGTATGCTTAGGATAGGGCATAACTAAGAGATTGCTGGGGGTCTGACCACAATGGCACCCATTATCTTAAAAATTCCCACAGAATAGAGTAGTCTATTCTCTATGGAACCGCCAAAGAGAGATGAAAGCTGTATTCTCCCCCTAAGTGTGTTTTCCTCTGGCTTCATGAACCTGCTAGGAGCAATTTTGATCTGCTTCTGTGCAGAACCAGACAAACAATTGTTTCCTTTTCTGTTGTGGACCTTCGTAATTCTTGATTGTGCTTTTTTATTTCTTTTTTAAGTCTGATTTTAGATTTCTCGAACATCCAGTAGTCGTATAGTGTATTCTTTTTAAGGGATTTATAGCATATTGCATTAATTAGCAAGGTAAAAATATTCCACGGCACTTCCATTCAGGTGAAAAAATTCAAATTTATTTTGTGCAAAAATCATATAAAGAGTAGGTACACAGCATTTGCTGTGCTGTGCACCTACTCTTTATATGATTCAACCCTATATTCAACCCTATGACACTACATACTCGCAGCGAGATTGACATCCTGCTGCGAGTATGTAAATTAACCCCCTCGGCAGCCGGAGCGTAACTTACACTGACAGAGGCCCCCATCATCCAGCCCACACAGACCGCTGTTAGATTGTGCAGGCTCCCCTCCAGTGTGATCAGCACTGTGCTGCTGCTGCCGAGCACAGCTCTTTCCTCACAGCAGCAGCTGCACAGCACTGAGCACACTGGAGGGGAGCCTTCAAAATCTAACAGCGGTCTGTGCGGGCGGGGTGATAGGTGCCTCTGTCAGTATAAGTTACGCTCCGGCTCCCGAGGGGGTTAATTTACATACTCGCAGCGGGGTGTCAATTTTGCTGCGAGTATGTATTGTTATAGGGTTGAATGACACTGGATCCGCTGTGGATTTTGCTACGAATTCGCAGCTTGAAATCCGCTGCGGATCCGGTAGGTGTGAAGGCACCCTAACAGTGTACAGTGTATATACAGTGTATACAGTAAGGGGCTTACCTGCTGGGTGGTGGTGTTGGGGAATATATACAGTAAGGGGGCATTAGGGAATGTATGCAGCATGGGGGATACCTGGGGGGGTATACAGCATGGGGGCTACTTGAAGGGGGGAGTCTATATAGCATGGGGGCTACCTGAAGGGGGGAGAGTATACAGCATGGTGGCTACCTGCAGGGGGGAGTGTATACAGCATGGCGGCTACATGCAGAGGGGAGTTTGTACAGCATTGGGGCTACCTGAAGGGGGGAGTGTATACAGTATGGGTGCTATCTGTAAGGGGGGCACTGTATACAGTAAGGGGTATACCTGCAGGGGGAGTGTATACAGTACAGGGGCTACCTGCAGGGGGGGAGTGTATACAGTATGGGGGCAACCTGCAAGAAGGGGGGAAGTGTGTACAGTATGGGGGCTACCTTCCGGGGGACAGGTATGCAGGACCTCCACCAACTATACACTACAGATATACAGGACCTCCACCAACTATATACTACAGGTATACAGGACCTCCACCAACTATATACTACAGGTATACAGGACCTCTACTAACACTGTCAATGTTGTATATAACCAGGCTCAGCATAACACTACCAATGTTGTATATAACACTGCTGATGTTGTATACAACCAGGCTGTATATACCACTGCCAATGTTGCATATAACCAGGCTTTATATAACACTGCCAATGTTGTATATAACCAGGCTCAGTATAACACTGTTAATGTTGTATACTAGGCTGTATACTGTATAACACTGCCAATGTTGCATATAACCAGGCTGTCTATTACATGGACAATGTTGCATATAACCAGGCTGTATATAACATTGACAATGTTGTATATAACCAGGCTCTGTATAAAAAACTGACAATGTTGTATATAACCAGGCTCTGTATACAGTCTGATCACATGATGACATCTCAGTTTGGCTATTAGGTATTTAGGATGTTTAAAGTTTTTAGTTTATTTCTAACCTACAATTTACATAAACAGTGCAGAACTGTCAGGGTATATAGTGTTTGTAGGAGTATATAGGGCTCTTGGCGATTTCCCCTTAAACAAAAAAACACAAGGGCATAGATTTGCCTCCTGGGCGACCTTGGAACAAATCTAATTAACACACTGACACTTTATACACGGGCAACGCAGGGTACATTTTCTAGTTAGGTATATTTTTTGTCACACACTGCTTTTACATGGTTTGGAATTGAACATTGGACAATACATATAGCCATGGCGCAGGACTCCCAAAATAACTCCAAGGACCTCCCGAGTGTCTTTCTTGGGCGTTTATTCACACTAGGCCTAAAAATGAGCGTCACGTTTTGGTGTTGGACTGACACCTTTATCAAGCTCCTTCTCACTGCAAAACGCCAAGTCCCAAGTCCTCTTGGCGTTTTGCAGTTAGGAGGAGCTTGATAAAGGTGTCATCACTCTATAATTTTTTATAAATTATTTATAATAAGAACATAATTTTTATTTTCATTATCCATACATTTTTTAACCATTTTTTTTTTCCTACCTTCTGATATTTTTTCATGAATTTATGTCATTTTGACTAGCACTTTATCTTCTTAGTTGCACTTTGTTTTGCACCTTTGAGTTACACTGGCACTTTCTTGCACTATTTGCTCCTGCACTTTATTCAGTAAACACTGTGTATATTGGGCTGGATTTATCAAACTGGTGTAAAGTAGAATTGGCCCAGTTGCCCCTAGCGACCCATCATATTCCACCTTTCATTCCTGAGTCTTTAAAAAATGAAAGGTGGAATTTTATTGGTTGCTAGGGGCAATTTAACATTTCTACTTTACACCACCTATTAAATCTCCCCCATTGTATTTACTCTGCATCTATGTATGTTGCCTTACAGGTGTGTACAGCTGTCGCTATTTGTATAGTTTTCATTTATTTCATTACAGCTATTTCTATATTGTATTACCTATACTGTAGGAGTAATGACATCTGTACTTCCACATTCACACGGTTTGGTTACCTTGTCACCTTCAATAAATCCCCCGGGCAGAAGTGTTAAAAAATTCAGTTCCCCGGTTTGAATCTTGAACTTCAAAATTACGGCAAAAAAAATCACTCATTGTACCCATGACAATATTTAAGCCAGACAAACCAAATGGGCAGCAGAGATACAGAACCAGAATCCACAGAATGGTCAAGTCAGGATAGCAAAGCTGAGGGAAGCTAGATAACGAATCAGGGTATAATAGCCAGGGTCAGGAAAGCCCAAAGATAAGGCAGGAAAAAGCACAGGGAACACCAAGCACGCTAGTAAAAGCTAGTCTGATAGCCAGAGAAGGGTTAAGTTACTGGGGATGCTATGTAGGAGGTCCAGAACACGATTGGACCAGACCCTTGACTTTCACTGTGCAAACATGCTAAAATACACTTTGGACTGCAGGGCTCCAGATGGCGACCAAAATGGTCGCCAATGCGACTGATATTTTGCAAATGGCGCCCAGATTTATTAATCTGGGCGCCATTTGCGACTGGCCCCGGCGGCGGCGCGCTGTCTCTTTAAGATGCGCGGCTGATGCGCGGCTGCCGGGGGTGTCCCGTCCTATCCCCGGCAGCGCGGCGCATCAGTGAGCTGCCTGGGGCCCTGACTTCCGGCACAGGAAGCGCACGTCAGAGACGCTTCCTGTGTCAGAAGTCCCAGCCCCGGCGTACAGAGAGCTCACTGATGCGCCGCGCTGCCGGGGATAGGACGGGACACCCCCGGCAGCCGCGCATCAGCCGGGGACAGCGTCCGAAGAAGAGGAGGATCGCCGGGGGAGCGGGTTGTCAGGTGAGTTTGTGTGTTTGTTTTTTTTTTAAATACTGCTTAGCATAGAGGAGGAGGGGGGGGGGGCATCTATAATGGGGGGAAGAGAAGGGGGGGGCATCTATAAGGGGGGGAAGAGAAGGGGGGGCATCTATAATGGGGGGAGAAGAGGGGCCATGTTCAAGGGGGGGGAGAGGGGGCTATCTATAAGGGGAGGGGGTATCTATAAAGGGGGGAGAAGAGGGGGCATCTATAATGGGGGGGGGGGAGAGGGGGCATCTATAATGGGGGGGAGAGGGGGCATCTATAATGGGGGGGAGAGGGGGCATCTATAATGGGGGGGAGAAGGGGGGCATCTATAATGGGGGGGGGGAGAGGGGGCATCTATAATGGGGGGGGGAGAGGGGGCATCTATAATGGGGGGGGAGAAGGGGGCATCTATAATGGGGGGGGAGAAGGGGGCATCTATAATGGGGGGGAGAAGGGGGCATCTATAATGGGGGGGAGAAGGGGGCATCTATAATGGGGGTAGAGGGGGTCATCTATAAGGGGAGGGGGCATCTATAATGGGGGGGAGAGGGGGCATCTATAATGGGGGGGGAGAGGGGGCATCTATAATGGGGGGGAGGAGGGGGCATCTATAATGGGGGGGAGAAGGGGGCATCTATAATGGGGGGGGAGAGGGGGCATCTATAATGGGGGGGGAGAGGGGGCATCTATAATGGGGGGGAGAAGGGGGCATCTATAATGGGGGGGAGAAGGGGGCATCTATAATTGGGGGGAGAAGGGGGCATCTATAATGGGGGGGGAGGAGGGGGCATCTATAATGGGGGTAGAGGGGGTCATCTATAAGGGGAGGGGGTCATCTATAAGGGGAGGGGGCCATCTATAAGTGTAGGGCAAACTGGCTGCAGACACTGGGAGATAGATATATGCACAATTATTATCAGGGCCCCTCAGGTGTCTGTATTGTAGGGGGTCACTTGCATTAGTCACTAGGTGAGAGATATATCTATCTATATACTCATCTTGTGGGGGGTCACTATGGCTGCAGTCATAAGTCTAGCTCAGTATGTATAGACTGTTGCAAGCTTTTAAAGGGAACCTGTCACCCCCGGTGCCGGGGTGACAAGCTCCCAACCCCCCGTTAGAGCCCCCTATACTCACCTCATCGCGCCGGGTCCAGGCCTGTATTTAGAGTTCATGCTGCCCTAGGCACTTTGCACGCAGAGGCGCCCCCCCTCACCCCCCCCGCCACGCCGTTACTGTACATGCATGGTATATACCCTGGCACTTGGGTGCCGCTCTGCTTGATGCCCGCTGTTCTCATCAAACAGACGTGATGGAGGAAGGAAGGAGGCAGGGGGACTGGTTCTGTCCAGTGTCGGACTGGGGGACCTGGAGCCCACGAATATATAACCAGTGAGACACGACATGCTGACCCGCTCCTTTCCTGAATTCATCTGTATCTGTGACAAATCTCAGAACACCCTCCATTTATACAGCTCTCAGGGTATGCTGGGAGTTGTAGTCTCTGAGAGGACAACCCTGTAATAAATCACTGTGTGCAGAGGCTCCTGGTGGCTGCAATCTGTGGGTGACAACCATCAGCCCTGAAGGTCCAGTAATACATCTGTCTACAGCGGCAGTTATCATAGGATTGTACTACTGTACTACAACTCCCAGCATATCCTGAGGGCTGCAGAATGTCAGTACATGCTGGGAGTTGTAGTGCCTGCAGCTGTTGTAGTTGGGTCCTATACACTGAATGCTTTGTGGCATATAAGAATAAAGAGATCTGTGGGGGCTCAGTGCAGGGAAGTGACCCCAGAACATCACTAATAGGGGATAGAACAAAAACATCTCCCCCAATATCTTATTAGTGCTGTTCTGGGGTCACTTCCCTACACTGAGCCTCCACAGATCTATGTATTCTTATATGCCACAAAGCATCCAGTGTATGATGCACCTAAGACCCAACTACAGCAGCTGCAGGCACTACAACTCCCAGCATATCCTGAGGGCTGCAGACTGTTCTGGGAGTTGTAGTGCCTGCAGCTGTTGTAGTTGGGTCCTGGAGGCGTCGTGGGAGATCAGAATACATAGATCTGTGAGGGCTCAGTGCAGGGAAATGACCCCAGAACATCACTAATAGGGGATAGGGGGAGATGTTTTTGTTCTATCCCCTATTAGTGATGTTCTGCGGTCACGTCCCTGCACTGAGCCCCCACAGATCTATGTATTCTTATATGCCACAAAGAATACAGTGTATAATGCACCTAGGACCCAACTACAACAGCTGTAGGCACTACATCTCCCAGCAAGTACTGACAGTCTGCAGCCCTCAGGATATGCTGGGAGTTGTAGTGCCTGCAGCTCTTGTAGTTGGGTCCTAGTTAAAAAGTTTGCACTAGTGTACTGTAGTGACCGCAGGGCTGTGTCAGTACACTACCGCAAACAATAAACTGACCCTTATAGACCCCAATGGTACAAAGGCTCTGCACACTATAGAAGTAATTACAGTGCAGTTACTAATGACTCACAGGTGACGTCTTCTCCGATTGCCGTCGCTAACTTTTTGCTTTCTTCTCCATCTGGCACAGCATCATGAAGACTTCTCCGACCACAACTTGTCTGCAGGGGCAGCTGGGGGTGACTGGGGAAGGGAGGCAGCTGGGGGGGGCTGGGAAAGGGAGGCAACTGGGGGTGACTGGGAAAGGGAGGCAGCTGGGGCGACAGGGGGACTGGGGAAGGGGGGCAGCTGGGGGTGACAGGGGAAGGGAGGCAGCTATGGGTGACAGGGCAAGGGAGGCAGCTGGGGGGGGACTGAGGAAGGGAGGCAACTGGGGGTGACTGGGGAAGGGAGGCAGCTGGGGGCAAGGGAGAGCAGCTGGGGGAAAGGGAGAGCAGCTGGGGGAAAGGAAGAGCAGCTGGGGGTCAGGGGACCAGCAGGGAGGGGCAGCTAGGGTGGCAGGGGAGAAGCTGGGGTTCAGGGGGGGCTGGGGCTCAGGGGGAGAGGCTGGGGGTCAGGGGGAGCGGAAAGGCTGGGGGCAGGGGAGAGGCTGGGGGGCAGGGGAGAGGCTGGGGGTTAGGTGGAGAGGCTAAGGGGTTAGGTGGAGAGGCTGGGGGGGGCAGGGGAGAGGCTGGGGGGGGGGCAGGGGAGAGGCTGGGGGGCAGGGGAGAGGCTGAGGGTTAGGGGGAGAGGCTGGGGGGCAGTGGGAGAGGCTGAGGTTTGGGGGGAGAGGCTGATGGTTAGGTGGAGAGGCTGGGGGGAGCAGGGGAGAGGCTGGGGGGCAGGTGAGAGGCTGGGGGGCAGGTGAGAGGCTGAGGGGCAGGTGAGAGGCTGAGGGGCAGGTGAGAGGCTGGGGGGCAGGTGAGAGGCTGAGGGGCAGGTGAGAGGCTGAGGGGCAGGTGAGAGGCTGGGGGGCAGGTAAGAGGCTGGGGGGCAGGTGAGAGGCTGAGGGGCAGGTGAGAGGCTGGGGGGCAGGTGAGAGGCTGAGTGGCCGGTGTGAGGCTGGGGGGGCAGGTGAGAGGCTGGGGGGGCAGGGGAGAGGCTGAGGGGCAGGTGAGAGGCTGGGGGGCAGGTGAGAGGCTGAGGGGCAGGTAAGAGGCTGGGGGGCAGGTGAGAGGCTGAGGGGCAGGTGAGAGGCTGAGGGGCAGGTGAGAGGCTGAGGGGCAGGTAAGAGGCTGGGGGGCAGATGAGAGGCTGAGGGGCAGGTGAGAGGCTGGGGGGCAGGTGAGAGGCTGAGGGGCAGGTAAGAGGCTGGGGGGCAGGTGAGAGGCTGAGGGGCAGGTGAGAGGCTAAGGGGCAGGTTTGAGGCTGGGGGGGCAGGTGAGAGGCTGGGGGGGCAGGGGAGAGGCTGGGGGGCAGGTGAGGATGCAGGGGGGCCGGGCAGACGCTGTGGGGCTGGGGGGAGACGGGGCGGCCGGGAGCAGGCTGGTGGGCAGGCTGGTTCCCTCCCCCCATGCAGCGCCGAGGTCCGGGGTCCGGGGTGCGATGCAGGGGGTGAGCTTCCGGCACACACAGCCTGACAGAGGCCGGAAGCTCCCAGCTGCTGGGGGCAGGTGAGAGGCTGAGGGGCAGGTGAGAGGCTGGGGGGCAGGTGAGAGGCTGAGGGGCAGGTGAGAGGCTGGGGGGCAGGTGAGAGGCTGAGGTGCAGGTGAGAGGCTGGGGGGGCAGGGGAGAGGCTGAGAATGCAGGGGGGAGAGGTTGGGGACCAGGGGAGAGAGGCTGGGGTCAGGGAAGAGGCTGAGAATGCAGGGGGGAGAGGCTGGGGACCAGGGAGAGGCTGAGGGTTAGGGGGAGAGTCTGGGGGGGGGGCAGGGGAAAGGCTGGGGGGGGGCAGGGGAGAGGCTGGGGGGGGCAGGGGAGAGGCTGGGGGTTAGGTGGAGAGGCTAAGGGGTTAGGTGGAGAGGCTGGGGGGGGGCAGGGGAGAGGCTGGGGGGGGCAGGGGAGAGGCTGGGGGGCAGGGGAGAGGCTGAGGGTTAGGGGGAGAGGCTGGGGGGCAGTGGGAGAGGCTGAGGTTTGGGGGGAGAGGCTGATGGTTAGGTGGAGAGGCTGGGGGGAGCAGGGGAGAGGCTGGGGGGCAGGTGAGAGGCTGGGGGGCAGGTGAGAGGCTGAGGGGCAGGTAAGAGGCTAGGGGGCAGGTGAGAGGCTGAGGGGCAGGTGAGAGGCTGAGGGGCAGGTGAGAGGCTGAGGGGCAGGTAAGAGGCTGGGGGGCAGGTGAGAGGCTGAGGGGCAGGTGAGAGGCTGAGGGGCAGGTTTGAGGCTGGGGGGCAGGTGAGAGGCTGAGGGGCAGGTGAGAGGCTGGGGGGCAGGTAAGAGGCTGGGGGGCAGGTGAGAGGCTGAGGGGCAGGTGAGAGGCTGAGAGGCTGGGGGGCAGGTGAGAGGCTGGGGGGCAGGTGAGAGGCTGGGGGGCAGGTAAGAGGCTGGGGGGCAGGTGAGAGGCTGAGGGGCAGGTGAGAGGCTGGGGGCAGGTGAGAGGCTGAGTGGCCGGTGTGAGGCTGGGGGGGCAGGTGAGAGGCTGGGGGGCAGGGGAGAGGCTGAGGGGCAGGTGAGAGGCTGGGGGGCAGGTGAGAGGCTGAGGGGCAGGTAAGAGGCTGGGGGGCAGGTGAGAGGCTGAGGGGCAGGTGAGAGGCTGAGGGGCAGGTGAGAGGCTGAGGGGCAGGTAAGAGGCTAGGGGGCAGGTGAGAGGCTGAGGGGCAGGTGAGAGGCTGAGGGGGCAGGTGAGAGGCTGAGGGGCAGGTAAGAGGCTGGGGGGCAGGTGAGAGGCTGAGGGGCAGGTGAGAGGCTGAGGGGCAGGTGTGAGGCTGGGGGGGCAGGTGAGAGGCTGGGGGGGCAGGGGAGAGGCTGGGGGGCAGGTGAGGATGCAGGGGGGCCGGGCAGACGCTGTGGGGCTGGGGGGAGACGGGTGAGAGGCTGAGGGGCAGGTGAGAGGCTGGGGGGCAGGTGAGAGGCTGAGGGGCAGGTAAGAGGCTGGGGGGCAGGTGAGAGGCTGAGGGGCAGGTGAGAGGCTGAGGGGCAGGTAAGAGGCTGGGGGGCAGGTGAGAGGCTGAGGGGCAGGTGAGAGGCTGAGGGGCAGGTGAGAGGCTGAGGGGCAGGTAAGAGGCTAGGGGGCAGGTGAGAGGCTGAGGGGCAGGTGAGAGGCTGGGGGGCAGGTGAGAGGCTGAGGGGCAGGTAAGAGGCTGGGGGGCAGGTGAGAGGCTGAGGGGCAGGTGAGAGGCTGAGGGGCAGGTTTGAGGCTGGGGGGCAGGTGAGAGGCTGAGGGGCAGGTGAGAGGCTGGGGGGCAGGTAAGAGGCTGGGGGGCAGGTGAGAGGCTGAGGGGCAGGTGAGAGGCTGAGGGGCAGGTGAGAGGCTGGGGGGCAGGTGAGAGGCTGAGGGGCAGGTAAGAGGCTGGGGGGCAGGTGAGAGGCTGAGGGGCAGGTGAGAGGCTGAGGGGCAGGTGAGAGGCTGAGGGGCAGGTAAGAGGCTGGGGGGGCAGGTGAGAGGCTGAGGGGCAGGTGAGAGGCTGGGGGGCAGGTGAGAGGCTGAGGGGCAGGTAAGAGGCTGGGGGGCAGGTGAGAGGCTGAGGGGCAGGTGAGAGGCTGAGGGGCAGGTTTGAGGCTGGGGGGGCAGGTGAGAGGCTGGGGGGGCAGGGGAGAGGCTGGGGGGCAGGTGAGGATGCAGGGGGGGCCGGGCAGACGCGGTGGGGCTGGGGGGAGACGGGGCGGCCGGGAGCAGGCTGGTGGGCAGGCTGGTTCCCTCCCCCCATGCAGCGCCGAGGTCCGGGGTCCGGGGTGCGATGCAGGGGGTGAGCTTCCGGCACACACAGCCTGACAGAGGCCGGAAGCTCCCAGCTGCTGGGGGCAGGTGAGAGGCTGAGGGGCAGGTGAGAGGCTGGGGGGCAGGTGAGAGGCTGAGGGGCAGGTGAGAGGCTGGGGGGCAGGTGAGAGGCTGAGGGGCAGGTGAGAGGCTGGGGGGGCAGGGGAGAGGCTGAGAATGCAGGGGGGAGAGGTTGGGGACCAGGGGAGAGAGGCTGGGGTCAGGGAAGAGGCTGAGAATGCAGGGGGGAGAGGCTGGGGACCAGGGGAGAGGCTGAGGGTTAGGGGAGAGTCTGGGGGGGGGGGCAGGGGAAAGGCTGGGGGCAGGGGAGAGGCTGGGGGGGGGGGGCAGGGGAGAGGCTGGGGGTTAGGTGGAGAGGCTAAGGGGTTAGGTGGAGAGGCTGGGGGGGGCAGGGGAGAGGCTGGGGGGGCAGGGGAGAGGCTGGGGGGCAGGGGAGAGGCTGAGGGTTAGGGGGAGAGGCTGGGGGGCAGTGGGAGAGGCTGAGGTTTGGGGGGAGAGGCTGATGGTTAGGTGGAGAGGCTGGGGGGAGCAGGGGAGAGGCTGGGGGGCAGGTGAGAGGCTGGGGGGCAGGTGAGAGGCTGAGGGGCAGGTGAGAGGCTGAGGGGCAGGTGAGAGGCTGGGGGGCAGGTGAGAGGCTGAGGGGCAGGTGAGAGGCTGAGGGGCAGGTGAGAGGCTGGGGGGCAGGTAAGAGGCTGGGGGGCAGGTGAGAGGCTGAGGGGCAGGTGAGAGGCTGGGGGGCAGGTGAGAGGCTGAGTGGCCGGTGTGAGGCTGGGGGGGCAGGTGAGAGGCTGGGGGGGCAGGGGAGAGGCTGAGGGGCAGGTGAGAGGCTGGGGGGCAGGTGAGAGGCTGAGGGGCAGGTAAGAGGCTGGGGGGCAGGTGAGAGGCTGAGGGGCAGGTGAGAGGCTGAGGGGCAGGTGAGAGGCTGAGGGGCAGGTAAGAGGCTAGGGGGCAGGTGAGAGGCTGAGGGGCAGGTGAGAGGCTGGGGGGCAGGTGAGAGGCTGAGGGGCAGGTAAGAGGCTGGGGGGCAGGTGAGAGGCTGAGGGGCAGGTGAGAGGCTGAGGGGCAGGTTTGAGGCTGGGGGGGCAGGTGAGAGGCTGGGGGGCAGGGGAGAGGCTGGGGGGCAGGTGAGGATGCAGGGGGGCCGGGCAGACGCTGTGGGGCTGGGGGGAGACGGGGCGGCCGGGAGCAGGCTGGTGGGCAGGCTGGTTCCCTCCCCCCATGCAGCGCCGAGGTCCGGGGTCCGGGGTGCGATGCAGGGGGTGAGCTTCCGGCACACACAGCCTGACAGAGGCCGGAAGCTCCCAGCTGCAGCCCCGCGTTCCTGGATCTTCTCTCCTGCTAGGCGATGACGTCACATCACGTGAGCGCCGCCGAGCAGGAGAGAAGATCCGGGACCGCGGGGCTGCAGCTGGGAGCTTCCGGCCTCTGTCAGGCTGTGTGTGCCGGAAGCTCACCCCCTGCATCGCACCCCGGACCCCGGACCTCGGCGCTGCATGGGGGGAGGGAACCAGCCTGCCCACCAGCCTGCTCCCGGCCGCTCCGTCACACCTCCCCCCCCCCCCGGCGCGGACTAGGCACCCGTGGGCCGGGCCGGTGCCTACGGACGTTTTTTTGTTTTTTTTTTTAATAATAAAAAAAGTGTTCCCTGCGGGTGCCGCCCCCCCCAGGGCGCCGCCCTAGGCACCGGACCACGGGTGCCTAGTGACAAATACGGCCCTGGCCGGGTCCCGCTTCTGAAGATGGTCGGGTCACGGAGATCTCAGCCGCTGCAGCCCGGCGCGCACACTGAGAGATGAGTCCAACACTCAGAGAATGACGGAGCGCTGGACTCTCCTGTCATTCTCTGAGCGTTGGACTCATCTCTCAGCGCACGCCGGGCTGCAGCGGCTGAGATCTCCGTGACCCGACCATCTTCAGAAGCGGGACCCGGCGCGATGAGGTGAGTATAGGGGGCTCTAACGGGGGGTTGGGAGCCTGTCACCCTGGCACGGGGGTCAACAGGTTCCCTTTAAGTTCAAGTTCAGAAGAGTAAGCCTCATTAAAAGGCTAGCCAAGTGAAGCTGAAGTACTGAGTCAGACTGGATATGGTTGTCAGACTGTATATGGTTGTCAGACTGTATATGGTTGTCAGGTTGCAAATTTCCATGTTGAACATTTTCAAACTAAGAAAAGAGAGAATCTAAAGGAGGAGGAGGCTGCCGTGGCCTCTGCACACAGTAAGTCCCATTTAACATAACATTAATTTTACATGGTTTAAAATGTTGGCGACCAAATATTCTATTTGGCGCCTAAATTTTTCAGGTTAGGAGCCAATGGCTCCTAGGTAAATTTTTTAGTCTGGAGCCCTGGACTGGCAGGGAAAGTTGCCACTCACATAGAATCCAATTGGCATCACCCAGCCGGGGGCACCTGAAAGACTAGGAGCGTGCTACTGTAGCGTGCACCTGATGATCTGGTGACCTTCTCATGACCAAAATAAATCTAGGTCTTATTTTAAGAGAAACACAATGGGGGAGATTTATCAAACTGGTGTAAAGTAGAATTGTATTAGTTGCTGCTAACAACCAATCAGATTCCACCTTTCAACTTTCAAAGAATCTGTGAGGAATTAAAGGTGGAATCTGATTGGTTGCTAGGGGCAACTAAGACAATTTCACTTTACACCAGTTTGATAAATCTCCCCCAGTGTGTCCTGTGTGCATTTGCACCAAATTTTATAATGTTTCTCAAATGAGTAAATGGTATAATATACCTTTGTTATATAATTTTAATGATTACTAGATATCCCTAGATATATCCTAGTGCTACTTAGAAGTTGAAAGGAACTGAATCATTGAATAGCAGTCTATTCAAATAAAGTAATAAAAATGTTTTACTGAAATAATGAAGAAATGAAATAATGAAATCTGTTCACACGAGTGTAGACACTGTTTACAGTCCCCTGATTAACTTCATTTTTATAATACAGCAATAAAAATGGTTCCATTGCACAGTGCTTTCTGTGAGGCCTACATTCCTGGAGGTTTCTGTTTAGTATCTAGTACAGATTTTTAAGTACATCTCTGGTTGCCAAAAGTGATGAAACTACCAGTATTTATTTCCCATGTGTTTATTTCTTTTCTGCCTTCCAAGATCCATCTTCTTCTTTATTTTTCCCTTGACACGGCCATCTTATTTTTATACTGGACACAATGTATTTTTAAATGGCACCATTCACTAGAACATATAACATTTTGAGAATTTTTTTTGAAAATTCGGAAAGGTAAAAACACTGTTTATATTTATATTTGGTTTAATTGTTTATGGCATTCACCATGTGGACATTTCTGGACACAGCGATACCAATCACATTTATTTATTGTTTTAATTTTTTACATTAGATGTGAGAAAAGGATGTTTTAAACTTTTTTTGTATTAAGAATTTTCCTAAAATTCCGGGGGGAAGTGGCTGAGAGAAACGATGTCCACTCACCTCCCCGGTTCCAGCGACGGGTCCCGTATTGCGGCGCTCCGGTCCCCGATGCCCAGCCATTTCCTGGTGTCTGACGAGGGCTCGAGACGTGACGTCTCAAGTCCACTTAGCCAGTCAGTGACAGAGGCGGGATCTGAGCGGACTTGAGACAGATCCCGCCTCTGTCACTGACTGGCTGAGCGGACTTGAGACGTCACGTCTTGAGCCTGCGTCAGACACCAGGAAGTGGCCGGGCCCCGGGGACTGGAGCGCCGCGATACGGGACCCGCCACTGGAACCCGGGAGGTGAGTGAATGTCGTTTCCCTCAGCCACCTCCTCCCTGGCCAGATCCCAAAATAACCCCCCTCCGGAGTACCCCTTTAAACACTTGTTTAGTATACTGCAAAACTTCTTTATTGCTGGATTTTGTGCTTTTACTGTTGTGTTTTACACTTAATATATACAGTACATAATATATAATTTACAGTCCCACCAATTAGCCATCACCTGCATAATATTTTGCATTCCCCCTCATGCAACCAAAAAAGTGCTAAACTTTAATAAATCCCCCCTCCCTACTTGTGCTTTTTAACTAGCTCATTTTTAAAATAAAAATAACTTGTTTTACAGTGACATCTATTAGAGGTAGCTTCCCTTCAAATTACTGTTCAACCTTAGGCTATGTTCACACTACGTAAAAGTATGGCCGTTGTTTCCATCAGCAACAACGGCCGTACTTTGTGCGGGGTAGAACAATGCCTCTACCTCAATGGGATCCCGGCCGGGATCCCATGCGGACCCGCAAATAACTGACATGTCAGTTCACACAATGAAGGGGGCAGCTCCGGCCCGAATCCTTCTCCACACTGACGAGGGGCAAATACCCCGAAACAGCTGTCTGTGGATGGATGCCTGGCTTTAGTAAACTCTTGTCACGTCACAACACTCACAACAGAGTTAGACTTTGATGCAAAAGGGGCGGCCCTGGTATTTCCCTATTTATGTTCCAATACTCACAAACGAGTGGGACTTAAGGGGCTATGTATAAGGGTTGTTTGATGATCTCCCCACTGGAAAGCACCCTTTGGAGGGATATCTGGCTATTGCCGTGTTTTGAGACTCGCAACTGAGGGTCCATGGGCCCCCTTTTTTGCATACTTCTGTTTTACCAGACGTTCCGTCCCCCATCTACCCCATCTGGAAGTATTGTAGTCAGAGAAAAAATGCTGTTGTCGCGTCCTGCAGCACCACTGTTACTGGCATCACTGGTCTAGACATTCCTCCCTCTGGGCTGCACCACCCTCTTCTTCTGAATGAGCACCTGTGCACAGATCAGACCTGATGGTTCCACCTCCTCTGGTCAGGTCTTCAGCTTGGTCACACCGTTATGTAGGAGGGCATTCAGAGAGTGCAGAAGATGGCAAGGCAGGGCCATGATAAATGGGTTGCCGAGAGCTGTAGGCCTAGCCTGGTGCAGCAAAGAGTTAATTTTTCATTTCATTTAAGCAGAATATTTGCTTTTTAGGGTAAGAATCCTTTAAGTGCTTTTTGGCAAAATCAATTTAGCTCTGGCATGCACTGTTGACTATAGGCCCTTAGTTACACAGGTGTGTGCCTTTACAAATAATTTCAAATCAATTGAATTTACTACAAGTGATCTGAAATCTAGTTGCAGAAACCTCTCAAGCATGATCAATAGAAACACTATGCACCTGAGCTCAACTTTGAGTGTGATATGTGATATTTCAGTTTTTCTTTTACTTTTCTTTTTTTTAAATGCCCAAAAACTCAATTGTATGTTATAAATATTGTGCGAGAATTAACTAGAGTTCATTTCAAAATAAGGCTGCTTAAAAATAAGGGCTTAAAGTTTACCTGTCATGACATAAAAAAAAACACAGCAAATATATAGATAATGCTTGCATTATGTATTCTGTCCATTTTTTTAAATTTTGCTGCTTTCGCGGTCCACTTAGAGTGGGTGGGCAAGCATTTTTATCAGTTAGGTTTACTCATCTGGAGCAGTGCACGGCTGCTGGCCAATCAGCATCTTCACTGGGCCAGCTAACATCACTTTCTGCATTTGGTTTTGTTTTTTGCTGTTACTAAAGACCAAATGGCCTTACTGTTGGAGCCTCAACTGCAAGTTTCCAGTAAGTGAGACACCTAGTGGCTGATTTTATATTTCAAAAAGAAAATAGGAATACAGTGCTCATTTAAATATTCTCTAAATGCACTGCATTCACTATTTAGCAAAAATTTATTTTAGAATACATTTGAGACTTTTATCATGATGTATTTATTTTCTAGTTATTGATAAACTTAAAGCGACTCTGTACCCACAATCTGTCCCCCTAAACCGCTTGTACCGTTGGATAGCTGCTTTTACTCCAAGATCTGCTCTCGGGTCTGTTCGGCAGGTGATGCAGTTATTGTCCTGAAAAAAAAACAACTTTTAAACCTGCAGCTCTGTCATATTGGCGTGGCCTATAGTGTCTATGCCCTAGGCCTGTGACGCCTCCCCGCCCTCTTCACCATTCGGAATGCCCCTGTGCAGGATTTCTCCTATTCATCACTTGTCTGAACACTGCACATGAGCCTTAAAGGAGAGGTTCGGCCAAAAGTATTTTTTAATATGTTATTTCTTATGGAAAGTTCGACAAATTCCTAATGTACATTAATTATGGGAAATACACATATAGGCTATTCCCCTTAATTTAGTAGATCATGGAGACTTCAAATTCTCTGAAATACAGTGACGTCACGAATGAGGGTGTAGTGGCGAGCAGGGGGCGCAGTATATATAGAAGTCTTTGGACTTTATTGAAGGTAATGGGAGATGTAATGTGTAATGTAATGTAATCTACACTTTATTGGTTCACTATGTTTATGGGATAATTTTGGGAGCAAGGACATTTGCTCCCCAAATGGAAGGCACCAAGCAGGGAGGGAGGGAGGAGGTACCTCAGATAAGCACTACAACTCCTCCCATCATGTGATCATAGTATGAGCAGATGATGGGAGTAGTGCCAGGGAGATCCCAGCACCAAGCCCCCCCTCAGTAGACAGCCCCCACCACCGACCCCACACCCGCCGTCGCGCTCATAGATCTGGCTCCCAGCCACCCCACACACACACCGCACAGCTGCTGACCCTGCCACTGGGGACCTCAAAGATCTGGCCCCGAGCCATCCCACACACCCGCCGCCACCGCCGGTAAACTGCTAGCCCCACCCCCATCACCCCATCACCAACCCTCCAGCCTCCCTGCTTCCCCCACAACTCACTTTCCTGCCGATACCGATATCAGACTGCCAGATCACTGCCGCTCCCGGGTCCTGCCGATTTGGTCCCTGATGTCACCCCTAGCAGCTCTCCTCATCCAGGACCGAATTGGCTGGGGGTGAAATCTGGGACCGAATCGTCAGGACGCGAGGGCTGGAAGTGATCAGGCAGTCCAATACCGGCAGGGAAGGGAGTTGTGTGGAGGTTTACCGGCGGCGGGTGTGTGGGATGGCTGGGGGCCAGATCTATGAGCGCGGTGGCGGGTGTAGCGTCAGTGGTGAGGGCCGTCTGCTGAGGGGAGGCTTGGTGCTGGGGATCTCCCTGGCACTACTCCTCCCATCATCTGCTCATAATATGAGCAGATGATGGGAGTAGTAGTAGTGCTTATCTGTACCACTACACCAAGCAGGGAGGGAGAAGGTAGTTAGATGCACCTACCTCTCTCTTCATGTTCGGTGTCTTCTATTTGGGAAGCAAATGTCTTTGCTCCCCAAATTATCCCATAAACATAGTGTACCAATAAAGTGTAGATTACATTACATTACTCATTACATCTCCCAAAGACTTCAATAAAGTCCATAGGCTTCTATATATATTGTGCCCCCTGCTGGCCACTCCATAGGAATTACACCCTGATTCGTGACATCACGGTATTTTAGAGAATTTGAAGTCTCCATGTACTAAATTAAGGGAAATAGCCCTATATGTGCATTTTCCATAATTAATGTACATTAGGAATTTGTCTAACTTTCCATAAGAAATACCATATTAAAAAATACTTTTGGCCGGAGTTGTCCAGCACATGTACAGTGTTTAGACAAGTGACGATTAGGAGAAATCCTGCCTGGGGCATTCTGAATGATGAAGAGGGCGGGGAGGAGGGACAGAGAGGCATTGCAGGCTTAGGCCATAGACACTCTAGGCCATGCCAATTTGATACAGGGCTGCAAGTTTAAAAGTTGCTTTTTAAGACAGTAACTGCATCACCTGCCGAAAGGACCCCAGGACAGATCTTGGATTAAAAGCAGCTATCTAACAGTACAAGCAGTTTTGCGGGAAGAGGCAGATTGTGGGTACAGAGTCGCTTTAAAGTAGACCCAATATCTCAGGTAACTTATTCAGAATATGCTGTCCTATATGTGTACATTAGGTGAACAACAACACGCTAGCGCTAGGTTAGCAACAAATTCTTATAGTCTCGAGGACTACTGAATATAACTTATAACTTTTATTATGTCAACACGAATGTGTGCAAATAAAGTGACATGATTTAGAAACCCATCAATGGTCTTGCTTATTCTAGGGTTTAAATCTTTATTCTTAGCCATTCTTGGATGTTCTTAGTTGGGTGTTTGGGTCATTATTCTGTTTCAGAACCTATGACCTGCAAGTGAGACCAAGCTAATTTGTGTATGCTTTTAGGCTATGTTCACACGCTGTGAACATCTGTCCGATCTCAGCCCGGATCAGTGATCTTTCCAGCCGCGGAGCTCTGCAACAGCGCGCACTCGCATCAGAGCTTCCCATAGCCCACAGTGAAGCAAGCGGTGTGAACATAGCCTTATGCTGTGAACACAAAGCTCATGTGACTTGCCAAAAAGCTACAGATTTGTGCATTTTTAGCTAATTCCAGCCTCACTGGATTGCTTTCAACAGTGGTTTCCTTCTCAGTTGTCTTCTACGAAATCCACTGTGGCAAAGACAGTGACCGATGGTGCAGTCTGACACTGATAGACCTTGGAGTTTTTCTGTAATCTCTTTGGAAGTTGTTCTAGGCTCCTTGGTAGAGATGAGCGAAGCAGTCGAAAATTAGTTTTGTGAGGTTAATAATTGCGAATAATTGGACGTATTTGTGAATATTGGTGAATTGCATAGAAACGAATCTCATTAAAACAACTATAGTAGCTACAATAGTAGAACTATTACAGAGTAATGTTTTGTTCAACAGATGTTGTTGAACAAAACATTGTCAAACATTGGTGTTGTCAAAAATTGGAAAAATTAAAAGTTTAAAAAATGTCAATTAGCCAGTCAATCATTCAATTTCCGCCATGGACAGTAGTGGACTTTGGTGGATCAACGGCATAAAATATATAAACTTTCTAATTAACCATTTAACACCTTCCAAACCCCCTTAAACTACCCTTTCACATTCCCCTGTGTGATACCCTTTGTGTCCTGTTAGTTTACGTGGCACCAATATGTGTCAATTTAATTTCAATGTATTTAATTTTTTATTAAGCAATTTTGATTGAAATAAATTGTCTTCTGCAAGGATCTTGAAGTGTCTTAAGAAGTCTAGCCCTTTTCAGGGTTTGGCCAGTGGCAGCAGGAGAGGTTGTGGTAGTGGCAATCCTCACAGGCTTAGAAGAAGGTTGCAGCTCCCAGTAAGACTCAGTGGTTAGGTGAATACTAGCCAGTATGGTACTTTGGAATGGATCCTTCAAATTTCCAACTCCACTGCAGTCAGTAGTCGATCCCGGCCAGCAATCATCTGAAAGGTTCTCAGTGTCCCTAGTTATTTTGCCACTCATATAGGAAGAAATCAATCTGGTTACATGTGACATTAGGCCAGACTTCTATAATTGAGCACTCAGCTTTAAGTAATTGGAAGAAGGCAGCCAGGCATAGTAGATTCACTCTGCTTCCCTAATTAGGTTGTAGGTGTGGAGTGACCTGGCGTGATCTGCAGTCCTGTAACAGTTCAACTTCTAGGCCATGTTCAAGTTTAATGGCCTTTAGGAACGACTCAGCTCACCTATCAGTCAAATTTCCAGCGTTGGTGAGTGTGCTCGACATGGGATGTTGCAGGGTTTTACCACTCAAGTGGGAAGAAATGGGAACACAGGGTCATGGTAATAGCAACCCTAACAGGTTTGGACAAAGGTTTCAGCTCACAGTAAGACCCAGGGCCAAATGCAAAGGACACAGAAAAACCTGGAGTGGATAATTAAGGCTAAAAACATAATATCTGCCACAGAGGTAGAAACTTCCCCCTAGAAGGTAGCACTGCCTTATCAGGCATGGTCATAACACTAGCAGTGTGCCTGCTACACTGTGCTGGTGTGTAGCAATTAGTGGTGTGGCAGTTTTTCCGTGTCACTGGTGGCAAAGACCATGATGCTATCTTTAGCCTCTAAACATAAAGTCAGTCAGGTTTGGGTTGAAACCCAGGTACTAAATATATATGTCAGCACATGGAACGCCACCAACCCATTGCTTGGAGGAACCGGGACCCCCTACTCCACTTCTTGCAGCTACCATCGTAAAGCCATATCTCTGCAAGTCAGGATTATGCAGCCTCGGTTGGAACAGTAAGTTCCTCCCATCTACCTCTGCCGCCTTTATCTGGTGCAGGGAGAAAACACCGCCACTGCTGAGACAACAGTTACTGTCTGAAGCAATCACCAGGGGACAGCATTTCTTCAACAACCACCCTACAGAAATGATGAAAAATGGACAACTGGCTAAGTTGATTGCCCTAAAGCATACCATTTCTTAACTGAACTGAATAATAAAAATTAACAAAACATTATTAACGACACCATAAGGGCACAACCGGTCCATCCCTACACTCATTCTTCCCCACTAACAACCCATACAATCTATATCTACAATATATCCCCCCAAAAATGTAACTACTACTAACCATAACATATTAATGAACTATATATACTACTATATACAACACACTATTTTAACCCTTAGGCGACCCTGGACGTACTCGTAAGTCCAGGGCCGCCTCCATGTGTTCAGAACGGGGCCGCGCGGGTGCCGCTCGTAGCCCGGGACCGTGGCTATTAGCGGGCACGGTCTGATCGCCATGCCCACTACTAAAATAATCTGATGCAGCTGTCAAAGTTGACAGCTGCATCTGATTACTTGATGCAGCCGTTCCCTGGTGTCTAGTGGGGTGGATCGCGACCCACACATCTTACCCCGTCCGGGCTCAGCACCGTAATGGCACTGATCCTGGCTCGGCACTCGATTGCTTCCGGTTGCAACAGTCGGAAGCAATTAATGTGCCTATCTCATTGATCTATGCTGCATACAGTGGGGAAAAAAAGTATTTAGTCAGTCACCAATAGTGCAAGTTCTCCCACTTAAAAAGATGAGAGGTATCTGTAATTTACATCATAGGTAGACCTCAACCATGAGAGACAAAATGAGAAAACAAATCCCGAAAATCACATTGTCTGATTTTGTGAGAATTTATTTGCAAATTATGGTTTTTGGTCACCTACAAACAATCAAGATTTCTGGCTCTCACAGACCTGTAACTTCTTCTTTAAGAGTCTCCTCTTTCCTCCACTCATTACCTGTAGTAATGGCACCTGTTTAAACTTGTTATCAGTATAAAAAGACACCTGTGCACACCCTCAAACAGTCAGACTCCAAACTCCACTATGGTGAAGACCAAACAGCTGTCAAAGGACACCAGAAACAAAATTGTAGCCCTGCACCAGGCTGGGAAGACTGAATCTGCAATAGGCTTGGATTGAAGAAATCAACTGTGGGAGCAATAATTAGAAAAGACATACAAGACCACTGATAATCTCCCTTGATCTGGGACTCCACGCAAAATCTCACCCCTTGGCGTCAAAATAATCACAAGAACGGTGAGCAAAAATCCCAGAACCACGCGGGGGGACCTAGTGAATGAACTGCAGAGAGCTGGGACCAATGTAACAAAGCCTACCATCAGTAACACACTACGCCGCCAGGGACTCAGATCCTGCAGTGCCAGACATGTCCCACTGCTTAAGACAGTACATGTCCGGGCCCATCTGAAGTTTGCTAGAGAGCATTTAGATGATCCAGAAGAGTATTGGGAGAATGTCCTATGGTCTGATGAAACCAAAGTGGAACTGTTTGGTAGAAACACAACTTGTCGTGTTTGGAGGAAAAAGAATACTGAGTTGCATCCATCAAACACTATACCTACTGTAAAGCATGGGGGTGGAAACATCATGCTTTGAGGCTGTTTCTTTGCAAAGGGGCCAGGACGACTGATCCGGGTACATGAAAGAATGAATGGGGTCATGTATCGTGAGATTTCGAGTGCAAACCTCCTTCCATCAGCAAGGGCATTGAAGATGAAACGTGGCTGGGTCTTTCAACATGACAATGATCCAAAGTACACCGCCAGGGCAACGAAGGAGTGGCTTCATAAGAAGCATTTCAAGGTCCTGGAGTGGCCTAGCCAGTCTCCAGATCTCAATCCTATAGAAAACCTTTGAAGGGAGTTGAAAGTCCGTGTTGCCAAGCGACAGCTCCAAAACATCACTGCTCTAGAGGAGATCTGCATGGAGGAATAGGCCAACATACCAACAACAGTGTGTGCCAACCTTGTGAAAACTTACAGAAAACGTTTGACCTCTGTCATTGCCAACAAAGGATATATAACAAAGTATTGAGATGAAATTTTGTTACTGACCAAATACTTATTTTCCACCATAATTTGCAAATAAATTCTTACAAAATCAGACAATGTGATTTTCTGGATTTGTTTTCTCATTTTGTCTCCCATAGTTGAGGTCTACATATGGTGTCAATTACAGGCCTCTCTCATCTTTTTAGGTGGGAGAACTTGCACTATTGGTGACTGACTAAATACTTTTTTTCCCCACTGTATCTATGCAGCATAGATCTGTATGAGAGATCAGTGCACTTATACTAGAAGTCCCCCAGGGGACTTGTTGTTATTAGTGTTGTTATTAATAAAAATCCCCCTTCCCTAATAAAAGTTTGATACACCCCCCTTTTCCCATGTTATAAATAAAAATAAATAAATAAACATGTTTATGAAATATCCATTTATCACATTCCTGATCTCGCACGGTAAATGGCATAAGCGCAAAAAAATCCCAAAGTGTAAAATTGCACATTTTGGTTCCATCAAATCCAGAAAAAAATTAATAAAGAGCAATCAAAAATTTGCATATGCGCAATCAAGGTACTGATAGAAAGAACACATGATGGTGCAAAAAATGAAAAATGACACCTTGAGAAACAAAAAATGAGAAACAAGCTAGGAATAAAAGGCTGCACACCAAGCAATTACAAAAAAATTACAAGATCAATTTTATTAAGTACAGCTGCTGAATACAAAAATTTAAAACACTTAAAACCTACAACACACATATCCAGCACAGAACCTGGTAAGGTTCAATGTGCAACCACACTCCATCCTATCTTAGATGTACTGGAAGCTGCCTATAGAAATAAAGTTATGACCATGAGAGCTAACAATAATGCCAAATCCAACAAATTCACTACTAAATACCCAAAGGTCAGGATCAAATGAAAAAATTTGCATGTACTTGAAATGATCACAAAATGAGAGAAGCTGCCAAAAAAATTTGGAAAAAATAGAAAAAATGTACAAATAATAACCAAGTGGTTATGACACAGCTCTCAATGGGGTTAGTGGAACAGAGTCCCCAAGACTCCGTCCTCAAGACTTCTCAAGACTTCTCTGATGATTCCACCATCTTGTCTGGTCATCACGCCGAAACACACCTTGCCCCTGTGGTGTACCAAAACGAAGTGAATTGACAGCACGATTTAAAATGACGTTAAGGTCAAATTATTTTCTTGGGGTACCATTGATTTGTTCAGGCCACTTTTATAAGTATATTTTTAAACTGTTTATGTTAAACCACAATTCAAAAGCAATGTCTGATTTTCATTAAGAAATTTTCAGTAGATTCAAATGTATAATTTCTTTTGTCAGTTTCAACTTATTTTAGTGACCATTGTGAGTTTAAGGAAAGGGCATCAACTATATTCTCCCCATGTATAGATTGATCCAACTTCTTCAGCCACTGGTAATCCACTAAACCAGTGCTCGAAACCCACCAACAGGTCATGTTTTGAGGATATCTCATTAAAAAAGCACCCATGATATTACCTGATGAGTATAATTATATCCCCTGTGAAATACCAAGGAAATCCTCAAAACACGACCGATTGGTGGCAATGAAGGACTGGAATTGAGAAACAGTGCCCAAAGCTGTCACCCACTCAGCTTAGCAACAACTTTTGTGAACTGGTTACAAAGGGGGAGATGGCAGGTGTTGTGCCTGGAAACACACACTGCAATGCAGAGAGACTGTACACACAGGAAAGCTAAAAAGTCACTTGAAATGTCAGGTACAGGAAAAAAGAGGCAATGTTTTTAGGGAATTGTGGTTCTAAAATAGTATAGGTCTTTTTGGTACAAATAAGCCTTGAGGCTTAAAAAATTGACAGTTAGGGGAACTGAAATGCACAGGGCCCCTGCTAATATTATTGGCATTAACTGTGAATGTAGCAAAATTCTGTATAATTTATACACAGACTACTCACAGATTCAGAGTGCAAGTCTGTCTATATTTTAGGCAATTAAAAAAACATAAAAATGCTTATCAACAGAGTAAAAACAGTCTAAAGGCCGTATTACACACAACAATTTTCCAGGGGAAGTGAGTGCCAAACTGTCAGTTCAGAGCTCGCTTCCTTCTTGTTCCCTGCTTACTGGCTGTGCCATTACATGCATAGACAGTGAGTGGGGAGGAGCGTGGGAGCTGCAGGGAAGCTGCTTGGACAATCCTTAGACTGTCTGGATGGCCGCTGGGATAAAGATTGGTGAGAAACAGAGAAAGCCTATCTTCTGTTAATTAATTAAATGTAAGCATGAACAGAAAGGTACAGGGTTGTTGTTACACATTCGAGGGGCTTAACCACCCTGGGCTTTTGCAGCCCAATAGGAAGACCTTTGAGCTTTATGTGATTATTTGCATATAAAATAAAACAAACATATTTGGGGACTAGAGAGGCCAATTTACATGAAAAATTTATAGATTCAGAATGAGGAGATGTTATCTACTGTGTGCATGATTTACTGGCTAAAAGCACACTGACAGGTCTGCTTTAACGATCATTTAAAAATAAAGAAAAACATTCTTCCTTTCAGAGTGCATAAGTTGATCACGGTAGCTCCAGCAACTGTTGTTGACAGTTCAAGTGAACTCATGTTATAAGGTTAGTAGTATGTAGTATTTAGTAGTATGTAGTATTGACAGTTCAAGTGAACTCATGTTATAAGGTAAGTAGTATGTAGTATATAGTAGTATGTAGTATTGACAGTTCAAGTGAACTCATGTTATAAGGTAAGTAGTATGTAGTATACAGTAGTATGTAGTATTGTACAGTACCCATTGAAATATATGTGTGCAAAGTAGAACTAGAACTACAATCTGGAGAGGTTCGACACTCTGACTATTAAAAGGCCATATTCTTATAGGTCAGCCCTTGTAACAGTGTTTGGAAAACAATTATTAATTCTCTAAACAACTTGATAGAAGATAACTCAAACCCTCCCTTTAGAAAATTCTAGCTATACCCTCCTTGCAGATGGAGTTAAGGTGCAGAAATGAGAGCAGGGCTGATATCCAGTGAACAGGAAATACATTAGGCCAGTACCCCCGGGAGCACTGAGCTCTGAAAGCCCTGGTTTCCCTAAGAGCCCTTGGCAGGGAAGAGCTGGCTGCCCTTTGTTTGACGAGTACACGTGGCCATGCAGGCAGAGAGCAGCTGCCTGGAGCCTGGCATACCGCTGAGCAGCAGCAGTAAGAGAATCCACAGCACATTTATAGGAATAAGTGTACTTGCTGCTAAAACCCCTTTAAAGGAAATGTATTACTATAAACCACAGACAAAATACTAAACATAATAGTTCCAATGTTTAAGTTGAGAACGAACCTCAAGATGTATGCAGGAGGATATAAACATATATCATATAATTGAATGTCAACATATGTTCCTATGTAAAGAAAGGCTAAAATCAAAATGACAGTTACAAAACATTATCAGCATTGTCATTATCATCATACTAAGAATAATGTTAGTAATTACCATTATCAATATCATCATCAATATTGTAACTGTGGTGATAGCAGGGATGTATATAAGAGGAAAGTTGCAGTATAGAGTCCTATGAGATGAAGCCTACATCATGGCAACATGATTAGCATATGCCCAGATGACTACAGTTTAATTTCTGTGTGATATGGCCAGCTGCCATCTGTGTGGCACGGTGAGACTAGGTTCGGGTTCGTACGAACCCGAACGCTCGGCATCAGATTCCCGCTGTCTGCCCGCTTCGTGCAGTGGGTGGATACAGCGGGAGGACCACCTGGAAAACCAGGATACAGCCTATGGTTATGGCTGTATCCCAGTTTTCCAGGCAGTCCTCCCGCTGTATCCACCCACTGCACGAAGCGGACAGACAGCGGGAATCTTTTCCGAGAGTTCGGGTTCGTACGAACCCGAACCGAACCAGGTTCGGACCATCATTAATACTAACATCATTTTATATAATGATGATGAAGCATCAGAGACAGTGGCATAGCTATGGGGATTACAAAGGTCCCAATTTAAACCAGGCCAACATGCCAGGGGGCCCATCGGCCCCCTTCACCCTCTGCTGTCATTCTTTAGTTCTTTCAAATCTTCTGTTAAAATGACGCTGCAGTTTTCTCTACTCTCCTATTGAACTGTACCAGCAATTGCCAATACAATTGAATAACCCTTGCTCCCTGTCCGGTCACTCTGCGTTTCCTCCTGTGTAATGTAGAGCCAAGCGATTAGCTTTGCCTACATTACACAGCATCCATACTTGACCAGAAGTGGTCAGAGCACAGACCAGAGCAGGAACCAGGAGCAGTAAGCAAGAGGTCCAAGCTAAAATTTTGCACCAGGGCTCATGAACCTTTAGCTTCACCCCTGATCAAATAATACTCAGTATAACCACTATGCATAAACTCTTAGAGTCCTACTAGGGAGATTAGGGGCTGTAACCTAGAGTGTGAACTGTAATGAACTTGAGTTGCACTGCGCAACCTTTGTAGAATACCATCAGGTTCAAAGAATTAAAGTGCACTGGACTGAACAGACAGGCATTGTGCTCTGTGAAAATCTAGAGCACAACACTATAGATGCAATGTGAGGGGACTTAATGATGCAAGGGTTTTGCAAGGTGCTATGTGCCTAGCAATTAAATAAACAGCAGAAGCATAACAGGGAAGGAGTTATTTATACAAAGAACTGCTTTCCTGACCTTTATGTGTGATGAGAGAAAAGCCTTGATTTACCTTTTGAAGAATAGTGTGAATCGTCAGGCAAATTGGCTGATTTTGCAGGTACACAGCCCAGACTTTCTCAAATGCTTTCCCTCTCCCCTGTATATACTAAGCCCCACTTCCTATGTTTTGTCCTGCTGCAAATGATTCTAGAAACAGATTTTCTCTTACAACAGGCCACGGACAGCATATTACAGAGAAGTGATACACCTAGTGTCAGTGTGAATGTGTCAGTGTCAGTGTCAATGTTGTTATAACTTTCAAAATCTAAATCAACAGTAGATGTGATATAAAGCAATCTGCAATTTCCATTCATTTTTTTTTTTTTAGTTATCATAGAAAACACGGCACTTCCTGTTTTCTGACTCTTTTTTTCTCAAAGAGACAGAAAACAGGAAGTCCTACGTATCCCAGGCCATCTGAGCACTCACAGAGAAGGCAGTCATGTCACTGTTGGACACATTGTGACGTGACTCTGTACTGACCAAAATCCATGCTAAGGGTACGTTCACATTTACTGGATCCGCAGCAGATTTCATTTAAATAACTGAACACAGCATCAAATCTGCACCATCAAATCTGCTGCGGATCCTGTAGGTGTGAACTGTGAACTGTCTGAGTGATGTATAAAAGTACTTTTTTGGGGGACTTGTGTAACAGTCATAGCGAGTACTTATATATTTACAAACAGCGCTACCAGTCCTATTACACTGTGTGTACAGCTGAAGGGGCTAGCTGGTAGTGATTGGTTCCCTTTAAGGGTGCGTTAACTCGGACAGGATCTGCAGCAGATCCGCAGCAGATTTGATGGCCCAGATTTGATTTGCTTTGAATATGCGACTTCAAATCTGCGCCATTACATCTGCTGCAGATCTGCTGCGGATCCTGTACGTGTGAACGCACCCTAAAGAGATTATGCTGCTGCAGACCCACAGCAGATCCACAGCAGATTTGATCTAAGATAACTGAACACAGCATCAAATCTGCTGCGGATTCTGTATGTATGAACTCACCCTTAGGCCAGGTTCACACATTGTATGACACCAGCAGTCACAGAACGTCCGGTGTCAGTGAAGTTTATCCTAACTGATACTGCAGTACTGGCTGGGTAAACTTCAATTCTGGTGAATTGGGATGCCAGAGCTGCACTCTCCATTGTGTGATCTGTCAGGCTTGTGTGACTGTTATTCAGTGAATAGTGGCCCCACAAAACTGACATGTCAGTTTTTCATGCGGCCGCTAGGGATCCCGGTCGGATTGTATACTATGTGTATACGCTCCAGCCAGGATTTCCTCTTACTGCAGTACAACGTAAGTTTTGACCTATTCACGGCCATTGTTGCAAATCGGCAACAAAGGACATGATTAATACAAAATTTACATTGTGTGAACATGGCCTACAGCAGTATTGTTTGGTCCTCATGCATAGAAAGATTTTGTGTGTGTGTAGGGGGCTTGTGCTCTTGATCTTTTAAAAACCCAGCAATGGCCCCGCCACCTTCTGATTTAACTTTGACTATATTGTGGTACAATAACCGAGCTTCTGGGGCCCCCAATTTTAAGTTTTGCCCAGGGCAACACCTGGCCTAAAACCGGCCCTAGGGCTATGTTCCCTCTATGTACTAATAAGCGCAGACAACGTCTGTTGTCAAACAACGGCCAAAATGAATGATCATAACCATTCATTTCAGCCGTTGTTTGACAACGGCCATCGTCTCGGCATATCAGTACATTGTGGGAACATAAACACTATACTGCCAAAGGTCCACATTGTATCCCAGCTAAACACACTCCTGCTGTTATGCTTTAAGTTATTAAACATGGAACTGTTAAAAGAAAAGGGAGCATGTAGGATATGGATTGCATTACAAACCCTGAAACTTTATAGGCTCAATCAAGAATTCTGTGAATAGCTGTTATATATTTAGAAATATATATATCTCCCACTTTTAGGCACAATGCACATCCTCTCCTTATGACATGATGTGATGCACTGTATGGTCCTGTAACTGTGTCCTGTCACACAGAGCAGCAGCAGCCTGGGCTTGGCTCCGCCCCCTTCCATGTAACATACTCTGCTAGCAGACGCTGCCGCTCTGCACACACATCATCTGGCCTGCCCCTCTCCAGACGCTGCTGCTGCTGCTGCCACTTGCAGATTAACTCCTTCCGGCCAGTGCAGCCAGCCTCGTATAGCAGCCACACAGACGCCAGCTGGCCGCATCACACCGCCTCTGACCATACACTCAGGTATCTACCCTGCACCTACAGCTTTCCCATTCCTAGTATTCATCTATTGCTCCCCTCTCACTCTTCCACTGCTTCTTCTTGGTTCATCTGCCATTTCTTCCATACATGCACCCTCCCATATATAATGCATATACATATACAGTACCTATATCTCCCTACCTCCCTCCATACCCTGATAGGTGTACCCCGTATCTGTCCTCTATGTTTCACTGCTATAATCTACTGCCAATACCTATAGCCCCTCTTATATAGATCACCTATCACACAGGGTTATTTTGTTGCATGCTGTCTGTTGCTCTGTCTTATGTTTGTTTTTTCCCTGTGATTATTTGTAGTATTTTCCTTTATTATTTCCCTGTCTGGGTAGCCATTTTATTGCTCACCTAGACCCATTGCTGGTCCCTCATTTCTAACAAATTGATCTAACCACATGTGACTTAGCCTCACTTGTGTACATGCAACATGGTGTACTTTACTCACAACCTATGTGGGGGTACACTAGAAATGCCGCTGTATAATAGACTTCATTCTCTGCCACTTTCCACTTACATGGACGGCTTTTATCACCACTGCAATAACATCAATAACGATGATGAGGAGAATGATGATTATTATAAGGGGATGGCAATGCTCATATACTCTTAGCTATTCTCTCTGTTCTTACACTGCTGTTCATATATATGACACATGTATGTTTATCATTTTTTTGCAGACGCCTTGATAAAGGTCCATTCCAGATTGAAAAGTTGGAGCCATCACTTTGGAATATTTTGCCCTGTTTCTACTATTAAGGTTTTCTCTGAGGACGCTTAAGCAGGAAATATAGACTACTGTCTCTTATATGAAATCTCTTTGGGCCTATGGTGTTGTTTCCACAAAGCATGTTAACAGAGTACAGAGTCTGGTCCTATTGAGTTAAACATCTAAGCAGCGTCCAGGGCTCAGTGGGGATTCTGGTACTCCTACAGCTACGGAATACCTCCAAATTCTCTCCTAGAAGATGCTGCAATGAAGGTTGCGGCCAGCATTACCATGCACAGAAGCTGCTGCTTTCCTGTCATCTGCCTCCTACTCTTCACAGCCGCCGGTAAGGTCCTCAGCATCTTCCTACCAAGCTATGGAGTAGGGTAGTGGTGGGAACAACACAGCCAGCAATCTTACAGCAGTGATATGATCTCCTAATATAAGAACCTGCTGTGCCAGGATGATGTGTATGAGAGTCAATAAGGAGGCAGTCAGTGTATGCATCAGATATATTGTATGTGCTACTGCGAATTATCCCTCAAGATACAGTATATAGGATCCAGCTGTATGTGCAGTGCCCGGGAGTGAGTTTCAGCACTAAGGACAGCTCCTATAGCATGTGACCCATCTGCACCATACACAGTCATAGCAAATGCCTATAGCCTATACTACGCATACATTGAGCTTTCCTTACTGCCGCCATAACGTTTCCTATCAGCAGTACTGTATAAGCTGTCACAATGTCGCAGTTTATCATATATAACACTGCGTTCTGCTTTGTAAGAAGAGCTCTGAGTGCTGTGCCATGTGTGATACATAAATAATATAATAATATAAAGAAGGGAAGCAAGATGTGGTATTTATAGTGTTTATTTATGGAGTGAATGATGATGGGATCTGGCTTTCCTGTGATTGTACAGGTCTTTACACCTGCTGATGTTGTGGGATTAGCAAGTGATTGGCCATCATTACCCTCAGACTCTAGGTCCTTCATCCACTTCTAAGACTTAGGATGTGTTTACACAGAAAGATTTATCTGACAGATTTTGGAAGCCAAAGCCAGGAATGGATTCGAAAAGAGAAGAAATCTTTCTTTTAAGACCAGATCCATGTTTATAGTCTGTTCCTGGCTTTGGCTTCCAAGATCTGTCAGATAAATCTGTCTGTGTAAACGCACCATTAACCATGTAAATAATCTTGTATTACCACTAGAATGAGCACAGTAACAATTAATACATTATGGTGATCCAGTCTAATAAAGTAAGTCAACAACTGTAACTAATAAAGGTACTTTATAAATCCCATCATAGATCTACAGTTGTTTATGGATACTTCATGCAATGCTCTATGGGAAAACTATATTTAAATGGTATTTCCTTATTAAGCTGATCACTGGGGTCCTGAGCCCTAGTACCCTTACTGATTCAGGGAATGGGGACTCAACTATCCCATGCAGTGAATGAAGCACTCACTCTACCTACTGCCTGTGCTTCATTCTTTATGGGGCCAGTAAACAGCTGTACATAGGGTGGCTAAAAGGCTTCCTGGAGGTGACCCAGGGCCAATAATCTGGTGAGTAGTTTGAAATCCCTAGAGTCCTAGGAGTGCAAACCTTGAGGTGCCTGTACTCACTGAGGGTGAAAGCCAACCTTCTCTTTTATTCATTGGAGTGCACTTACCTCTTTTTTCCCTTTTCTTTCTGGCTAGGCAGTATAAGAAATTTTTAAAATTCTGGTGAAATGTCCAGACCTGATTTTTATGCTATCACGTGTTCACTATCAATCTTTGTCACTTGGGTCTTACCAGGACATGGTTTCCATATGGGAAGTACCTTCTTTAGTCCTTAACTCCCTAGACATTGGATGGCAGCCCCAATAGAAGTCAGAAGAAGGATGGGCTTTTCCTAAGCTTTCCTTGCAGGACCTTTTGATATAAGGCTGGTTTAACACTGCGTTTTTGCAGTCCATTTTTTTTACCTGTTTTATGAAAAAAACCTATGAAAAAACTGATGCATTTGTGTGCATCTGTTTTGATCCGTTTTTCCATTGACTTCCATTATAAAAAAAAGGGATCAAAAAACAGATCGAAATGCATCAGTTTTTTTTAGCGTATGCAAAATGGGGTCGACCACATTTTTGTGTGTGGTGAAAAAAACTGATGTGTTTTGATCTTATTTTTATCTGTTTTTTTTTATAATGGAAGTCAATGTAAAAACGGATCAAAACAGATGCACACAAATCCATTTTTTTAATAAAATACATTTAATACATCAATTATAAATACCTTGTTAGCGTACTTTAATAGATAAATGCTGAACATATTCCTGCTAAGGGCATGTTATGGGGTGCCCCCTCCTACTGCTGATATTTCAGGAGAGATTATTAGATTTTTCTTCTCTCTTGGTCTATTCTCTATGCCTCCATTAAGTCTGGGCATGTCTTCACTGTGGCTTTTAATAGAGTTACTTAAGATATAGAGTTTAGTATAGTATCTGCAGATACTCTTATTTATTGTGACAGTAAAAGGAAATCTGTTTGGAAGCTTACGTAACTATTGACACTGTTAAGCTTTTCCTGCCCTCATGCTTAAACAGTATATTCATCATAACTAATCTTTGGTCCTATTTGGAAAAGTAGGATTATCCAGAATGTTTTTTTGTTTTCTCAGTCAACCTGACATTGTAATCCAGGACAGAATGAAAGTGAGCTAGGGGCATGAAGCTATTCTTTTTATTAACCGTACATCTGCATGCCTTACAGTTTATAGCTACAGTAATGCGTTGTAGTCTTCTGCATGTACGAATTATAGACAAGGTCATTGATTTCTTTATGTTGTGAATATCATTATAGAGCTTCATCAACACTAGATATATCAATTCTATTGCATTGACTCTTGGTTGCCATGGTGAGGTTCTATCTATATTCTTGCGTTTCCAAAAATATGCCGCTTGACAAAGGTTATTCTTCTTGATGTTTCTGGTGTTCATCATTATGGTTCCATTTCTGTTTCATTGCTATTTAAATAAAGCATATTGCAGGGATCTTCTGTAAAGCTAGGAATCCTGATTTGCATCTTCAAGCCGAGGGTTATTATACTGACATTTAGTTGTCAGTGATTCTATTTTTAACTATACAATTTAATTGGATAAATTCAATGAAATACATTTTTTATAACCTAATACTATAATTTATTTAACTAAAACATATATTAGACAATATTAACTACTGTAAATTGTAAGCTACATTGGAGATAGACAAAATAGCAGTGGTAAATTTAATTCTGCCCCCTAAGGTTAGGTTCACACACGTTAAAATAACAGCAAAATATGACAATTCACACATAGTATTTCCATCAGTCTTTTGGTCAGTATATTTTGAACCAAAACCAAGAGTGCGTTGAAAGCACAAAAAGCCCATGACTACACAACCTCTTTTTTTGTCCATTTGACATCTGTTTTATTGGATGTCCGTTATTTCAAAATAAAGGACGTTATTGGCCGTGAAATGACAGACGTAAAATAAAACTGCTGTCAAACAACCAAAAAAAAAGGCGTTGTTGTTGTCGTGGCCAAACTCTGCATATTTTGCTATTATAATTTTTCTTTGTCAGTTCCACTCCTTATTTTGGCTGCAAATACTGACAGAAATACAATGTGTGAACATAGCCTATGGATGTAAAATAAGGGGGAATAAAACACTTGTCCAATAATGTACTCCTTTAAAGTCAACAATCTCATGTGCATACATATGAGTGTGTAAACCTAGCCATACTGTGCTGGTTCATGTTTATGTAGCGTATCTTTATCCTGGTAGCTGCATACAATCTGCAAAGTAACCTACATACAGCTGTAAAATCTATATTAGATTTCTATGAATTTTAGCCACAAGTTGACACAATTCCCTGGGTAAATGAGTGCTATATATAGAATTCACAGAGCAATGGTATTCTGGGGAAGCCCGTAATAGCTTGGGATGACTCACAGATTTCACAGCTCTTCTCAAGAACAGTCCATAGAGATCCATATATGTATTGGTTTGCCACAAGTATCTTGTGCTGGCTGTTACAGAATCACTTGAAAATGAATATCATTATATAAGCAAAGCAGTATTTAAGGAAAGAAATAAAAATCAATATTATGTATCTTATTCTGTTGTATTCCAATGCATTTAGATTAAAGGACCAAATCCATAAACCAGGTATATAGCAGTGCTACAAAAGATGCTTTAAAGGCACTGTAATATAATATTCAATATATTGTATCCTCTGTCCAGCCCTGAGAACCAGCAGCAATTTCCCAAGAGAAAAGCTACATTCATAGGGGAAGAAATACTGGTGCACATTATGATATGCTCCCAATCTGACAAGCAACTTCATAAATAAAAAGATCTTATGCACAGTCACCCACTGACTTCAGCTTTTGTTCCTGGGCAAAGGATTAAGGGTGCGTTCACACCTACCGCATCCGCAGCTTATTTTTCCGCGGAAAACCGCAGGTCTGGTAGTGCAGATTTCAACCTGCGAGAAATCCGCGTATGTGTGCGGTTTTTCCGCAGCAAGTTTATCGCAACTGAAATGTCAGTTTAAAATGTCTCTCATTCTAAACTGACATTTTAGTTGCGATAAACTTGCTGCGGAAAAAACGCAAAACGCACACATACGCGGATTTCTCGCAGGTTGAAATCTGCACTACCAGACCTGCGGATTTCCACGGAAAAATAAGCTGCGGATGCGGTAGGTGTGAACGCACCCTAAAGGGGAGGTCCTGGGAGTTCAAAAGGTATTAACTTTTCTCATTCCCTGGCATCCCTTTTCTAGCCCCGTGCCGACAAAGCAAGTACCCTCAGTGGCCGATCACCACACTGTTGTGCCCTTGTTGCTGCAACATTTTGTGCAGATTGCCCACTACAGCTAAATGTGGTCACGATTTTGTATACGCCTTGGCAACATGGCCTACCCCTTTCAGCCATTGGAAACTATCATTTTATGTTGGCACAAGGAAAGAAGTGAAGCACTGGGGAGCGAGGAAAGGGAATCCATTTTTTTGTCTTCCAGGACAACACCTTTAAGCATATTCAAATACCTAGAAAACACAGTATATAGATATTAACTATTTAACTACAGTGAAAAAAAGTCAATGGGGGAATTTATTCAGATTCCACCTTTCATTTTCCAAAGAGTCTGTGAGGAATGAAAGGTGGAATCTGATTGGTTGCTAGGGGCAACTGAGACGGTTTCTCTTTACACCATGTTTGATAAATCTCCCTAAATATTTTTAATAGCATAAAATATATACTGAAATAAAAATGTTGCAAACAGTGGTGTACATAGAAGAGAAGAAGCTCTACACCATAGATTACATTGAGTCTTATTATAGCACCAGGTTTTCTTACTCGGGACAGAAGAGGCTGGTGCTGGTTTTTCCCTTTATTCCCTAGCCATGGGCAAAATCCCTCCGGTTTGCTTTCTAACAAAGAAACTTTTTTTTAAATGGAACCCTTCACAAGTCCCTACTACCCAGTAGTAAATAGGATGGGATATGCAGAGCTTAGGCCTTCCATGAGCCTTATAGCAGCTGCATGGTCTGCCTTAATAGTATGGATGGCTTTTTGATTGAACAGATCTTGCAACAATGTACTAAAATATAATACAAACAAAACACAGAGGATACACAGTTATATACTCAATATGTGTGTCTCCAAAAATAAGAAAGGGTCTTATATTATCCTGTATATCCTTTAGTTTATTACCATGTTACATTTATCCCTTACCATTTATTTTATAGATTATATAGAATATTAAACCCCTTCAAGTGGTTGTCTAGGCTTAGAAAAATAGGTCCGCTTTCTTCCCGAAACAGCACCACTCTTGTCCTAGGTTTGGGTGTACTTTTGCAACTCAGTTTCATTGAAGTGAATCGAACCGAATTGCAATATCGCAAACAACCAGGGGTGATGGTGTGTTTGCAAGGAAGTAGTCGTGTTTTTTCTAATCCTCAACAACCCCTTTTTGGGATGTACCCTTATTTTTCTAAGGAGTGCCATTTTGCATGATTACCACAGATTTTCTGGAAGCAATTTTTGGGCACCATTCCCATTTGCATTGCCCCCCCCCCCCCAAGAGCAAGTACAGTGGAAACCCCCATAAGTAACCCCATTTTGATAACAATAAGTATTTATTGGGAATAAGGCAATACTTTTCTTTTACATTTTACTTTTTTAATTTTCAAAGCTTTATTTTGTCCCCTTAGTGAACTTAAAATTGCAATCATCTGATTGCTGGTATACTACACTGCAGTATTTTTATACTGTCAGTATTGTATTGCTCAGGTAGTTATAACGAGGCCCTGCCTGTGGCCTCTGTATATGGCAGGCCCGGAGGCCATAACTTGGGCTCCAGCTGCCATGGCAACCATAGTACCCTGTTATTGTACCACAATGTTGTGCATGGGCTACAGGGAATACCCTCTCCCTCTGTCAGCCTTTTAGGAGTCATGTTGATACAGAATGTTGCATCTACCAGGTGAAATTGCCAAAATGTATACTTGCAGAGCAGCTGTATTTGCAGAGCCTACCCAATCACCATGACAGACCAGTTTACCCGGAGGGTTAACTACATTGCTGCTAGAATGTGCTAATACGCTTTGGAGTGGGAATCTGATAAATTAAAGAGGGTGTCTGGGGAGGATGCTGTTAAGATAAATGTTTAGGGATGGAGTAAATAAAAAAAAATACCAGACACTTACCTTCCTTGTTCCTGGGCTGCATGTAAGGTTTGGACATTTCAGCCAATCAGCAGCTGCATTGGTTTTTATTTACATGTTTGATAAGTCTGAATTCATTTGAATGCCTAGATTTATATTTATCAAGTTGTTTGGTAATAATAATATTAAGTTTGCTTTGAGTGGGTTGTTCCATATGCCTTGTGTTTTTCTTTAATTTATTTCTTCAAACTGTTTTCTGTTTTCTGTTGATTCTTAAAGATATGCTATGACTCATTCTCTATTATTATTATGCTGTCGCTTAGATATAATGTCACAAACAATATTGCATGCTCTATACTCTGTATACTTGTTGGGCTATTCTAGTTCTGTAATGGATCTCAAAGTTAGGAACATACTTGGTGCCTTGTAGGATTTGGAAATGGATGAAAGCATAAAAAGATTTCCAAAGGGGTTTGGCATCAGCCTTGAAAAACACTACACATTTCAAGGCTGATGCCAAACACTCTATATAATAAAAATGAATGTCTGTCCGTCCATCTGTCTTTTCTCTACATCTTTAGTGTCTAATATTAAGTTCAATTTCGCAAAATGCCTCCAAAGAAAACTTGCTTATTTGGCAGAAAATCTCGAATGGCCACAAGGAAAAGTTCATTATGAGCTGCAGAGACTTCTTAGCAAGCTTAGGCATGACTGCAAGATGATTAAATGCAAGGGCTGCTGAGACCCCTCAGGAAACTTAGGCCAGGCCCTGGGCAGCCTTGAAACAAATCTTAATTACTGGCTTACTGTCTTGACTTAGGGCCACACTTAGGAACATAGCTGGATTTCTGCTGCTAGACGATACCAGGCCATTTCCACAAGAGTGGCCCTGGTAAAGATTATGGCTGGCCAAACAGCCCCATTGCCAAACACTGTGGATACAGGCAGGGGTGAGACTTGAGCAGTAGGCCAGGAATCCTTGGAATAAGAAGTCCTTTTTTGTAGATAGAAATCCTCTAGCACAGGGGTGTCAAACTCAAATACACAGTGGGCCAAAAATAAAAAATTGGACAAAGTCACAGGCCAACCTTGATAATTATTGAAGCGCGAATTCGGCGGCCCTGGCACTGTCAGTGGTGTACGTCTCCCAGCACCGTGCATTATGATAAATTACATGATAAATTACTATGACATGATTAAACCCCATCCCATGTAATAGCCAACCTCCCCCAATATTACCCAGTGTAGTAGCCAACCCAACCAAAATTGCCCCACATATTAGCCAGCCCTCCAAATAGTGCCCAAAGAGTAGCCAGCCCACCAAGTTCCCATATAGTGGCCAGCCCTTCCTAATAACCTCATATAGTAACCAGCCCTCCCCATTAGCCTCATAGTAACCAGCCCTCCCCAATAGCCTCATATAGTAACCAGCCCTCCCCAATAGTCTCATATAGTAACCAGCCCTCCCCAATAGCCTCATATAGTATCCAGCCCCCCAAGTGTTCCATATAGTATCCAGCCCTCCACAGTAGTCTCATATAGTAGCCAAACCTCCCGCATAGTCTCATATAGTAGCCAGACCTCTCCCATAGTCTCATATAGTAGCCAGACCTCTCCCATAGTCTCATATAGTAGCCAGACCTCCCCATAGTCTCATATAGTAGCCAGACCTCCCCATAGTCTCTTATATAGTAGCCAGCCCTCCACAGTAGTCTCAAATAGTAGTCAGCCCTCCCCTATAGTCTCTCATATAGTATCCAGCCCTCCCCCATAGTCTCTTATATAGTAGCCATGGCAGGTCAGATGTAATTCAAACTCTGAATTGCCTGGCAGGCCAAAAATAATGGCACAATGGGGCCAGAATTTGACATGACTGCCCTAGCACATAGCAAGGGGTTTCCATAAAATAGTCACCAATCATCCTCCTTTAAATAAGACAATAGGTTTTACTGTCATATACATGGTGTAATGACCAAGCACATTTTTTAAATGTTACATGTTGCCAACATGGCACAACTTAAAAACTTTACTCAATTGGGCCTACATATAATTAAGCAGCACTGCCCAAAGGGGCTCCATAGAGCGCATATATATATATATATATATATATATATATATATGTAATTTACTTTGAGCCAAGGACCTCCTTAACCTTCAAGGACAATGTACTTGATTTCCCTGCATCAGGAAGATATTCAAATTCAATTCACAATCCAAATTTTTATAGTCTGAGGTAGACCTTTTTTATCTCAATGTGGGGCTTAACACTATACCTTATATTCAATATGAAGACTTAGGGGGACATTTATTAAAGGGGTTGGCCACTTTATAGTAAAATTGCTCAGTGTACAGTATTAGTAAGTGTACTCACTGTATATACTGACAGCAGCTCCCTGTGTACCTCATAGAGCTAATATCAGACTCCCCTCCTCCAGGCTGAGCTGCCCTGCTGTGTGGTGTTTTGGTCCATATGATTGCTTACATGGAGGAGCATGTGACCAGGCCCTGCCCCCCAGTGTCCACCACTGAGCCTGTATATGTCTATGGAGAACACAGTGGACAGGGCATGGTCACATGCACCTCCATGTCAGCCATTTTGTGGACTGAAACAAAACAGAGCAGGGTAGCCCAGCCTGGTGAAGGGGAGTCTGATTTTAGCTCTGAGGTACTCAGGGAGCTGCTGTCAGTATATACAGTGAGTACACTTACTAATACTTTGTACTGACCTATTTTACTATAAAGTGGCCAACCCCTTTAAGTCCGGTGTTTTCTGTGTTGGGCTTAAAAATGTCCCTGCAGCGCCGGTGGTACACTGATTTATGTAGAGGCACACTGCCTCAACATAAATCCTGTGCGCACCAGTGTGTGCACCAATGAAACCTACGCCAGCTCAGGGCTGGCAAAGGTTTCCTTATCATTTTTCGGCAAGAAAAATAATAAATTAAACAGAACCAGAGTCCGCAGTCCTGCTTTATTTAATAAACAAGAGAAACAAACATTAGGATATAAGGCAGCTTTTTTTTTGCAGTAGGTGTTACCTATATACTGCACATTAATCCTGCAGAGATCTCAAGCGCTATTTACACTACTAATGATAAGTGTATCCAGTCAGTCATATCAAACATGCCTCCATTCTGGAATAAAAGCTTATGTTAAGCTGCAGAGGTAAATGCCATGAAGGGAAAACTTCCTGAAGTGACTGCAACTGTTCAGTTAACGTAACTGTCATTTATTGTTAAGTTTAAATTCACCGTAGGGTGTTAATGTGCCGGAAGGACAATGCATCTTATTCTCGGCTATGAATGTTCAGTTCACATTTTCTGACTCATAAGATTTGTATCCTCATACAACCTGTACTTTATAACATTTGAATTGTAAAATAATCTCATTTTATTTAATCTACGTTGTGTAAAGAGGTGGGAAACTATTGTGTTCTTTAAGAAATAAATGTGCAATCAATCTTTCACTTCAAGTAGACTATTATTACCACTAGTTTCTCAAGTGTGCGGGAACTGTTACCATACTGAGGCAGATGATTCTTCAAGAAGCATTATATGACCAATATTCAAAAAGCACTTCTTAAGAGGTTTACAGAGAATAGTTTTGCATGAAGTACAAGTGTACCACATCATTTTATCTGCTTCACCAGCAGTCATTGCAAAACCACTGCAGTTCATTGAAAATTGTGTACACCTTTGACCGTCAGAACTTACTGGCTAAGACCGTGGTCACGTTCTGTAGAGGTAGCCTAGTACGCCAGTCTTGATAAATGCCCCCATTGTCCTATTGAAAGATGCCACTTTCATTAGAAAATACCAGTAAAGACTTCTTCAGATACGCCCAAGCAAAGGAAAAATGATTCACCAAACTGGGCATCTGGGCATCTGTACATGGGGCGTTGCCCCATATACAGGTGGCTTGCAATGCATGTTTTGTGATGTCTACATTTTACAGTTTACATTAACTTATTCTAACAGTTTGTGCTACCGTAGCTCTTCTGTGGACTTAGCCCAGGTGGACAGGTTTTGGCTTTACATTTACATCAGTATGCCTTGGATGCCCATCACCTTAATGCTGCTTCACTGATTGTTCTTCCATGGAACAGCCTAAAAGACCTGCATTTTGGAGGTTCTCTGACCCAGCCATTAAGCCATTACAATTTGGCCTCTGTCAAAGTCACTTAGATCCTTATACTTGACCATTTTTATGTCTCCAGCACATCAGTTTCCAGACTGAAGAATGGTTTCTTTGCTTTTTAGCCTATCTATGGTTTTAATGTTATGGCCGATGAATGTGTATGATTATTAAAATTCTGTCTTCAAATATCCTTTTTTAAATTCATGGACACATTTAGGACAAACCCATCTATTTGTTGTACTTAATAGTAACAACTTAGCATATACAATTTATCAGTTTGTCACAGTATAACAGTTTATTAAAGCAATTTGTTAGGCACATCCTTGTTAGCTTCCTGACGTTCATTCACAAAGTGGATGATTTGCTGTATGATGGTTTATTGTGTTTAATATAATGAGAACACAGATGCTATAACATAAGCTATTCACTAATATATTAAAACTATAAATCAGATGCTGAAGTTACAAAACACTGCCTTACGCTTTTGATTTTGACAATCCGAAAATACATTGATATATTGATTTTATTGAAGGGTCTGTATGCATTTTATTGAAGTGCTGTATGCATGGGGCCAGTGAAGCAGCACATAGGGACCCCACTGATTTGAAAAAGAAAACACTTTGGGGGAGATTTATCAAACATGGTGTAAAGTGAAACTGGCTCAGTTGCCCCTAGCAACCAGATTCCACCTTTCATTTTCCAAAGAGTCTGTGAGGAATGAGAGGTGGAATCTAACTGGTTGCTAGGGGCAACTGAGCCAGTTTCACTTTACACCATGTTTGATAAATCTCCCCCATAGTGTGCATTTAGATGCTATTGATCATGTATGCTAAAGATTTACAGATATATTCTGCCATAGAAGCAACATGGAGGTTGTGTAGAGCAGATGCAAGAGATTTTGGGAGGTACCATAAATCTATTTTCATGTCCAAGACTCTATACACAGCCATAGAATGATCTCAATGGCACTGGTTGTATCTGACAAATGCTGGCTGTAACCTAGAGTTGACATTCTGCTGGAATGGATAGGATCACGGATACCCCTGAAACTGTTTATCACGTCAGATGCAGCAGATAATAAAAATTGCAGTTTGAGAAGGGGGAGTCGAAAATGGCAGACAATAATGCTTTGTGTTTTGAAATATTAAAGAGGTTTTCCTGCTAAATTTATTGATGAGCTGTCTTCAGGATAGGTTATCAATATCAGCTCAGTGAGGGTCTGGCCCCTTGTGATCAGCTATTTACCAGAGCCACAGTCCTTGCATACTCAGTGAAACAAAGCGGGAAGCACAGAGCTCCATACATTGGGTAGTGGCCTTGCTAAGGTATTGCAGCTCAGCCACAATTAAAGCGAGAGGCTTTAAGCCCATCTCAAGATAGATCAGTTCACTGAGGTTAAATCAGGTTACAGATGCCCATTGGAGAGGGTATGTGTGCAGTTGGTGAAGAGATCCAGCGGTCATGGTGCACATGGCTTTGTTTACTATTTCAGATATTTCCCAAATGGGCTAGGATCAAACTAGGGGGTGTAGGTAATGTGTAGGTTGGGGGACACCTAATGAGCACAATATTAAACAATTTAATCTGTCCTTCACTAGGAAGTTCTGTCCACGAGCCACAAAAACTCTGAACTTTAGGAAGGCAAAGTTTGATCATCTTAGAGAAGATCTCAACATTATAGACTGAATCACATGAATTTGCATCCCCAGCTATCAACAACCTCCTTACACAACTATACTTTATTTATCGGGCTTATCTGACCCCCCTGTGTCTGCATCGCATGGGACGCATCCCAGCACCAACATGCCTAAGTGTCAGGCCGAGCCAGCAGACTTCTGGCATATGGTTTCGACCCGCCCATCCATTTCCTGCTTCTGGGGAGAAGTCACACAATGTTTGTCATTAATAATTTCAATTCCAGTCCCCGTATCCCGCTATATGTCTTTTTGGGCTTTTGGATGACGCACCCTCTCTGAATACTTTTAAGAGAGACCTTGTTTGTAGCGTGAAAATTTATTGCGATCAGATAGATGGACCCGCGTCCTCCTAATCTTACCATGTGGAAAAAACAGGTTAACAGCATAGTGTCGTTATTTACATAGAAAGTGTCCTAAGAAATTCAATAATGTGTTGGACCTGTGCAGCCATTTCTCATTAATGACACCAGCCACAGTAACTGTACCGCCTAGAATATGAGCTCTACCATAAATGCATATGCATCTGGGCCACAAATTATATGTGCAATAGCATTACCACCTCAAGTGGGCAGTGGAAGAAGGGCCAATGCTGAAGTATGTATGTGCCTCCATTCCTTTACTACGATAACACACAGTTATGGACACTGGACCCTATGTTGGTTGGGATATATTATGCTTTGTTTTTGTATGACTAACCCATGATGTTTGATGACACTACCTCATGTAGCCACATTGCCTTATTATATACTGCTTTATACTCTGTATTATCAGTGATGTGTATTTGCTATACTTCTCCCTAAAGTGAATGTACCATCAGGGAATGTACCGGCGCAGGGAAGCTGTGGTCCACTGCTTCAGCCCCGGCCTAGTACCCGTGGATAGAACGGCACCGTACACGGGAACCGGGTCGCGGTTCAAAAAATGGACTGCTGCACCGGCTTCTTTGTGCCAGCGCCGATCTATCCGTGGGTCATCTTAAAGCAAATGTACCTGATGGTACTTTCGCTTAAATAAAACCGAGTAAAAAAAAAAAAAAAAACTAAATGGAACTTTCCTACTTTCTCACTGTTAGAGTTACATTTCTTATAGAAATAAAGGGCCAGGAACAGGAGAAAGCCAATGTGGTTTATTAAATATGTCAAGGAGTCAATAAATAAACAGAAAGCATTGCAGCTACTAAACTAGGAAGGCAGGGATGAAGCATTGAAAAGCTACAGGGGAAAAAAATAAAATATGTATGAAAACAAATAAAGGCAGCAAAGCTTGAGACTCATTGCCAAAGAGAGCCCAACAAACCCTAAAATGTTCTGTAATTATATAAATAGTGAAAAATTAAATGAGGGAGGAATTATAAAGGACCATGAGTGGCCCTCTATCCATGACAAGAACTGTCCAGAGTAGAGATGAGCGAACTGGGTTCGGGTTCGAGTCGATCCGAACCCGAACGTTCGGCATTTGATTAGCTGGGGCTGCTTGGATAAAGCTCTAAGGTTGTCTGGAAAACATGGATACAGCCAATGACTATATCTATGTTTTCCACTTAGCCTTGGGGCTTTATCCAAGTTCAGCAGCCACCGCTAATCAAATGCCGAATGTTCGGGTTCGGATCGACTCGAGCATGCTCAAGGTTCGCTCATCTCTAGTCCAGAGCAGTAGAAAATTATCACAAAAAAACCTCTCCTGCTCTGGACAGTTTCTGTGACAGACAGAGGTGGCAGCAGAGAGCACTGTGTGAGACTGGAAAGAATATGCCACTTCCTGCAGGGCATGCAGCAGCTGATAAGTACTGGGAAACTGGAGATTTTCTTTTAGATAGAAATCATTTACAAATTTGTATATCTTTCTGGCACCAGGAGATTTTTCTCTGGAGTACCCCTTCAAATGTTTTTGTTGATTCAGCTGTCCGTCTTGCTGTACTAATTGAGAAACAACTGTAAGTCAGTAGTGATATACTTTATGGAAACAGAAACCAAACTGCTGTTACCTCTCTGACAAGATGGAATGGAGATAATTTATCAAGCATTGGAGGAAAAGAAAATTATATGCTTACTCATATGGTAGTTTGTACAACATAATACTCCATATTTTTTAATCAAGTCTCAACTTATAGACAATATTTGATTGATTTCCTTTTCTATCCTAACAGAGTGCTTCTCTGGAGACAATGATCATATGTTGACAGTCCGTGAGAAGAGGACCGGGAAGCCCAGATTTATTTACAGTCATGTACAAAGTATTGAAAAGAGCTTAGATCTGGAAAGACAGAAAATGCCGGAACATAATTTTCATTCACCGACCCACTTGAAAATCAGTAAATATATTCACCCAAGGTTTGTAAAACCTGCTTTCCCTCGATCAACTCATGAGCAAGCGCTGAATTTGTTAGCCTCAGAGGATCCAGCTGTTGAAGTAGAAAATCTTGCTGTTCCTCAATCAAGTGTGATTTTAGTGGTAAGTGTGTTCATTTTTATGTACAGTTTGACTTAGATTAAAAAACAGGTAAATATCCTAAAAATGGGTATCTGCAGTTGTTACCTATTAGGTTTTATGGCTATATTATTAGCCTGTGTATAGTGGTGAAAGCAGAGAGCTCCTGCAAAGTGCATCTCTCCATATAAAATGGGAATAATGCCAAATTACCTAAGGAGTGTAGTAGGCCATTTCCCCTGCCAGAGCAGAATGTTTGTTTATACATATTTACTGCAAATAAATGTCAAAAATCTTCATATATGCATAATTATTGCTTGTATTTACCAAAAACAAATGACATCTAGAGACTGATAATCCTGTGGATAAAACAGATCACTATGAAGAGGTGATGTGTCACAAGGTTCTGTCATAAGTTCCATTATTATGTTTGTGGATAATTTATAGTGTGCAACAGGGTTAATATTTCAGAATGTATCTGCTATATGGAGAATCATTTAGCTTCCCTAGATAAGTGGTCTAACCAATTGAAACAGCTATTCACTATTTCCAAATTTGAAATAAGCACTTGTGGAGAAGGGATCCTCTGTCTGCCTCATATTGCCATTTCTGTGTTATCAAAGACTTTAGAATAGAAGGATATATAGGTAGTTATATCATATATGACAGCTTATAATGAGTCAACAATGCAGCCAGGGGATATGCAAAGCTAATTGTATGCTGGGCTGTATAGCTAGAGGTATACCCAGTAGGAGCACAGAAAAATTATGATCCCACTGTATAGAGCTCTAGTGAGACCACATGTGCAATTCTGGGATAATAAATGAAAATCTTGTCAGTTCTGTGACATGCATTCTGGTGACATAAATAAAGGTGTTGCCTTGTCCGAATGTTCACGTATTGTATTGTAAAATTCAAGCTTTCTACATCAACTTCAAAATGACATCATGTGCAGGATTTCAATCAATAACATCTTCAGAAGAAGAAATAATGTATTGAGAAGAGACATTAAAGGGGAGATATGATCAACTTATTTAAATATATAAATGGCCCCTACAAGAAATATGGGGAAAAGATGTTCCAGGTAAGAGAAAGAAGGTTCAATCTCCGGAGGTGACAAGTCTTCTTTACCATGAGAACAGTGAATCTGTGGAACAGTCTACCCCAGGATCTGGTCACAACAAAAACAGTAGAGTGCTTCAAAACAGGCTAAGACCAAAATAACAAAAATGCTTATGTAGGAATATAGAATTTACCCCTCTATACATCCCCTTCCCTTTACCCATCCCTTCTTTCGTTGAACTTGATGAACATGTCTTCTTTTAACTGTACCAACTATGTAACTATATGGGTGGCACCTGGCTACTTACAAAGTAACTAACTACTGGGGGAGGCACTCAAATACCTGGGGGCACCAGCTACCTACAGCGCGCTCCATTCCACCTGGCTACTACTTATTGGAGAAGCACCTATTTACCTACTGGGGCCACATATCTACCTACTGGGGGCAACTACGTACTGACAACCCCTATCTATCTAATATGGGACACTTGGCTACCTACTGGGCTGAAACTTCCTAATGGGGGGCACTTGTCTACCTACTGAGGCACTAGGAGGGGTATTACCATAAGGGGCACTTTGAATAGGGAAAAGGTGAACAATATTGAAAAGTTAAAGGTCTAAGATTCGGCGGGAGTCAATGGATGGGAGAATCCATCATGGCAGTTTGGGCAGGACAAAGAAGAAAAGTAAGAGTCACTGTATGTAACTTACATAATCACTTATACGGTCTGCAGAATCTGTGTATCTATCACTATATGTTCACTATATGTAATATTGGCTTGTCTCAGGCACCCACCCATTAAGGTTAGTTTGGGGGCAGGGCAGAAATCAGAAGTAACATAGAAAAATACACAACACAGGAAATATTATGCTGCTAAAAGAGTAGTAGATGCTTGAAACAAATGTCCAGGAGATGTGGTTGGTAAATCCACAGTAACTAAATGCATAAAAGCCTAAGATAAACTTATATCTCTCTTGAGATCTGAGGTTAAAGTGTTCTAGTTCTATTATTTTATATTTTACGCATATAATTTGCAAACTAAAGCTCAGGTTTTACTGCTGTTTTAGCATCTTTTAGACAGCTGTGCAAAAGCTGAATATTTACAGCCAATAATGGGATCATATCCTGTCAGGAATGGTTTTTACAATGGTTTTATTTGTGAAAGGTTTTCCTACTTTTTTTTCCTAAACAAGTGCAATCGGTAGTTATAGCGTAGCTTGTAAGAGCGACCCCTCCTCAGTATCCTTTCTAAGCCTTCTACAAATAAAATGATTAGTTTGACAGTGGCTCCACACTTTACATATATTATGGCTTGGTAGTTGTATTCTGCATGGGGCATGATTCTAGATGTACAATAAATAAACAGTGGAGCATACTCTAGCTGCTATATATAAACCTGAGAATTGATGAGAATACAGTGGAAGTATCATGTGTTATTTAGCTGCTGTATTTTAGCAGTTGGCTGCCTATTTAATTAAGAAGCCAAGCTTTAATATCACAATTTACCATCATTATTCATTCACAACAATACAAAGCAGTTCCAAACCAGGATTAATTAGCTGTGGCATATTGCAGCTTTCTCTTATATTCCTAGGAATCTACGTTTAGTTAAAATTTAGTTTCCAACTCAGCCGCTTGTGGATTATACATTTGATGTATCCCTAGTAATAGTAAATGTTGGTGTATAATAGATTTGTGGAAGTCATAAGAAATGGTTTGGAATCAAAGTTGTAACAGTCCACTGGAAGACTAAAGGGCCCTTTAATCAGACACTTAATTGGTCGTTTGGATCATCTGACCTGCACGTGCAACGACAAAATTAGAGTTTAAAAAACAGGTAAAAAAATAAATACAAATTTTATATATATATATATATATATATATATATATATATATATATATAGCTGTTTCCAGGCTTTCTGCCGCCTGAGGCAAACCTAGGCTGCCGCCACCCATGATTGCAGACACCCCCACCCCCCACGCCCCCATGATTGCAAACACACAAACACATAATATTATTCTGAATGACATGTAAAACAGATGAAACAAAGATTCAGAAACAGCAGAATATGTGATATAATAAGTTACTGTATAGTAATGGGGAGGATGGAAAACACAAGGGATGACAGAGACTGCAGGGAGCATGAAGGAATGAGCAGGGCAGATGTGGGCACATACATGCAGCACTCTCTGCCCGGGGAGAGAGGGGTTACAGCTATGGAGAGATTACCCCCACAGTCCTGTCCTCTGATGCAAGCCCCAGCCTGAAGTGGATCTGCTATGATTTGGAAGGTGAGGAAGACTTTCTGGGTCAGAAAACAGAGCCGTAGACCATGCTATGCAGACCATGCCCCTCCTCCACTCGCTTTCCCACCCAGTACAGGGAGCTCTTAAACCAAAGCTATGCTCTTAAACCAAGTCACAATGTCAGGAACCGGACAGCAGGACAAGACAACACAGTGAGCCCTAAGCTCAGCCCCGCCCACTGTCCTCTACCTATTTGCCACAATCCGCCCTAAGATGGCGGCGAGCAACTGGGCGTCAGTCCCTGCACTGGCTAGGTGGGACACAAGGACAAGACAGACAGACAAAACACAATAAAGAATGGTCGACAGTCCGGGTCACAACAATCGGGCAGCAAAAGTACAAAATCACAATCCAAAGGCAAGGTAAAAAAACAGGCAGTATGGTCAGGGGCAGGCAGCAAGCAGGAAAGGTCAGAAATACAAAGCAGAGTCAGAATAAACAGAGCAAGAATAGCAAACACAGAACCAGGCAGAGACAAGCTCAGTATCCGGCAAAGATATCCCAGACTGAGGTAGTTATATAGGAGGCCAGGGTTCTGATCCAGAACATAATTGGACCATCCCCCTGAACTCCAAGCACAGACAGCTGAGAACAAAACAGATCCACTGGCAGGAAGACCTGTCAGTCACAGCAGAACCAAAACACAGATTAACCCTGACATGGCCAGACAGAACTCAGCAGGTAAAGTCGGGTGTGTCTCTCAAGGTGAGCAAATAACCAGTGTTCACACACTACAAAACAAAACACAGAAACAGAATGCAAGAAAATCAGCACCTTCTCGGCCGCACAGCATGAGCAGAGGGACGCATGACGCTCCGCAAAGATACCATCCTGACACACAATTTTTGAAAAACTGTGAGCTCTTAAACCAAGTTACTCTTAAACCAAGGTACCACTGTGTATGTATATATATATATATATATATATATATATATATATATATACACTCATCGGCCACTTTATTAGGTACACCTGTCCAACTGCACATTACCACTTAATTTCTAATCAGCCATGGCGGCAACTCAGTGCATTTAGGCATGTAGACATGGTCAAGACAATCTCCTGCAGTTCAAACCGAGCATCAGTATGGGGAAGAAAGGTGATTTGAGTGCCTTTGAACGTGGCATGGTTGTTGGTGCCAGAAGGGCTGGTCTGAGTATTTCAGAAACTGCTGATCTACTGGGATTTTCACGCACAACCATCTCTAGGTTTTACAGAGAATGGTCCGAAAAAGAAAAAACATCCAGTGAGCGGCAGTTCTGTGGGCGGAAATGCCTTGTTGATGCCAGAGGTCAGAGGAGAATGGGCAGACTGGTTCGAGCTGATAGAAAGGCAACAGTGACTCAAATAGCCAACCGTTACAACCAAGGTAGGCAGAAGAGCATCTCTGAACGCACAGTACGTCCAACTTTGAGGCAGATGGGCTACAGCAGCAGAAGATCACACCGGGTGCCACTCCTTTCAGCTAAGAACAGGAAACTGAGGCTACAATTTGCACAAGCTCATCGAAATTGGACAGTAAAAGATTGGAAAAATGTTGCCTGGTCTGATGAGTCTCGATTTCTGCTGCGACATTCGGATGGTAGGGTCAGAATTTGGCGTCAACAACATGAAAGCATGGATCCATTCTGCCTTGTATCAACGGTTCAGGCTGGTGGTGGTGGTGTCATGGTGTGGGGAATATTTTCTTGGCACTCTTTGGGCCCCTTGGTACCAATTGAGCATCATTGCAACACCACAGCCTACCTGAGTATTGTTGCTGACCATGTCCATCCCTTTATGACCACAATGTACCCAACATCTGATGGCTACTTTCAGCAGGATAATGCGCCATGTCATAAAGCTAGAATCATCTCAGACTGGTTTCTTGAACATGACAATGAGTTCACTGTACTCAAATGGCCTCCACAGTCACCAGATCTCAATCCAATAGAGCATCTTTGGGATGTGGTGGAACGGGAGATTCGCACCATGGATGTGCAGCCGACAAATCTGCGGCAACTGTGTGATGCCCTCATGTCAATATGGACCAAAATCTCTGAGGAATGCTTCCAGCACCTTGTTGTATCTATGCCACGAAGAATTGAGGCAGTACTGAAGGCAAAAGGGGGTCCAACCCGTTACTAGCATGGTGTACCTAATAAAGTGGCCGTTGAGTGTATATATATATATATATATATATATATATATATATATATCCATAACTTGTACTGTAAATTTTCAAAATAATTATCTCTAGTGAACCTAAGGTATTGTTTATTATAGTATTGTGCCTCCAATATGTTCCTACATGCACACTAGATGATCACTTTATTAGATCATCTTTATTAGAAACACCCATTAGTAGTGTGTTGGACTTCCTTTGGCCAATAGAGCCACAAAAATTTATTGTGACATAGATTTCACTAGGTAGTGAAATTGTTCTGTAGGTATATTGGCCCTCGTTGACAAGGATAGCCTATGTCTTCTCAGAGATGCTCTAAAAGATTAAGACTTGACTGTGAAGGCCAGGGAAGAAAGGAAAGCTTGATGTTACAGTATGTTCCTGGAACCAGTCCATGGCTATATGACACTTGTAGCATGGTGCATTGTCCTGTTGAATGTGCCATTTGGCCACAGGGTAAACAGATGGCATCAAAGAGAGTCAGTAGGTTTATGCTACCTTATCTAAGGGTAGCTTAATCAGGTGACAGAGAAGCTAAACAGAATGACGTATCCCTCTGCTTACCAGCTGATTGGCAGTTATCTATCTATGCTGTGTATAGACAGTCAACTTATCAGCAGCTAGAGTAGTGTTTCTCAACTTCAATCCTCAAGACCCACCAACAGGTCATGTTTTGAGGATTTCACAGGTGATATAATTATAGTCAGTGCACCAGTAACTGCCACAGCTGTTCGTTGTATGGGATATCTGCAAAACATGACCTGAGGACTGGAGTTGAGAAAAACTGAGCTAGAGGGTGGGGGAGTCATGTGGCAAGAATCCTATTCTCCTGAATATTAGGAGAATAGGTGAACAAAATGATGTAAAAATACATTGTTCTGTTCAGCATTTTCGTTCTTGCTGCCCTCATTTAAAGGGGGTGTATTCTCTCCAGTCTGACACAGTGTCCTCTGCTGCCACCTCTGTCCATGTTAGGAACTGTCCAGAGCAGCAGCAAATCCCCATAGAAAACCTCTCCTGCTCTCCAGACTGGAAAGGATACCATTTCCTGCAGGACATACAGCAGCTGGTAAGTACTAGAAGACTTGATATTTTTTAATAGAAGTGAATAGCAAATCTCTGGCACTTTCTGGCACCAGTTGATTTGAAAGAAAAAATTTTAGGTGAACAACCCATTGAACCTTTTTCATGACCCATCCCAAAATGACGTAAATGACCAGGCCAATTTTCACTTTTGCATTTTAATTTTTTCACCTTGCCTTCTAAGATGTATAGGGCTTTCATTTTTCTATCTACAGGGCTATATAAGGGCCATGTAAGAGGACAGAAGTTTTTGGGGGTTTTTTTGCAAATAATTATTAAAATAGCTCTAAGTAGATCAGATGTTCTCATCACTTTTTATAATTTTATACATATATATATATATATATATATATATATATATATATATATATATATATATATATATAGGCCCGGGTCCACACTATGTATGACACCACAGTTCTGTGACACAGCCATGTCAAAGAATGGCCAGTGTCAGTGAAGTTCATCCCAGATGAAGTTCACTTGGATGAACTTCATTTCTTTTTCATTGAGATGTGGGCACATTCGGGTGTGCCCACATTCCAATTACCGGCCGAAGCTGCACTTTACATTGTCTGTACTAACAGTTTTATGTGACACAAAACTGACATGTGAGTTTTCTGTGCGGCTGCAAGGAATCCCAGCCGGAGTGTATACTCTGTGTAACAATGGCCGGTGTTACAGTCTGCAACAACGGCCGTTATTAATTGAATAAATACATTGTGCGCACATAGCTATATACTGTATAGTGGTAAAAAAAAATAAGCAGTCCTGACTTTTCCCCCATCATTTTGTTTATGCCGTTAAGCCCTCCTCCCATAACAGCCTGTTTGACATGGAGGCAGGCGGGATTCTGCGGCGGAGAGTTTCGCCATGGAATTCCGCCAGTTTTACTCCATGTCAACTGGCCCGTAGTGACAGCCCCCTTAACTCCTTGCCGTCCAGAGCATATATTACCTGCTCCACGCTCCAGCTTGCTACGGGGGCTCCCGGCGTCTGGACATCCTGAGTAAACCAGTCAGTGCTCTGCGTCCCGCTCAGCCAATCAGTGCTGGACATCCTGCTCAGCACTGATTGGCTGAGTAGGACGTCCAGCCGGGAACCACCAAAGCAAGCCGGAGCGTGGAGCAGGTAATGTATGCTTCGGCCGGTGGGGGGTTAAGGGGGCTCTCACTTACATACTCGCAGCAGAATGTCAATCCCGCTGATTAAAATCCCCCTGGTTAAAAATGACAGGCAAGGGATCTGCAGCGGATTACGTTGTGAATTTGCAGCATGAAATCCGCTGTTGAACCGTTACATGTGAAACTGGCCTAAGTGACTCTTCTAATCTCTAACAGAAATGTTTAGTTACTGTCACAGTTAGATGGCTAAAACATAAAAAAAATTGACTCTTTTAGATCCCAATTTTGAGTGAAAATAACTTTAATGTTGAATATAATTTAATAACTCTTTTATGATTGCCATTCTTAAGGGAACAGAACCCATTTGATTGAAACGTACTTTTAAAGTAATTACATTTCCCATAAGCTTTTATTTATAAGTTGCAAATCAATGGCAATGTTTATCGAGACATAGCTGATGTGCTTTTAAAAGGTTTGTAAGCCATTCCTCACCAGTTATAAATAATATAGCTCGGCATGTTAATGCTTCCTGCATTAGTCAATGGATGTCTGGATTGATTATTAGGTAGGGAGTCGTGTGTGTAATGTATCCAGGTTTTCTCCTACCCTACTTTAAGTGTTTTCCATTGAAGGCCAAGGATGAGACTCCCAGAGGACATAACATCCTTTAGTGAATGAGAATGTTTAGCCCAGCTTAATAATGGGGCTATTTTATCTACTGCTAATGAAGCTATTATACCTATGTAACCTGATTCCTGAGACGTATAAATTTGACTGCACACCTCGGAACCAGACACATTACATTTATTTGACTGGGGAGTACATTTCATATCATAATTTATATAATTCAAATGATAAAGGTCAATAAGTGACATTAAGTTACATTTCTGGTTTCCAGTCATAGTTCATAGAAATGAAGTTCATCCGGCCGGTATTGCAGTACCGGCCAGGATGGTCTTCACTGACACTGGCCGTTCTGTAAAACGGCCAGGTCACAGAACGGCCGGTGTCATACGCTATGTGAAACCAGCCTAATACCGCAATAAAAGATCTGGAAAGGTCAGCTCAATAATAACAACTAATACCTCCATACTGCTACTGAATAAATACCACTATACAAAGACAAATATTGCTCCTGCATCAGCTGCCCCTATTACTGTACCTGCTGTGTTGCACAGTACCCTCAAGTACTGTATTCAGATAGAATGTTGTCATGTTATAACTATATGAAAAAAATGCTACACAGGCAGTACCCCAGAATTTGGTTGTTCCCTAGACAATAATTGTGTACCGCGCAAAAAGTGCTACCTTTTGTGTCCCAAAAAGTAGGAGTGTCACTTTTTGTACTTCACATAGTAGTAGTGCCTATACAGTATTAGGGATCTTCTCAGTGCCCCTTTAAGGCCCTGTACATTAGCTATTCCTTTAATGCCCCTGATTGCAATAATGAACATCATTGTGCCTCCTACAAAGTAGTAATAGATCTGCTACTACTAGGTATAGTGATTAGGACTAGGGAAGCAACAGATTATATCTCAATACTTCCATGATATTCTTACAAAAAGTTAGAGATTAATGTCGGCACGCTCATTTAGACCAATTGGTCCTAATGCAACTCAGGGGATCATCTGCCTTTCCTCATTTAATAACACTCTATGAAGATCAGCCCTCCTGGTAGCATGCCTACTCTTTTTAGACACATAAACCGCATGTCTCTGGTAGAACCTTGGTGTGAATTGTACATATGTGAGATTAATTTCGTACAACCATTTCCACTTACAACAGATTGCAGATGTTCATTAAATCTGTTATACAGGGGACTATTGCCTTCCCTATATAATAATAGCCACAGCCTCATGTCACTACATATACCACATGTTATAAACCAACATGTTTTAAAGTCTTTAACCACCATTTTCTCCCCACCTAAATTTATAAATGTTACATTATTCACATAACTGCAACAACTACAAAATCCGTGTGGTTATCTACAGGTGTGCTGATTTCCAACCAGTTTTTCTCACATGATCTATATTCTGTAAGTCCATGAATCAACTCATCACAAATATTTCCTCTCCTCTTAATTGCCACTAGAGGCCGCTCACTGACCTGCTTAATATCTCATCACTAGTCTGTTATCTGTACCATAAAGACGTCTTCTAGCCTCTACGCCTGTTCAGTCACATTTCTGGGATACCCACGAGCATACAGACAATTGCTTAATTTTGTAGCTTGTTGGTTAAACACACTATCTGAGTTATTTGTACTCTGCAAGCTGACAAATTATCCATAAGTCACAGCACGCTTCACATATGTGGGATGATCACTCTCATATCGCAAAAATGTACTGGTCGCTGTAGGTTTACGATAACCACTCAATAGCAACCTATCTTTCACTACTTCAATGTGGACTTCAAGGAATTCTATTTTATTGCTTCCAAAACTATAGGTGAAGCGTGCATTAAAGTTATTATCATTTAAGTACTCTGCAGAGTCACAAAAAGCTTCCAGTGATCCAAACCAGACAATTAGTATGTCATTAATGTAACAATGTTGTGTAATGTAAGGCGTTGTGCCCCAAAACCAATCCCAGCATCTCACAAATGTAGTCAATGAAAACATTTTCATGCACACCTGTATTTAGCAATCAATGTCCTACAGCCGGTATACCCACATCCTGCGGGATGCGGTGTACAGGCTCTTGACATCGATACTAGCCAACAAGAAACCCTGACAGACACCACATAAATTGATGCCAGTTCGTTTGTATCCCGTTAATGCGAAGAGACATTTTTTAACAAAGGTCTCAGTATCCAATCTAAATACTTGGATGTCGGTTCCATTACCAACTCCCTACCCACTATGATCAGGCATCCTGGAGGACACTTGATTGATTTGTGGATCTTAAGGATCCAATACCAATAAGGCCTTTTTGGATACTCAACCAATAGTTTTACTCCAAAGGATTTTGAAAAAAAGCCAACCTTTACTTTTTTTGTGAAGAACCAACCTGCTGGTCAAAGCTCGGACAACTAAAACCCAGAAGACCAATCTGTACATAAAAGAGCAGGATTCCAATTTACCACTGGACTTCCTGCTTCTGTACAATAGTGAGTGGTGATGAAAAAATTGTACACATCACTACTAACTTTACATTCTTAGGGAAACAAAACTTTGCACCCCTAAAAAACGTGCACCTCCCATCCAGAGGAGGAGCGCCTCTTCCATCTATGAGGGTGATGTTCCTTATGTGCACACCCCAAAGGCAAGCCCTGCTTCTGTCCATGTAGCTTATGTTTTCCCTCTTAAACAGACAATGTTATTTATTGTCACTAGGTGGCACCACAGCACTGCCTTAATGTTAAGGACAAAATGTTTTCCAGCCTTAAGCTTGGGAAATCCTACTTTTATTTACCTGCAGCACAGAGATCTGCCCTTTGTGATGCATATATGAAGAAGAGGTAATTCCTTCCTGTTAAGTATTTAATTTTTTATTTCCATTTTCTTATTTTTATAGATTTAAAAGAGAAATTCTGTTTATCATGCAAGAGTTGTAGGTTACACCCGAATTACTGCATTAGAGGGGCATTTCCAGTTCAACTAACATACTGTAGGTAAACTTGTAGGACTTGTCAAGTTAAATATTTTTTTTTAAATACGTTCATTTAGCAAACTTGCTTCCTTGTCCTGATATGCTGCTCATTCTCTCACATTATTCTGTAGATTACATACCATCTCTCTTCTTTAAAAGCAGTGGTCAAGCATATAATATATATCTTATACATTAGAGATAACTGAATTTACAGTAATAATGATTTGTTACCTCTGCAATCTGCTAATTAGCCTGCTGCCTTTTAACTCCCTGCCGCTCTGTGCTGCTCCTCTCTCTGTGCTTGGAAAAGCCGGATCCAGTCCTGGGAAACTATTTCCAGTTTCCCAGGACTGGATCCAACTTTTACCAGCCCCTTCACTTCACTTCACTTCATTGTTACTGTAAATTTGCTCATCTCTAGTAGACATATTTCTATATGATGCAGAATATATACACAAGATATCTCCATACAACTACATTATATATATATATACACCAGCCAGATGCTTTTAGAGCAGGAGTAGTGGTCAGCAATCTACACAACAACTTGTCAACAATGGGAGGGAAGGAGCAACATAACAGGAGAAAAAGGCAAGTTTTCTAAATGAACTTATTTGTAAAAATATTTTACGGGGTTATCCAGGCTTCCGGTTCTGGTGCAGGGATGAGAGGAAGCTGAATAGTGAGCTCCCACTCATCACCTCCTTGTAAACACTTTTACAGCTGCATACCCGCACCCATATCTATCTCGGACCCTCTCTGACACTCCTCAGACCCTTCCCAGATGAAATGCCTTGTTACCCCCCTTTCAGATCATCAGTGAAATGGATGCAGGCCGCAGGACAGCTGGAATCCAACATGGCCGCCACTCCAATCTTCAGATGACAACTGCCTCAGGTGCTGCACTTACGCAGGACCTGCTGTCCCCTCTGCAACAGTTGCAGGCTGGGATAGCACAGCAGGGGGCACGTGTAGTTGAGCTGGAATATAGGGTGCAGCTTATAGAGGACTTATCAGCAGAATCTCATAACCAGCTGCAGACCTTGAGAAAAGCAAATCTGATCATATTGATGGCCCGGAAAATTGATCACAGCAAATCAATCTTCTTATGGTTAGCTTCGCTGAAGCTATTTGTCCTCAACAGGTGCAGCAGCTCTGTCAATTGGAATCGCCAGCATTCTCACGTATGTCATGTCCAGCAATCCGGAAGCACTATTAACATGCCAGATGCTTTAAACTGTCCCATTGAAATGAATAGGATCAGTTTGAGGGTCAGTTTCCCTCCTGTGTTTTTCTCCCTTGCGCCACAGGGAAACGCCGCTGCATCGCCAGGTGAATGTGAACCCGACCTTAGTACATAGTCTGGGGTTGTTATAATGTATGAGGCGGCTGGAAGATATGATAACTTCTAAGCTTGGTACACAGAATGAGCACTATAAACACTGTAGTGACCCCTAAAATGGTATGCCACGCCTATGTGACATGTGATCTCATGTTAAGACATATTCTACCTTAGGATTATTTTCTCAGTGACCTAGAATGAAATATGACTATCAATGTTGGTCATGAGGATGCTACAGTCTACAACTTTACTTGGTATCATATTCTATAAATGCTTTACCTTTCACATGGAAGGAAAGTGGAGGGCAATTTATATAACCTCTGGCATCCACTGCAATATCATCTTTGGACATGATAATGCTAGCAGTCTACAGTACAGACAGTACTTTGTGTTATCTATAGTTGCTTCACCTTTCACATGGAAGGGAAGTGAAGGGCAATTTATATAGACTTCGGCAGCTACTGCAAGTTATCAGGTCTTGGCATGCTCAAGAAAATACTGTTCTTTTGAGACTGTAGCAATAACTCATCGGAAAGATATGAAGTTAGTCACTTCTCATTACACCTTGTCCAAATATAAAGACAAGTGTATTTGAGTAATGAAGACACTAGACAAAAGCAGTATATGTGATTCCCATTGCAGGCTTTTTCTTTGCTTCACCACTAATGGATTATTTTAGAGTACCGTTTACAGTAATGCAACTGTAAAGTATGAAACCTCTGGGAAATCATCAAGACATTAATATCAGTCCATAATAAAAATAGATTGGCTGCATATTATATTAACAGAAATCAACATTTCACGATAGACTATCTCTGATGGTATAAGACCATCTGGGGTAAATCAATGAGACTGCTATGCATCTGATATGTTTCCATGTATAAAAAAAATTGCTAATGTACTTTGACAGTGAATATTGTATGCTTGAAAATAAAACATAGAAATGACAGTAATCTGAAACACATAATATAATTCTTTAGTCTATATATAAATCATCCAACTTTTCTTGAAATGTATTTAAACCAATTACTTTGCCTTTCTCTTCTTTTTATTCCCAGTAAATTGTAATAATATTCCCTGTGACTCATAAGCTGCTACTGGGAGAGACCTGAACCAAAAATGACACTTAAAAAAAAATAGATATTTGCAAAGGACTGAAGGAACATTGGCAATACATGCAAGAAAGGCAGACACTTTAAAGTAATGGGCCTTATTACACGGGAAGATTATTGTTCAAAAAATCTTTAGATAGTAATATCTATTATAATAATCAAAAAGTTTGCTGCATTAATGAGCATTGGACTTTGGGTACCATAAAACAGGGCAACCAAAGGAGATCTTAAATTCTTTAAAGCTGTGCAGTATATTAACACAGCTCTTTAGCTTTAGGAACCAATTCACTAGTTCTGATAATACTGTTCCAAAGACCTATGGTGTGGTTTTACTGGGTTTTGATTAGTCCCACCACCAGTCATTAGTTACATCAAAAACGTATTTCTGTATAATTCAGATATACAACAACATGTCCTTATAGCCCATGGGACGCTGAGTAGGATGGTAAGTTACTTACCTTCATCCACAGCGCTGTTTTCGTGTACTTTGTAGTTTATATCATATGCTAATAATGTGGTTTGGCACACTGGGGTCAAGACTACCCCATCCAGGAGCCCCTCTAATGAATATTGTGCCACATGAATATTTGTTAGGAGGGGCAGGCGGGCCCCAGTGCACCAAAATACCTCATTAGCATATAGATTCATCTCCGAAGTGTGCTGTACGGACATATCGGCAGGTTACATTCTTCTAAAGTTTAAATAGAAAAAGGAATACTAATAGTTACCTGTTTGATAGTTTATATAAGGCTATGTTCACACAGCATAAATTAACGGCTGTTGTTTTCACCCGGCCGGACACGTACGCCTGAAACTACGGCCGTAGAAATACGAGCATACGGGCTAGTCGTGAAACTACGGCCGTTGTTTAAATTTGCTTCCTAGCATGTTTCTAAGCAGGCTGACACAGGTCATTTACTTTAAATACTGCGCCCAGCCAGAGAAACCACTCAGAACATTTTTTACATTAAAATCAAGTTTAATTCGGCAGATATAAGTTTTACGTTCGCGGCCGAATTGAAATCCACGGCCGTTGTTGGAGCATTACCGTCCGGAAATAATTGACATGTTCATTTTTCACGGGGCCATATAAACAACGGCCGTTGTCTGATACGTAGTGTGCATTGTACGACCGTAGTCGGTATATATTACAGACAAGTTTATAAACCTCAAAACAACGGCCGTAGTTTTGCGGCGAGGACTAGGGCCGTTGTTTTACATAGTGTGAACATAGCCTAAAACTATAAAACTGCAGGTAGCAGCATTGGTGCAGTTTTCAGCCTATATTTTACATGGAGGTAATTACCAAGGTAGCAGTTCTAACAGCATCTAAGGGAACCCATCTGAACTTAGTGATGTCCACAGATGAAAGTAGGGGACATTACTTTGTTGGATTAGTTCTATGATGCAAAGTCCATGCATTATTACTAGAGATGAGCAGGTCTAAATTCTTGCCTGGTTTACATCCATTTACAGGTGTAAACCTTGAAGGAAACCTGTCACCCCCCATGCCGGGGTCACAACCGCCCGCCCGACCCCCCAGTGGAGCACCATATACTTACCCCTTCACCGAAGTCCCGGTCCTGGACGCGCTCCCGCCACCGTGATATTAACGTCGGAAGCCATGCACGCGCTCATCAGAGATGAGTCCAAAGCTCATAGAGAATGACGGCTCCAGTTATTCTCTATCAGCGTCGGACTTATCTCAGATAAGCGCACATGGCTTCTGAAGGCAATATCGCAGCGGCGGAAGTGGGTCCAGGACCGGAACTTCGGGGGAAGAGGTAAGTATATGGTGCTTCACCGGGGGGTTGGGGGGGCGGGGGGGGGGGGGACAGGTTTCCTTTAATAAGGAGGAGGTCACGTCTCCTCCTGCCTGTCCATCAGGCGAGTGGGGGATAAGGCTGGTGTATGCAACAGAAAGGGGGTGAATCTGCCCCTTTTACGTGGCGTATGCCAGGGGTGCATTTTTATAAATGTCCCCAATAGTGACATAATCATGCGTGTCCTTTGCCCATGCTGTAATAAGACATCATTGTTTTTTTATCCCACTGTACTGTGACATCACTATGTAAGTTGACCAAAATGTACATTAAGAACCTCAAATTTATACTGTACATACGTAAGTAAAGCAGTAATACAATTCATAATGATTCATACATTGAATTCATACATATCTTAGCAGTTGCATGGTGCTGTTGTGGCCTTTGTTGTGTTTGCATCATTGCTATGGTAGAGTAGGGGTTTGCTATAGGCCCCATGGTTAATACTTATACCCATGAATTTCAGGTTAGACTACTGTACCTACAATGGTTATGGAGACAAGTAGACAAAGCAGGCTCCCTCTTTAGTTAAACATTTTTATAGTGTTATACTTAAGCTGTGCATTTGTAAATGTTCAATTGTTGAACAGCCCTTGGGACTGTGTTTGCTCTGTTGTGCAAAACCTTTGCTGTAACTGCCCATTTCCTTTGGAGTTTTCCTTGACAGGTACTAAATATTAATCATTTACAACTAGTTTTTGCCAGTCATGTGGTTAGTTATAATAATTTGTGATAAAACGGCCAGAAACAGATGGTGAGTGGGTGTGTTGAGCAAGACAGCACAGTGAAATGATATGTATGCACTGCAACAAATATCACTATCCTGATACTTGTTATAGGACTTCATCTGTATAAGGAGTTGTATATGGAATGGGTGGTTACAGCTTGGGACCCAATCTATTACTAAGGAAATCATTTATTCCATTTCCTTGTGTTTAGACTAGGTATTCCAGAAATTTCCTTCCTTCCCTTTCTAAGGCTTTGTTTCCTTCATTACCTTTATAGTATTAATCCCCTGCTGGGTATTTCTGAAGTAGCAAAATACAACACTACAAAACATAGAAATGTTCTCAGCTCGGATAAATCGTGTCAGTTGTTTTTGTCTGCACAATAAAGCCAAACAGTTTGGATGCATATGATTGTACAAGTAGCAAATATATGTTGCTATTATTTCAGTGTATATAATACATAAAATAATTATTTTATCAAATGTAACCTAAATTTTTACTCAGACACAAAGTTTCTTTCAAATATGCTGTTAGTCTCTAGGGTAGAGTTGGTGTATATCAATGTCATGACAGGTCATTGTACACACAGGTGACACAGAGACAAGTGCAGCTGTGATGCAGTCCCACGCCCACTGTCTCTGCCTACTTGCCTCCATAAATCCTACGCAACACGGGACAACTTGGAGCCATCCCCTACGCTAATATAAGTGGAATAGGACAAATAACAGACAAGTACAAATATACACAATGGCAGGTAGTCAGCAAGCTAGGGTCAAACCAGGAGAGGAAGATACCAGTACAAAGTCACTAGGCAATAAACAGAGTCAATGAGGCAAACCAGAGACAAAAAAAAACAGAGGACAAAAATACAGACCAAGTTAGGAGACAAACACTAAGTCAGGCAACCAAATAGATCAATATAGCAAATAACAGGGTAGGAAGTGAGTATAGACACACTGGGAGGGGGGGGAAGAGATTTGTCAAACATGACGTAAAGTAGAATTGGCTCAGTTGCCCCTAGCAGCCAATCAGATTCCACCTTTCATTTTCAAAAGAGTATGTGAGGATTGAAAGGTGGAATCTGATTGGTTGCTAGCAGCAACTTAGCCAATTCTATTTTACACCATGCTTGATAAATCTCCCCCATTATGAGTATAAGTGAGTATAAGCACACTATGTATACACTATAGCAGCCATCAGGCATAGTGAATGACTGAGTTTTAAAGGGGTTATCCAGTGCTACAAAAACATTTCCTTTTTCTCTCAGAGACAACACGACTCTTGTCTCCAGTTCAGGTGCGGTTTGCAAGCTCCATTCACTTCAGTGGAACTGAGCAGCAAAACCCCGCCCAAGCTGGAGACAAGAGTGGGGCTGTCTCTAGAAGAAAATGGCCATGTTTTTGTAGCGCTGGATAACCCCTTTACAGGAAACAAGGTCCTGGTGTTGGAGGTAATTTGAGCAGACAGACAAAGACTGAGACAGGGGGATAGGGCTGTCAATCACTGGCAAGGCAAGGAGTTAACCATTTAGGTGCTGGTAGAAATTACTCCAGAAAATGCATGGGTTTTAACCAGAATAAACTAGCCCAAGGCAAAATCAACCCATGTTCAAACTAGAAATATACAGAATCATCCCGGCTGCATTGCACATAATGAAGAACGCTTCCGGGGTGCAGCAGGGAGCAGCATGGTGGCAGGTCCATTAAATTTTGTTGAAGGTGGAAGGACGACCAACATAAAAAAAATATGTGTGTGAACAACATAGCCTCAGGCTTACAATTGGCACAATAAGGCACTCTGTGTGCAATGACTACCTCTGTGTGAACACATAAAATTCAATTTGTAAATACCATTTGGCTTTATTTGTGCACTGGACAGCACAATCAGTATAAAGTATGGTAGTCTGCGTGATATAGCATGCATAGTGCATATATAGCTTTAAGTGGGAAAACTTTGTGTCACCATGACAGTATATTTGCCAACCCTCTTCTTCTCTCTAAGAAGCTTGAGAGGCTCCCTTGAGTATACACACTAATGTGGCTAATATTCAAAAGGCATTGTTGTCACGTTTTTCAAAGGGCACTGATTGTCACTGGTAAGTGCATGTTTTCATGTATCTGTATATCCATGTGTCTGTCCATATGCATGGGAATAATTATTTGTGTGAATACTCCCTTTGTAGAGTTCTGCATAAACCTGCTTTTCTATGTTAGTTTGATTTTTATAAATTACTTAGATGAACATTCCTTCTGTTTGTTACATATCTAAAAATGTGCAAATATTACAATCTGAAAACCCTTTAAGACCATTGCATTTATCTGTATTGATTGTGCCCCATACTTAACACAATTAACCTCAGTAAATCCTTCTAGGTTAGTTGACTTAAATGTCATGATGAGTAATCAGTGCAGCGGCCAGGAGGGAATACCCTCAGCAGATTAAAAACATTTTAGTAAATTGGCTTGGAGTAGAAATGTGTTGTATATTTCTCTCCTGCAATTCATTGACAAGACAACTATTAGCAGCATATCTGTTTCTTTTAATTTAATTGGATTGCATTGTCTGATAGCGTTGCACATAATACTTCTGAATTAAATATAATGAGGCATTAAAAAATATGACTTATTATACATAAAGTAGCAGCACACTGTTTCTCTGCCTATATGAAATCCATACTAGTATCTAGAGTTGGGCTGAGGGTATCAGGCTCTAGTAGGGTCAAGAAAAATATATTACCGTATTTTCCGGCGTATAAGACGACCCCTGACTTTTATAAAGATTGCCAGGGGTTCGTCTTATACGTCGGAAAATGGTTCCAGCTGAAGCCCTGCTGCTGTTAACTTAAGCGGGAGGCCAGAACCCCACTACCTCCCAACTCCCCTGCAGGGCCCCACATTGAAAAAAATAACCAATCAATGCTGGGAGAGACTCGGGAAAATGGGAGAGGCGCCGGAAGTCCCCGAAGCCACTGCCATTCTCCTGAAGCTCTCCCGACAGCCGAGCGTCTCCAAGCTTTTCCGGTAAGTTGATTGGTTTGTTTTTTAAAGTGGTTGCTGCATACGGGGGGGGGGGGGGGGTTGCGGATCTTTTTAAGCTCCCCCAGCGTATGCAGCAACCATTCCCAGCATATAAGACGACCCCCAACTTCTGGGCAGATTTTTCGGGGTTAAAATGTCATCTTATACGCCGGAAAATATAGTACATTTATTTCTAATAATTAGTGTTTCTCAGTATAGATAAGAACACTATGGCTCAACAAATGGCTGTGGGTGGTGAAAAAATAAAGAAGTAATACTCACCTACTCCAATCCCCTACAGCTGGTGTTATGACGCTCTAAGACTCTACTCATGACCACTTCCTGCCATGGTTTCTGTGATGCATCATCTGCAAAGGAAATGCCGCACTAAGCAAATTACCAGAGCGGTGTCCCACCTCAGTTAGTGATTGGCGGAGCAGATTGTTGAACCACATGATGAAATGGTGATGAGCTGGGGCCAGGAGGATCAGAACAGCAGCTACAGGGGATCACAGTATCATTTCCTTACCCCTGGACAAAAGGATTGCAAAGCAGTCACAAATCTTTTCAGAAATCATTTATCTGCCTTGAGTACAGTGTCTACAAGAATGGGTAGAGGGAACATTACATTTACAGTTGTACGAAGCACAGCTATAATCAAACACTAGATAGGTTACCCAAGGGAAGAAGCCAGTGTAAATATGAAACCTGCCATCTCTCTGGAAACAAAGGCAGGCAGCATCTCATCTGTTAACTGCTTCTGTGTATATCTCCTTGTAACTCATATCAATAAAAAAAAAAAAAATAATAACATAAAATAGGAATAAATATATAACAGATCCTACAAACTGAACTGTGAGTGACATCATTCTAATTAACACGTCCTTTATACAATCTGCATAGACTGAATCTCAGTTGAGTATGGCAGGATTTATTATTCTAGGGAATCTATCATGTAGGTATCATTTTGTATATGATATGGGACCACAATACTGTTCATTTCTGGATTTACCAATCAACGACTACAGAAGAGGCAGAGAGAGAGCTGCTTGGAAATTGTAAGGCTAATTAGTGAGACAATTTATAGAAAGTGTCATCATCTCTCTAAAGCCAGGTGTTTGGAGTATTGCACTAGAGCCAGCAGATGTACAAGCAGCAAGGCTGCTTCACACAGAGAGGTATAGCATTGCACCTCTGATATATAACCTTATTATGAAAATATATGAAGGTTCTAGCCAGAAGGTAAGACTTCTTTGTTTTATATCTCCTGAGTATAACTGTATTATATCTTGCAATTGATAGCAGTCAGCCAATAAAAAGGTGTGTTAGGCATGGCAACCTGGCAGTTATACATCTGGGGTGTCTTTATTCACTGTATTTTATAAAATAGAGCATTCATGTTTTATCTATTACTTATCATTGATCTGCTTTTTTTATTCAGTGCTGTTTATGTGTATAAGTAATGGCTACTAGTTCCCATCTTACATTGATTTCTGAAGGACTCCGCTGTAAAAGACTTTATCACATTTACTAGATTGTCCATTTCATTGTGTGACTATATTAACAGAAAACTGATTTCCATTAGTAAAAATATGCGATATGCCTTAGTGTGTATGGTTTGTGCCTGTTTATTGATCAGACAAGCATCTGGGAATCATATTTATTATTCATTTATTAATGTGTTTAAATTGTTCAAAATAGGGGGTACGCTAATGCTTACAACTAAATCTATGTATTTGCCTTTTCCAGATGTTAAAAATGGATGTTAACAAACTAAATACAACATTGCTTCGGAAGTTTCGTCAAGGAGTTGCTGCAGCTCTAGGCCTCATGCCACAGCAGGTTCACATCAATCGCCTAAATGTAAGGGCACTATACTTTTACAATGACTGAGATGATTGCTTTACTAAATGTAACTAAACTATATATAGAGAAAACATTGCAAGATTTTATGTCTATTTGTGCTTTTTTCATGAATTTAATGTGACCTTGTAATGATCCCCATAACTTCTTCTTTCCATTGTAAAAGTTGCATGTTGTGGTATAAGGGTTTCACTTAGTTCCCTGTACTTGTAAGTTTGAAAAGAAAGATTGTTACTAGCCATCACCTTTTTTTTTTTTTTTTCGAATTCAAATTTAGCTACAAATATTGTTAATGCAAAGCACTATATTGTTGCTTTTACATTACCACTGAGTGTTGCAATTGCCATTTCTTCTTAACGGTTGCTGAAAACAAAAAGGAAGCTAAGTCATTTTTCTCTTATTCAGGGAAAGAAGAACTGTGTTGAACTATTTATTTCTCCACTGAATAAAAAGATAGGTGTTCCAAACACTCTGCCTTCTGCTGAGGTTCTACGGTCACTCAATCTGCATACCCTGCACCAAAGATTGTCCCAGTTTGGAATAACTGAAGTCTCTCCAGAGGTAAGTCTAACACTCAATAGTAATATCTTTCTGTGTGTGTGTTTACTGCATGCATAATGTACATATAACTATATACATGTGGTTGTACTGACTTGAATAAAGGGGGGGGGGGCATGGAGAGCTCATAGAAGACAGCAGTGGTCTGCTGCCACTGCTCCTATTACACGGAGTGACTGCCATTAGACTGTCGCTATCATTCTAGTTTTTTTCAGCATGTTAAAAGACAAGGATCAGCCGACATTGTGCATGTCGGCTCATCGTTTCCTTTTAACAGGAGCTATTACACCAAGCGATTTTCGCTTGCTTCTCCAGAACAACCCGTGTATTAGAGCCTTTAAGTGACACTGTCACCTCCTTTTTGCATTCTAACATCTCTACACAGGGGTAAAGGGTAAATTTAGCGGTTTTCATACCTTATTTTATATCATACGTCATGGTGCTTGTTCAAGTAAAAAGTCATCTTTTATCAACTGCAGATTGTGTTAAGTGGGCGTGGCCTCGTGTCATTAGTGCCACTTAGCCCCGCCCACAACGCACCAGTTGGTCCCTCCCCCTCGTCGGCCATTGGGACAGGCTGGCCGAAAGGTCTAGACCCCACCCCCTTTACGTCGGCCAACCAATGGAGGTCAAGGGGGCGTGGTCAACGGTGCCGTTTTGGGTGGGGCTAAGTGGCGCTAATGCAGCGAGGCCACGCCCACTTAATACAATCTGCAGTTGATAAAAGGACACTTTTTACTTGAACAAACACCATGACGTATAATATGAAATAAGGTATGAAAAACGCTAAATTTACCCTTTACACCTGTGTAGAGATGTCAGAATGCACAAAGGGGGTGATAGTGTCACTTTAAGAGTGCCAAGAGGTTGATTAGTTTGGATTCTGTGTATTAGAGGTCAGCCTTCTTCCACTTCAGAATCACTATTCCTATGTCCATGGTGTTATTGTTTGTTGATTATTGTTTTATTATTATGTTTCCCCATATTTTATAAAACATATCAGCTGTTAAAAAGGCAGCCCTGGAAAAAAGGCAGACATGGAAAATGTTTAAAATCTAAAAAAACTAAACTATAAAATAAAAAATATCAAGTTCTCTGGGATGCATCTCAGTGAACCTGCCTATCCACATATATTTCTATTCTACATTTGGAGCCTGAATTCCCATCTTAAGATGAGATTAGGCTACAGATCCCTTAGCAACAGTAAGGATCCATTTAGGTAGACAGACCCCTGCCCAATATAAGCACCAATCTAGAAACCCTTTACATGGCTCAAATATTGTCCGAGCAGGACCGTACTAACAATTGCTGCATAATATTCTATCATAATCCAGTCTCAGAAATCTCCTCTTTTTGATACATAAAGGTAAAGAAAACAGCAATGTTGAATCCTAAACTGTTGACTTGTTTCATGTTAGTTTTAACTTAACATCCAGTATTGAGCTACAACACACCATGAGAAACCATAGTAACAGGGTATAAATAAACAAAGCAATGCCTCTTGGGAATTATGCATTGTAATTATCCTATTACCATACAATGACATTTCTGGTATTAACATAGGCAGTGCATGAAATATATAAAATACTTAGAAATTATAACTGTAGTATGGACCAACTATCTTGGCTAAGCAGTCATTATAAGTCTATCATGGGGCATAGTAAGTTCTTTGGGGGCTAAAAAGGAGAAAATATAAAAAGTATAAAATATATTCATAGTTGCTTAGGCCTGAGGGGTTTGGTTAAAAGGGTTTCACTAGTTATCCATGGTATCTCTGCTAACTGTGACACTACTTTTCTTTCCGGCTAATGCCCCAACTGCTGCAAAGGAGCATCAGAATCTATCATGCATAAGAGTGCTGTGACGTCTGTCATATTCAGACACAAAAAACACAAGACCCCTGTTTCATGACTAGCATAAATTTAGCTGAGAACTTTATTTTATCAGGAGGACAACTGACCTCTTCTCGTAATCCATTTGACAGTTTTTTTCCGTTGTCATTGCCAACCATAGGGATTTTATCATTATTGCGCAATATCCTAAAGTACAGTTGAAAGATCTATTTCCTCTTTCCTAGTCCTCACCAGTGACGCTGGGACCAGTTAGTCTATCAGGACACCAGAAGCATTGGGCCAGTCATCAGCAGTCCAAGGCTTTGATCCATGCGTTCCTGTTATTTTGACCACCTACAGTAGCTTGCTTGTGAACGTTCTTGGTTTTCTGATTTTGACTTTATCTGTGTTTGACAGGCTTTTACGTAGACATTACTCAGATGACCTTGGTTTCTCCCCTGACTGGCTCTGCACCTAGTGAGAGTAGGGAAGGTTGCCCAGTTGGGGGCTGCTGTTTTGGGGTAGCTTATCTAAGTAGGCAGGGACAATGGACTGAGTTCAGTCCAGTGCTCACTGTTCAACTACAGATATGACGAAAGAACTTGGTGATGTGCTTAGCAAAAAAGACTGATTAATAGTAGAGATAAGCGAATTTACATAATAACGAAGCAAAACGCTTTTTTATCTCAGCAGTAGGCTTATCAGCCTGCTCCCTTTTAACTCAATGCCGCTCCACTTTGGGAGCCGGGAAAAGCAGAATCCAGTCCTGGGAAACTGGGAGACGTTTTCTAGGACTGCATTCCGCTTTTCCAGGCACCCGGGGAGGAGCAGCACGAAAGGCGCACATATATAATATATATTATACCAGATGGTATAGATGACAATATTACTCACACTTTCTTGGGAATTATCTGCATAGCTGTAGTAGTGCAACGACTTCATGCATAAAACCAATTAAAAATCTTTAAGGATTAAATTAATATATGAGCAGTGCATGTAGACAAAGCTGTGGATATAATACCTAAAGGGGCCACTCTGATGGCAGTTCAATGGATCCACGACTCCAGTCATTACAATATGATCCATTGTGATAAATCTGGCATATTATTAAGGTCATCGTACACCTTTAATTTTTGTCAGCAGAAGCTGCTGCCAGTGGTCGTCAGTCTAAAATATATGGGGGTCTCCCCACTCTGACATCATAGGGGGTCGATGTGATGAAATTTCACTGCAATCCCTTTGTTCTCAGAGAGATAAGCTGCTGCTACAGCTGTCTGGCTGCAGCTTACTCCTCCCGTTTTCATAGAAACACATGAATTTTCAGCCTTACCCAGTGTTTATGTGTATAGATAGGAAGGAAGATTGGCTGAATGATCGTCCAACAGTTATTCAAGGAGCATGGCCTCCTTTAGACTGTTGATTTTAAGTTTTAAAAGAATAAGAATTATACAAGATACTAAAGGTGGTACCAATACAGCTTGTACCTTTTGTTCTTACCATCATTGCCCTTATGCAGATGGCTATGACTGTCTATATGTTTTGCTATGTTACTTAGTGTACAGTTATAACTTTTTGCAAAGTTAGGTAAAAAATGATTATAGTTCAGAACTGCGCACCATCATCATTTTTTAAAATTACTTACATTTTTTATTTAGCATGTAACTACCTTTTGGCAATGACTGCTAATGTAACTACCTGTTGGCTTTGCCTTTCAATAAATACCGTAGTTATGAGGGGCAACAGCCACCCTGTAGAGGAATTTACTCTTCACAGGTTTTTACAGGCCAAATTAAAGTAATTTGCACTGCACTGCACTGTAATAATTTTTCATTTACGCTTTAGGGCTATGTTCACACAACATATTTTTTCATTTAATATCGTCCGTTGTTGCAGATTGCAATACCGACCATTATTAAATGAAAGAATACATTGCATTGATTTCAGTGGAATCCCGGACAGAGTATATACACTCCGTATACACTCCGGCTGGGATTGCTTGTGGCCGCACAAAGAGACTGACATGTCAGTTTTGTGCAGCCACTATTCACTGAATAGCAGCTGCACAAGACTGACATAGTAGACAATGTAAAGTGTGGCTCCGGCAGCACTTTACATTGTCGGTTATGGTAAATGGGAATGCGGGCACACTCGAATGCGCCTGCATTTCAATACAAAACAAATGAAGTTCATTAGAGATGAGCAAACTGGGTTCGGGTTCGAGTCCATCCGAACCCGAACGATCGGCATTTGATTAGCTGGGGCTGCTGAAGTTGGATAAAGCTTTAAGATTGTCTGGAAAACATGGATACAGCCAATGACTATATCCATGTTTTCCACATAGCCTTAGGGCTTTATCCAACTTCAGCAGCCACCGCTAATCAAATGCCGAAAGTTCGGGTTTGGATGGACTCGAGCATGCTCCAGGTTCGCTCATCTCTAAAGTTCATCCATCTGTAGTACCTCTCGGGATGAACTTCAATGACAGGCCATTCTGTGACACGGCTGTGTCACAGAACAGCCGCTGTCATACATGGTGTGAACCCGGACTAAAACTAAATTAAAAAGACAATGGGGAAATAACCAATGCAATCAGAGAATGAGGGAGATGAAAACTTATGCATCAAACAGGTGATATTTACATATGAAAACAAACCATTGATTACCTATATGTACATGACAAAACCAATGCAACCAATGAGAGTTCAGCTTTGATTTGTTTAAGAAATAAAAGCTTTTAGACAGTTTTGATTATCCTCCCCTTATTGAAACTTAAAAGGGTTTACTGGCCAGGACCCCTTTCTGTAGAATGCCTGGGGAAGAGGTGATTGAAAAAAATAATATACACTTACCAAACCGGCCCCAATTCTGCTGCTGCCTGTTCTCCACCACTCCTGTCCCCGATGTGTGGCACTTACAGGATCCGAGACGTGTTGTAGCAGGCCCGCTCAGCCATTCCTGAGCTTCTACCATTTTTTGCTACTCTTGTGCTGATTTTTCCGAGTGAATTTCTAGGAGGCTTAAATAGGACCTGCTGTAATCCCCCCCAAAAACGAATTGTTAGTATTAATAAACTGTTTAAGGTGCCCTGATTACACAGCTTTTACAGTTTCTTGACATGTCCTTCAGCTCCCAAAATATGTGGACTTATAATTTCTCTTACAATTCAGTTTATTGTTAAATAGGTGTAAACATAGATTTAATAAAGGGGGTTTATTTCAGGTGATGGGAATGATTACACGTGGGTTATGTATTAGAAAAAACCTTTCCTGACTGTATAGTCAAGCCTATCACCATAAAATTAAGTTTATGCAAATCTGACTATTAACTAAATTGTCTGACAAATTATAAACCCACATAAGCTGGGAATGGAAGAGTGTATCAAGAAACTGTCAAAAGGTGTATGACCAGTACACTCTAAGCTATTTTATGAAAGTAATATGTCATTTTGTGGGGGTTTGCTAAAGGTCCTAGTTAATGGACATAAAGGGCTTAGGGCGGAATCATTGAGTGAATGTAAACTAGTCATGTAACACAAACATCCACTCCGAGGAATTATTATTTTACAATAAAAAGCCCTCTACAATTCAGTAGGCAGATAGTGCCATTTAGAGCAGTTTAGCTATTACCACAGGCAAATGTCAAGATCCTGACCTTACTGCTACATTTTCTCCTTGTAGTGCGATTGACTACAGAAATGCATGTTATATAACAGGAAGCTTGTGTAATTTTTTTTTACAGTAAAATAATATATTTTAAACAAGTACAGACGATTTGAAAATATTTATGATCAAGAATTGAAATTTAAAAGAATCTGTGCAATGTGCAATAATGTTGATGTTGTGAACTGAAAGTACATGCATTTATAGATCAGCTCCTACACGCAAATCTTAGGGTCCAAGACAGAAGCAGATATTTTGCTTTCATTGAAGTAACATACCTGTATATTTTGTTATTAGGTAATTAGATATATCACCCTTTTAATTAGCCATTCACTTGTTTAGGCCATGTTCACACTTTGTAAAACACTGGCCGTACTGTAAATCGGCCAGGTCACAGAATAGCTGGTGTTTGAGAAGATCATTCCTGCCGGTACTGCAATACCAGTCAGATTATCTTAATTTCTGATGAATAGGGATGTGGGCGCATCAGTGTGCGCCCGCATCCCAATTCACCGCTTTACACAGTGGAGCATGCATCTGGAGCCGCACGCTCCATTGTGTGCACTGACATGTCTTCTGCGGCCGCTATTCAATGAATAGCGGTCGCAGAAAGCTGACACATCAGTTTTTTTGTGCTGCCGCTAGCAAATCCAGCTGGAGTGTATACTATGTGTATACACTCCGGCCGGGATTCCTTCTAGCTGCAGCACAATGTAAGGTAAGTATTAATCACGGCCATTGTTGTAACTCGCCAAAGTCACATGTGATTAATACTTAACTTACATTGTGTGAACATGGCCTTATGTTGTACTATCACTGTTGTATTTTATGTCCATGTGAATAACATGCTAAACATATCTGATCATAGTGCTAATTGCTGTAAAAAGTAGCTATTGACTTTTATAAATGCATATATATAATATAACTTGTTGCTGTTATGTGCCAGTGTAAACTCTGAGCCCTGAGCCCTGAACCTACCATGTGCCATTAATAGGACTGCTCCTCTATGTGACAGAGGGGCCTTCAGGCATCAGGAACAGTGTATGACTGGTTCCACTGCTCCCCCTAGTTACACCCCTAATTGGGTGGCCACACTAGCAACCCGTAGGATGCTTTAAGGGGCCCTGGCTTTGACATGCTGATGGACAAGTCAAAGTAGGCTGAAAAAAGTTCTATACTTTCAGAGGGGTGACGTAAAGCCAATAAAGGCACAGTGCAAAACCTGTCACAGGGTCCCTCAACTATGAAACTTCATTTATAGTACTGGCCTCACATGCAGAAGAAAGTACTTTTTGGGTGCCCTCAGACTCCTGGGTAGTGATGAGCGAACATCCCAATTTTCGGTTCAGATCCTGAACACGAACATAAAGAAATTATCGTGATCGGTTCGTGATCACCAAACATTCACAAACAACGAACAAACATACAGTAGAAACGTACATTTTGGTGCGTACAGATTATGAGGTGCAAAGTGTAAAATACGCAGTAGCGGAGAAATTACTAGGTGCGTAGCATTAGAGTATCTTTTATTCGCCATGCATACGCATATATCATGCAGTACGCGCAGGGAATGCTAGACCGCAGCGTACAGTCAGCCCAGCCAGGCTCCCTTTTTGGCCTCAGAGAACTCAAATACATTGTGAAGATAATGGACAGGATGGACTATGATGGACGCCTGGTCACTACAGGGTTAAGAAATGAATCCTGATGCTGGATTCTGTCACCATCCCTACACTGACATATTCACAACATTCTAAGCCTACTCGGTCAGCTCTCCCTCCCTACACTGACTATCTACCACTGTGAATTTTGCTGCCTAACTAAATTCAGATGCTGTCCCTGCTCATTTCACTATCCCTACTGAACAGCACAAGAATCAGGAAACACTGTGAGAGAATTCGCCTCAATGTCGCGTTTTTATAGCATGTACATAATGTACGTAATGACGCTAATCGTACAGCCAATCACTGTAATGACAGTAGTGAACATGGCTACTATATTACCTGATGTGCCCTTCCTTCTCCTCAGGTTCATTGGCTCTTTCAAATTGGTGGGAGGAAACTGCGTACATGGCAAGATAAACGTTCGCATGTTCGAATGTGTTCGAAAATGAACCATTGCGATCGATCATTGAATAAATTATTTGTGATTGGCGAACACGAACAATTATCGTCATGTTCGTACGAACATACAAAGATGTAGGAACATGTTCGCTCATCACTACTCCTGGGTCACACCCTCTGCACCCCCTGTAGCCATGCCTGCCATGCTACATTAGATCTCAGCTAATCTTGGACCACTTTATTTTTTTCTGGAGTTATTTTCTCTTGTGTGTTTATGACTTCCTATAGATTATATGCATTTTGCCTGTCATGGTAACAGTACAGTTTATAATACATTAAAGGAGTTATCCAGTACTAGAAAAATAAAGATGCATTCTTCCAAATGCAGTGCCACACCTGTCCTTATATTTTGTGTGATATTACAACTCAGTTCCATTCACTTCAATGAAACATATTGGATATCGCAGACACAACCTGAGGACATGTGTTTCCGATAGAAAGCAGTTATGTTATTCCACTAGATCACCCTAGTATTGCATAAAGTAATATGCTTACAAAGTTACTCAGTGCTTTACATACTGTGGATGAATGCAGTTCTCAATGATCAGTCTATGAACTGTACACCAGGTTTTGAGGAGGACACATCTCCCATTCATATTTTGCCAACACTCTAGACTTAACCTGACAAGCTGTAGCAGTGTTTTAGAACCACAAATAACGCCATGTGGATATAACACGTAGAGAACATAATAACAACTCGATGCAACCTTTGTGCTTAACAATTCATTCTGAGAAAGTGTTTCCACCTGCAGGGAGATGGGAAGGGTCATACGAAATTCACAAGTGTGTGGGAGTACGGGGGAGGGGCCGAGAAGCCAAATGAAAGATTAGACTTAACTCTTTCGTCTGCTCCCAGGTGAAAACAACACCCTCCTACTTGATGGGACAGGTGATTTCCAAGAAAAACATTGACATTGTTTGCTTTAGTTAGACCTGATCGTAATACCTGTGAAGGGAGATTATTTGAGCATTGAAGAGAAGTTTAACCTTACGTTTGTCTAACAGATCTCACTCCCTGCCCCTGCTCCTGTGGAGTGCGTACTGGTCTATGTATTTCACTGAATGGCAGAAACATTTGTCTTAGGTTCTTCAATAAATTCTTATTCTTTCTTTTATTTTGAAGAAAAATGTTCTGCAGGGACAACATGAGGCTGATAAGATATGGACCAAAGAAGGATTTTACACTATTGTTATCTTTCTCAGCACATTTGTGATAATCGTCACATGCCTAATGGTGAGTGGATGCATTTATTTATTCTTTGAATAGTGGTAAGAGAAGCTGTTCTGCACTACAATGATTTGCATCATTCTGCTTTTACATATGACGGCTACTGTATATGGCCGCTAACTTTTATGATGGTTCTAGTCATACTTTCAATTGCAGCTATCTGTAAAAAATATATAATTTGAAAAGCTGTAAACATTAGTATGATACTGTATTTGTATGATATATTAGGTCATTTTTATAGGGGCAGAGCTAAAAGGATTAAAAACGCATACTAGTAGGGGCAGTCCTGTTTTGTGACATTTGTACATGATGTGTTATTGATTTACAGGTCATCAGTTCCAATGGTTAGTTTCTTATTAAGCCCTGTTTTCACATTTCTATTGAATCATGTTTTTTATGCCTTTTTATTGCATAAAATAGAAATGACTTGTAACAATAACTCAATAATTAGAATAGTCTGTGTGTGGTATAAAGCAATTACCACTAATCCAGTTGAAAGAATACAAGTTCATTTGAACAGGATTGGTAGGTTATCGCTTCAAACTAATTTAATGGTCACTGGCACCTAAATTTTCCTTTGCTCTAATTTCAGACACCTGATCCCTTTAGTATATAACTAAGGGGCACATTTATTAAGCTCTGCACCTCGCACAAACTTAAAAAAAAAAAAATTCCATTTTTTTGTGCAAGGTTCATTCATCACATAAACGGTGCACTTTTTTCCACATTTGCCATTTGGCCAGAGAGGGGACGGAGAGGGTCACAGCATTGCACGCAGGAAGGAGTGTCTTCCCCATGCGCAAAATTTATCAATATTTTGCGGCCAAAAAAGAGCTAAAAATGTTTGTGCCTTCTGCGCAACAGCCTCCACTATGCTGGATTTATCAACAGACGTGCACCTCTTTAAAAATCCAGCAGCAGAAAGCCAGAGAAATTTTAAATTGGAGCTGCGCAAAAAAATCAAAGCACTCATTGATAAATGTGCTTCCTCCATTACAAGCTGTTTTAGAGATGGCCCTGTAAGGGCCTCTGTTATATTCTTGCTTTTTACATATAACTGTACAACCGGTATTCCACCTGTAACTACAATGTCTCCCTTTACTGACTTAATTTGGTAATTACTGTATGTCCACCAACATATTATCATAGTGCTTTGTTTGCCCAGGAAGGATGGGTAACACAATAATAGATCCCTCTTTGGTTTGCATGCAAACTCAGAGGGACTCCAGCTCTTTATGAGTATTAGGCTATGTTCTCACTATGGATGAGACCGGCCGTTCCGTGACTCCGGCCGGGTCACCGAACGGCCAGTCTCAGCCCGGATCATCACGGCCGGTACTTAAGTACCGGCCGGATGATCTTTCCTCCGTGGAGCTCTGATGCGGGCGCATCAGCACGCATCAGCACGCTTCCCATAGCACAGAGTGAAGCAAGCGGCCGGAGCCGCTCGCTTCACTGTGTGAACTGCCAGGTCCAAATAATGGACCTGTCAGTTGTTTGCGGCGCCGCATGGGAACCGGCCGGAGCGTATACAATGTGTGTACGCTCCGGCCGGGATCCCATAGCAAACAATGCTATGTTCCACCCCGCAAATCTACGGCTGTAGCTCTGCGGCGAGAACTACGGCCGTAGATTTACGTAGTGGGAACATAGCCTTAAAATGTATTGTTAATTTTAGACTATTCTTAACATTAATTGCTACCCCACTTTCCCTTCTCTTTGCTCTATCTTTCCCGTGCAAAGTATATCCTGGCACATACTACTACAAGCCAATATTTACTGTGCAGACTAGGGCCTCACACTCTTCATCATAACTTGTGTCTTTTCGTTTGACTGATGCTATGGCAGTCAAGTCCAGGGAATTTTCATATTAACAGAAACAGACATATGGAAGGATGGAATAAAAAAGCTGCATCTATTGTCTGCATGCCCAGATCAGCTGTGCAGAAGGCTGTGTATAACACAGATAGGGTTGCAATTGGGGATGGTACAAACCTGGTCCGAACCTCGTACGAACCCGAACCCTCGGAAATGATTCCCGCTGTCTGCCCTCTCCGTGGAGAGGGTGGATACAGCGGGAGGACCGCCTGGAAAACTGGGATACAGCCATAACCATAGGCTGTATCCCAGTTTTCCAGGCGTTCCTCCCGCAGCGGGAATCTGATGCCGAGCGTTCGGGTTCATATGAACCCGAACCTCGGCAGATTCGGACCATCCCTAGTTGCAAAGTGTGTTTGGTCTGCATTTCAAGAGGATTTTCTTTAAGGGTGGGTTCACACGCACAGGAATCACAGCGGATTTCACACTGTGAGTTCCGCAGTGAAATTCACTGCGATTCCTAGTACTGTCAGTTTGTATTTGTTTACATCCTCGCATGAAGAAATTTTATTCTGCTGTGAGTATTTAAAGTTCCATCTCCCTTAATTTGCTGCGGCACAGTGAATACTTTACCCGTCTGTGCTCCGGCCTTCCTCTGTGACTCCCGACTCCCTGGTGTCCTGCTCAACCAATCAGTGGCTGCGGTGAGACAGCCCATTGAGGCTGAGCGGTACACCAGGGAGCCAGGAGCCACATAAGCAGGCCGGAGCACGGATTGGTAAAGTATTCATCTACAAACTGACAGTTTCACCTACAAACTGACAGTACTGGAAATCCCAATCATACCAAACAATAGATTCCATTAATAGGCTGTGCAATTTGTTTGTGATTTTTTTTCCAGTGTAATGTTCTAATATACAAATTGCTGCCTGTCAGTCATTTTAACAGTTTTAAATTATTATTATTATTATTATTATTATTATTATTATTATTATTATTATTATTATTATTATTATTATGTGATTTATTTTTATTCAGGAATAATTCTCCTGAATGGAAAACATGTAAATTTTTTCTTTTAACATGACAGTAAAAATAGTTTGGACTGATTCCAAAAGAAAATCATCTGTCAGAACATTTCAAGTTTAGAATCTGTTGGAACAAAATTTTAAAAATGTGCTGGGGGCTGCATAGTTTGTCGGTACATTGTAAATTATGTAAAATTCTAAGAAGTCAGACAGTTGGCTTGGCTTCTTATGTTTACGTTGAGATTCTACATTATTTTCAGTCCCTCTGCCAATATACTATGGATTCTGCTTTACTACTTTAGGGTACATTCACACGTACAAAGTTCACAGTGGATTTCATGTTGCAAGTTTTGCGGTACAATCCGCTGCAATACTTGGTACTGTTATGGCCTATGGCTCTGCATTCTTGCAGTGTATTTTCATTCTGCTGGGAATTTTTAGTCACGGCCTATTTAACTAATTAGCTGCCAGGCCTTAGACAGATCATGCTTACCTGCCCACAGATCATGCATACCTACCTGCGCTCCCGCCTGCTTCTGCGGCTCCCGGGTCACTGATGGCCCACTTAGCCAATCCCGCTGCTGTTCCACCACAGCCACTGGCTGTAGGGGCTGTCAGTGACCCGGTAAGCAGGTGGGAGCGCGGGCAGGTAAGCATTGTCTGTTTAAGGTCCGGCAGCTAATTAGTTAAATAGGCAGTGACTACATTCTTCTAGCAAAATAAAAATCTGATGAGTGAATGCAGACCCATAGGCCATAACAGTACAGAGTATCGCAGCTGATTTCACGGTGAAACCTGCAGCGTGAAATCTACTGTCAACTCAGCACGCGGGAATCTATTGTTATGCAGTAGAAAAAAACAGAGGGTGAATCAAACATCAGAATAACAAATCCATCATAGATCCTGTGGAGACAGAGGCTAATGTGAATAGACCCTTAGGGGGAGATTTATCAAAGGGTGTAAAATTTAAACTGGTGCAAACTGCCCACAGCAACCAATCACAGCTCCTCTTTCCTTTCAGCACTGCCTAAAGCTGAGCTGTGATTCGTTGCCTTGGGCAGTTTGCACCAGTCTAAATTTTACACCCTTTGATAAATCTCCCCTTTAGGGTTGTTCACTGGTTAGCTCTGTTACCATGCAGCACAAATGTTCTGGGTTCACTTCAGTCTGACCAAGGGCAACATCTGTATGGAGTTTATGTTTTCCTTATGTTTGTGTGGGGTTCTTTTAGATTTCCTCCCACACTCCAAAAATTTACTAAAAGGTTAGTTGGCTTCCTGTTGGTTGACTTTAGTGTGTTTATGCCCGAAATAGAAAAAGTAGATTGTAAGCCTGATGGTGATAGTAACATAATTTTATTTTTAAGTCTGTTTAGAAGTTATAAGAGAACAGAGGATCCTGCTGCCATTTTGCAGCCATCAAATAATAATCTGTCAAAATGACAGTGTGTGAACATAGCCATAATGTCCAAAATGCCATTTAACATGCTGTAAAACTGAACTGAAATTGGTCATGACCTCAATAATTCCCATTCTTCTGAGCAGGACCTTGCAGCCAGATCCTTAGCACTATTATGTTTCCATTGTGTATTGTAGAAAAGAGTGGAAGCTCAGTTTGCAGTTGCAGTATATGCATATTCTTGCCATGCCCAGTAGTTCAGCAATGGGGCCCTCAGGTTATGCAAGGTCATAATTAAGAACCAAAGGGAATTTGTAATTAGAACAGGTTCCTGGTCCTGGGATGAATACTTTGAAAACTTACCGACATAATGACATAATTCTAAGGTGAACATCATGGAAAGTAAATAAAGATAGTTGACAGCTATTCAAAAAGGGATCCAACATACGCTCTATAGCTCTGTTGTGAACAGAATCCATGCAATCTTGAAGTAGAGGAATCTTGCATTCAATCTTGTTTTTATAGTATAAAACAAATAATTGCAATAAGACTAGATCCAATCACCGAGGTAACTTCTATTAAAGCATAGTATGAAGCAGGATCGCAGACTGCATGTTAGAGTATATGTTGTGACAGATGCACAGACGGAAGCTTTCACAACAATATTTACCCAGGTGTTAAAAACAGAACAGCTTGAAATGCTTCCCTTCCACCCCTCCTCTCAGCCAATCAGTTGTGACGTGTACTGTAAACCTGTACATTTGCTCTACCTAAATGCCAGGCTAGAGATTTGACAACAATGTCACAATGATATCTGTGTCATCGGATTAAGTGACATAACAAGTCTTGAACCCCATGTTTTTATCCTCTATCTGTAAGATCATGAAACATTAGCACTTAAAAAGCTGATGGCTCCAACAAATAGTGTGAAGGCAGGTTTTTTTTACAGTCCTCATCTTTTCACTCATGAATTATATTGAGGATTCTGAAACCCTTTCTGCTATATGGTGTTCTTTCTACATTATTTCTGTCTGTAACTAAATAATTGCTAGAAATGTGTAAACTCCTGAGTTTGCTTATTTTTTAATATCCTAGTCAGGTGTGATATTGGTCTAACAGATGATGAATTCTAAAGGGAAGGTTTACCTTGTGCACATCTTCTGTCATGTCGGAAGATGTCATTTCTAGGGGATTGCTGATAGAAATGTTTAGAACATCTGGACCATAGTCTTTTTGGATTCAGGAGCTCTAGTACATTTCCTCCCTCAGTTCAGCAGAACATGTGAAATAGTAACATTAGCTTGGTTGCTTTTTAGGAACAAAATAGATGGGAGAAAAAAAAAGTGCAAGATGGATACATACAAAAACAATCTACTCAGTACTAGGCAATGAGGTTGTTCCAAACATCTTTGAGAACTGATGTTTTGGTAATTGGACAATGGTACCCATCCACAAGGAGGGCAGTAGAGAAAAGCCCAGTAACTACAGAACAGTTAGCTTGACATCTGTAGTAGTAAAAGTAATCGAAATTCTTAAAAAAAAAAAAGAAAAAAAAGAAAAGAGAATTGACCACCTAAAAATCAACAATTTAATGGATCCAAATCAGCATTGCTTTACTGAGAGCAGATCATGTGATTTTACAGCTAGCCTCATGGAAATAGACAACTATAGACAGAGTCTGTCTCCTTGAGATGAATGTGAAACATTAGGGTATGTGCACACTGAGTAATTCTCGCAGATTCCGCAAGGAATTTAAGAGAAAAGATTTCTGCTTGAAATTCCTCTTCTTTTTTGCTCTGGCACAGTAGGAGAGAATAGGAGCGGAATTCAAGCAGAATGTGAGCAGAATTCAAGCAGAATTTCAAGGAGAATTTAGGCCCCATTGACCTCTATAGGATGCCTCTAGCAGAACCCGCCAAAAGAATGAACCGTCCATTCTTCAGGTGGAACGCAGATTCCACGCGAGTCCAGACAGAATTGTGGATGGAAATGTCCGCCGTTTGCACTAATGCGCGGAAATACAATAGAGAATAATGGGAGCCAAGACTGCTAATTTTTTATGGGCGGAATTTTGAGCGGAATCCACTTGAAATTCTGCGAGAATTGCTCAGTGTGCTCACATTACAGCAGCCTCCTCTTATCACTACAGATACAACAGGAAGTCTCAGCTTAGTTTGAGCCCCAGTGGGGAGAATAAAAACTGCAAAATCTCAGGATTATTTAATAATATTCATAAAAAAATACGACATGGAGAGAAAGGAGCTGTTGCACATCACACATCTCTTTTCTGAATGTTTGCACTCCTCCTGGTAAGACCCACACGACCGCAATCAGCAGGAGGCACCTGTGCACACATGACTAGTACCTTCTATTTTTCCCATTCTACCTGCGTAGTCAGTGTAGGGACTCGTGTGAACCAGGGGACCTGCACGTGGTACATGGGGCAATATGGTTTGATCAAATTATATACCAACATCCTGGCGTAGTTTTTTAATGTAGCCGAGAGGCATTAGTGTCAGCCATAGGTGTGAGTTGCAGCACTCCTTTCTCTCCTTGTCCGTATTCATAAAAAATAGAAAAATAAAAAAAGTCACCAAAAATTCTTTAAAAATTTGGTTAACATAAAAACATTACTTAAACAATAAGTGATTTTCTGATGACACATTCCCATTAAAGATGCCTGGCCTAAACATATATTTATCCTAAGATCAAAATTAAGGAAGTAATAAAAGGGCAGATCAGATGGACTAGTGGTGTTCTTCTATATACAGGACCTGTGCATGTAGACTTGCTCAGACCCTTCTCGGTGATGTTGAGGTCAGGGCTTTGTTGCGGACCAGATCATCACCTTGTTTATGCTAAAGATACTTCTTAAAGGACAACTCTGGCCAAAACTATTTTTTAATATGTTATTCGTTATGGAAAGTTAGACAAATTTCTAATGTACATTAATTATGGGAAATGCACATATAATACTATTTACCTTAATTTAGTAGATCAGGGAGACTTTAGATTCTCTGAAATACTGTGACGTCACGAACCGGGGGTGTAATTACAATGGAGTGTTCAGCTGGGGGCACACTATATATAGAAGTCAATGAGTACCATTGACTTCTATATATAGTGCGCCCCTGCTAGACACTCCATTGGAATTACAATGAATGTGTATGTAAATGTAATATACAGTATGTTTTTGATTGAATACATTGAAGGAATACTTTGGGGAGCAAGTGTCCTTGCTCCCCAAAGTAATCAATAGATGTATTTAACCAGTACATTTGGAGGGCACCGAGCAGGGAGGCAGAGATGTGCCTAGGCATCTACCTCCCCCCTCCCTGATTGGTGCTGCTTCTGCCACATATACACAGTACTACTCCTCCCATCCTCTGCTCATAGTATGAGCAGAGGATGGGGGAGTAGTACCTGTGCTATCCCCATAAGGCCGCCGCCGCACAGCTGCTCCTCACAAGGGCTTCAGGACCGGGAGGCGGTATGTGGGAGCAGAGAGCGGCGGCGCTGAGCAGCGGAGAGCTGCGGCAGAGAGAGGTGGTGAGTGGCGGGATAGTTAGAAATTGTTAGCTAGGAGGGGGAGCGGCAGAGGGGCATGCTGAAGCCCTTGTGTGGAGCAGCTGTGCGGTGGCGGCGTTATGGGGATAGCACAGGTACTACTCCCCCATCCTCTTACTATGAGCAGAGGATGGGAGTAGTAGTACTGTGTATATGTGGCAGCAGCAGCACCGAGCAGGGAGGGAGGGGGGAAGTAGATGCATAGGCACATCTCTGCCTCCCTGCTCGGTGCCCTCCAAATGTACTGGTTAAATACATTCATGGATTACTTCGGGGAGCAAGGATACTTGCTCCCCAAAGTATTCCATATATGTATTCAATCAAAAACATACTGTATATTACATTTATATACTGTACACATCCATTGTAATTCCAATGGAGTGTCCAGCAGGGGCGCACTATATATAGAAGTCAATGGTACTCATTGACTTCTAGATATAGTGCACCCCCTGCTGGACACTCCATTGGAATTACACCCCCGGTTCGTGACGTCACAGTATTTCAGAGAATCTGAAGTCTCCCTGATCTACTAAATTAAGGGAAATAGCCCTGTATGTGCATTTCCCATAATTAATGTACATTAAAAATTTGTCTAACTTTCCATAAGTAATAACATATTAAAAAATAATTTTGGCCTCACTTCTCCTTTAATCACATTGGCTGTATGTTTACCAATGTTGTTCTGCTTACACACCTGTTTGCAACTTTTACACTGTACTGTTTATACAGTATTAATACAGTATTCGTGGCACTCACCTCTTACAGTACAGTATATGGAAAACTAGCCTTGCATTAGGTGTGTTCCTTGCTGTAGAAAGTTTACATCCTGACAGCAACATATATTTGTCTCATAGGCAACATGTCACATTAACTACTAAAGAAAACTTGTCATAAGTTCTGCTTCAGTGAACATCTGTGTGACTGAAAAGGTTAAAGACAGGGATCTAAAAATAGACCATCCTGAGCTGCATGATGTCTGTAGTTGGAGGATGACTTGGGATGACTTGGATGAGCAACACAGCCATTGCCATGCAGTGGGCGACTGCTTTCAAATGGTACATAATAAATCACATTTGCAGAGCGTACCTTCCACCTACAGTACATACACAAGTAAACTGAAAACATTGCACAAAACACAGCATGCATAGTCCTTCTTTATAATAAAAGGCAGTTAGACAATAATGATTTAGCTTGGACAAAACCTGAATCCCAGGATTGTTCTTTAAACTTATTAAACTGTTGGGCTTATACTATGTACACACACACTCACACAAGTTGCAGTTGCATTGCAGTACTGTTGCAGTACTGCAGAAGTTTCACAAATATTATGCAGTACCACGACAGTACTGCAAGGAAACTACAACGTGTGAACACAGCCTTGGTTTCAGAGATGAACAATAGATTTCATCATTCTTTTTCCATTGAATACAGTTAAGAAACATCTTAATTAGGCCATGTTCACACTAAGTATAACACCGGCCGTTCTGTGACACAGCCGGATCACAGAACGGCCAGTGTTACTGAAGATCTTCATCTCTGTTAAATTGGGATACGGGCACACCCATGTGCGCCCACATCCCAATTCACTGTCGGAGCCGCACTCCCCATTGTGTGAACTGACAGGTTCTCTGCGGCTGCTATTCAATAAATAGCGGCCGCAGAAACTGACATGTCGGAGCGCGTACTATGTTTATACGCTCTGGCCGGGATTCCATTCATTCCCATAATACGTATGTGTTGTATAAATCACGGCCGTTGTTGCAATTTGCCACAATGGCCATGATTTATACAACACATATGTTGTGTGACACATGGCCTTAAGTAGTTAAGAAGTAAAAAATGAGGCTAGTAAGTAAGCTAACAGAAGGTGAAGACTAGTTCTTCTAACAGGCTGAGTCACTGTTAAAAGTCTAGTTACATAGTTAATAGTTACATAGTTAATACGGTTGAAAAAAGACACATGTCCATCAAGTTCAACCAAGGAGGGGATGGATACAGGGAAGGGGGAGGGGTGATAGGTTCTATACATATGCATTTATATTATTTATTTATTATTTATAATTAGTCAGTTTTTGATTATGTGCCCTTGTATGTTTCATGCCAAGAACAGGTTCCAATTAAAATCTTTGGCTTTAGTTATTTCCCTGAAACAAAATACCTGACTCCTTTAGGCTAGAAACTGCTGTGTATGTTCCCAGCCTCATGGAGCTATGATATGGCTTGTGCTCATCCCGGAAGTTACCATACTGTGACCATCACATGCGGGGGAAACCCTCCCTGCATATAATTGCCAATAGTCGCATGCTGTTGGCAATGTTGCTGAGGAGGCCCAATGGTTAAAAAAGGATAAAGAGCTTTTCTCTCTTGTTTACACTGTATTGCATATGAACAGAATTTTGTTTTGAACAGCAGGTAGCCAAAATTGTAGTTTTAAGGGAAGAAAACAGACATGGCTGCACATCCATAAACTTATCACTGATCTACCTGCCACCCTGTTCTTTCAGCCAAAGGACTGAGGGAAGCTAGGTACTGACCCTATATACACTTACTAATTAAAACCACCTAGGGTGGGGGAAGATTGCAGGGCCAAGAAAAAAAAAGGGGGGATAGAATATATAAAGTAATTCTATGGGGATAAAAACAGGCATGGTCGCACATCCATAAACTTATCACTAATCCATCTGCTTCTCACCACTATATACTACTAACATCAGAAGTTTAAGGAGAAGTTCGGCGAAAATGTTTATTAAGGCATTATCTTGCCCCCCAAAAGTTATACAAATCACCAATAGACACTTATTACCGGAAATGCTTACAAAGTGCTTTTTTCCCTGCACTTACTACTGCATCAAGGCTTCACTTCCTGGATAAAATGGTCATGTCACAACCCAACTCCCAGAGCTGTGCGGGCTGTGGCTGCTAGAGAGGATGATGGCAGGGGGATGCTGAGGGACACAGGGCACTGGAGGGACACTGAGCATCCCTCTGCCATCATCCTCTCTAGCAGCCACAGCCCGCACAGCTCTGGGAGTTGGGTCGTGACATCACCATTTTATCCAGGAAGTGAAGTCTTGATGCAGTAGTAAGTGAAGGAAGAAAAAAAACACTTCATAAGCAATTCCCCTAATAAGTGTATATTGGTGATTTGTATAACTTTTGGTGGGGCAATACAATACTTTAATAAAAAAAAATATTTTTAATTAAAGTGCATAAGCCCACACACTGCTTAATGGTTCCTGATTCATGTGGGTCCCTAACTTAAAAATGGTGCAGCTACTACTAGCCAAAATGTTATGCTTGTATAGCCAAGAACCCTGTTCACCCAGGTGAGCTGACATCTACAGATTGTTGCTTTAACATGTTACACATATGGTATTTATTATGGAGACACAAGCTCTATTTAGCACTGCAGTGACTAAACCTAATGAAGGCATTCTATATAGCCAACTTTACAGCCGTGTTCAAGTTTGATAAACGGAGACAATAAATTAAAGCTTACAATGAAGAAAACAAACCTCCCACTACACAAATTATGAAGCTTTTTCTGAATGCACAGCTTTAGTTTTTTTTGTGTGTGTTTGCTTTGCTTTATTTATACAGTAGGAGGAGAAAATTGTTGATACTCTTTAGTTTCTATCTCTGTAGGTACTCTACAGATTAAAAGAAAAGATCCAGTTTTCATTGAGTCAGGACAAAAAAAACCAAGAGATACACCTGTCGCCGCTCTCGGTTCAGCCTACACAGTCTGAGGCAAAGCGTTCGAGCAGTATGGTTCATCCTGAACATATCCCAAAAGCTGTGAATGTTGTTGTGGACCCACAGTGCCCAGGCACCTTTGAGCTTAAACTTCCAGTTTCTGCAGGACCATCACCATTTAAGATGAAACCTGTCGGCCTACAAGAAAGGTAAGCCTATGCTTCATTACTCTCAAATGAACGGAGTCTTTAATGGTTAACTGTCTTGTGGATTAGTCAGACAGTTGTCAAAAAGCAGTGGAGTTATCAGATAGGTTTTAGATGTTTCATTATTCGATATATACATTTTCTCTACCTCCCCAGACTTTATTCCTCAGATTTTCTACTTTGTTGTACTCATCAGTGTCACCCTGTCATGATACAGATTCATTAATCCTAATCTAACTAGAATGTAATTTTATTTAGTGCTAAAAATTCTGGAATGCTGTACAGAAATGATGCTTCCTTACTTAGGTAGCTATATGTCTCCAATGTTCATGACCACATAGCACCATCATAAGTATATTTCTGAAATGTATGGATTTATACTGGGGAAGGACTGATATAATCTTTGAGAGAGCAAACACTATTGTATTACTAGACAAAAGTGTTGACCAATCCTACCTCAGTATGTAATATACTTTTATTTGTTATATCAGTTGTTTTGATACTCTGTGTACTGTGCCGAACTCTGAATAGTTAAAGCAAAACTACAACCCCCATCATGCCACAACAGCTTTAGGCTATGGTGGAAAGTGTAGGTTGGAAACAGCTGGTAAGCCATAGGTAAGGGAACCTATAAAAAAATGTGTTTTTATATACAGAGATAAACTAATTTAATGGTAGCGTTACATTTCTGGTAAAGTAGCTGTTAATTTAGTAAAAGACATAACTAGTTCGTAAAAAAGAACAAACATATTCCCACTGTACAAGGATATCAATAAATTCTAAAAACTTTCAATATAAGTCAGCATTTGTATTCTGAATATGAAAATCTGCTCGATCTGCTGGTGCTGTGACCGAGCAGCCAATCAGAAATCAGGGGTGTGTCAGTTTGGCTGGCAGCAGTGATGCTGCTGGGGCCTGTTACCCTGAGCAGAGAGATTACCTGTGACAGCTCTCTGCAGGCCAGGTCTGGGGAGGTTTATGCTGTTTATCAGAGGAGTGAGGAGAGATTTCCTGCTGGTGCAGAGGTCAGGGGTCTCCTCTGCTGTGTGGTGAGTTGCTAGCCCCTCCCCCCTCCTCCACTCTATCCCTGCTGCTGGAGGAGAAATGGATTGCTCTGCCTATAGTACTAAATGCTGCAGTAGGAAGCAATGTAACTTTAGGGGCTTGCTGGCGCCCCCCCTGGTCTCTGCGCAGTGGCAGCTGCCCCCCCTCCTCCCCCCTGGCTACACCCCTGGCCTGGAGTAAGGCCACATTCACACGTCAGTATGTTTTCAAGGATGAAATTCGTGATCCACAAATTTTTATCTACCATCTACAAAAAATCATCCTTATTGTACTCCATATTTTGCAGATCCGCAATTACAGATGGTTTCGCAGATTGCAATGTGCTCTCCGCAAATTTTGCACTTTCCCATAGACTTCTATTGCAGTGTCTGCACCACAATTGTGGACCGCATTGCAACCTGTCCTATTTTTTTGCGCCACGGATTGCAGATTTGCAAATTTTACAGGCTGTATGAACAGCACCATAGAAATCAATGGGTTACAAAGGATTCAGTATTTTCTACTCAGCAAATACTGATGAAAAATACTGACGTGTGAGGCCTAACACCAGGAAGGGTACCAAAGTTGCTTTTAAAGTGAGGGTATTCAAGTTGTTATTGAAGGGAAGGTACTAAAGTCGCTCTTAAAGGGAGGATACCAAAATCACTCTTAAAGGGATGGCACCAAAGTCGCTCTTAAAGGGCTGGTACCGAATTCCCTTATAAATGGACAGTACCAAATTATCTTTTAAAGGGCCAGTATGGAATTAGCTCTTAAAGAACTAATACTGCTTTTGCTCTTAAAGGGGTTATCCAGTGCTACAAAAACATGGCCCCTCTCTTGTCTCCAGATTGGGTGGGGTTTCAAATTCAGTTCCATTGAAGTAAATGGAGCTTAATTGCAAACCACACCTGAACTGGAGACAAGAGGGGAAAAAGTGGCCATGTTTTTGTAGCGCTGAATAACCTCTTTAGGGGGCCAGCACCAAAGTCATTCTTAAAAGGTCAGTAACAAAGTTACCCTTAAAGGTCGAGCACCAAAGATGCTCTTTAAGGTCCATTACCAAAGAACCAATGAACAAAAAAAAGTCATGTGTCGTTAAAGGGTCAAAGTTTCTCTTAAAGGGGCACTCTTGAAGTCACTATTAAAGGAGTGCTTTTTTTAAGCACTATGTATTTTCTCCTGGAAATGCATATCTAGTTTTTTTATTCTGATTTGGTCCTATTTATTTCTCTCTTGTTCCTGGCTTGTTACATGACTCCTCTCTCGTTCTGAATTATGGCTCATATGTTCTCATTTGTTGCTGACTTCTCTCCAGGACTAACCCTGCACATAGCAGTGTAGGGGCTATCACCCAAGTGGGGTCTACCACATAGGGCAGTATAACCAAATAGACAGTGACAGTGGGTTGGGGGTTCAGTTAGGGTTCACTGTTCCCTTATGGATGTGACAGTTGGTAAGAGAAATAATTTGGTTAACTTTTGTTTAACTTTTAATTTGTTTTACTTTTTTAGGGTGCCTTCACACCTACCATATCGCAGTAGAAAATCCGCTGCGGATCCGCAGCAAATCCGCAGCAGATTTAACTAAATGAATGAACACAACATTAAATACGCACTGTCAAATCCGCTGCGGATCCGCAGCAGATTTGTAAGTGCGGATTTAATGCTGTGTTCATTCATTTAGTTAAATCCGCTGCGGATCTGCTGCGGATCCGCAGCGGATTTTCTACTGCGATACGGTAGGTGTGAAGGCACCCTTAGCATGTTTCCAAATTTTCAAGAAAATATCAAAATCAGATATGTTTGGGGACCTGTTCAGTTTTAGGCTATGTGCATACTACGCAAGTTTTGTAATAATCACGGTCGTTGTAACAATGGCCGTGATAACTAAGGAACTTATGTAGTGCTACCTTCTAAGGTATCCTGGCCGGAGTGTATACACATAGTATACACTCCGTTTGGGATCCCTAGCGGTGCCACAAGATAATAACATGTCAGTTTTCTGTTGCTGCTATTCATTAAATACACTCGCATCCAAATTAAGCAGCAGGGAAGATTATCTGGCCGGTACTGCAGTACCAGCCGGGATGATCTTCTCTGACACCGGCTGATGTTCTCTGACGGGATGGCCGGTGTCTTACTACGTGGGAACATGGATGTCGAAGTGGATGTAAAGTAGAGGCAAAATAGAAAAATGTAATTTCATCCAGTTTTCGACATTCAGTATTCAATTTTAATCATTTTTTTCTTTTCTAAATCAAGTGTTAACAAAGAAATACAACTCAATATTTATTCTCCCAATTATGAAGGTTTTAGAAATATCCTGTATGTGGCCCTTGTGCAGTACATTCTCACAACCTCCGAGACGCCGTCCCAGGGTTCGGGCAGGAGGTAGATCATGGCAGCAGAGGCAGGCAGGCCGCTCTGAGACACTGCCTCTGTCTATGGGCGGGGAGTGGGGATTGTGGGAGGATGATCATGCCAGTGGCGCAGGCCCTGCTGAAACACTGGAGAGAAGTATAGGATAGCAGCTGCAAGCCTCGCTGGTACACTGTCTCAGTCTGGGTGGGGGATTTGCTTATTCTCTTTTGGTAAGCTGTCAGTTGCAGCCCCGGGTCCCATAGCAAGGGGGCCCCAGGCCCCATAGCGATTGCGTGGTCTGCCATGGTAGCTACCCTACTGGTATGCCCATCAATCAAGGCAAGGAGGGTGGGGAAAGGAGGAGATGCAGTATTCATCCTGAGGCTCACGAAAGCTTCCTTGACTCTTCACCTCTGAGCATTTCTCTGGAACTAAGGCTAGGTTCCCACTGCGTTTTTGCAATTTTTTTTCATCCGTTTTTTGCATTTGTGTGCATCTGTTTCGATCCGTTTTTCCATTGACTTCCATTGTAAAAAAAACGCATCAAAACGGATCCGTTTTTTTTATGGACACAAAAACGTAGCTGACACTACTTTTGTGTCCGTAAAAAAAAAAAAAAACGGATCCATTTTAATCCGTTTTTTATACGATGAAAGTCAATGAAAAAATGGATCAAAACAGATGCACACAAATGCATCCATTTTTTTTTTATCTGTTTTTCATCCGTTTTTTGCAAAAAAGGATGAAAAAACGGATTGCAAAAACACAGTGTGAACCTAGCCTAATTCTGCATAGTAATCGACGTATAAGGAAAAGAAGGTAAAGTGGGGCATGACATACAGAAGAACAAGTAGACACAGTCTCAGGTCAGTTGAAGGAGAGATTAGGAGCAACATGCGGACATATTATTTTACTGAAAGATTAGTAGATACTTGAACCTAACTAACAGCAGATGTGGTAGGTAAAAAATCTCTAGTAACTGAATTTAAACATTCCTGGGATAAAAATATATCTATCCTAAGATAAAAATAAAGAAAATAATATACGACCCGACTCGATAGACTAGGGAGTCTTTTTCAGCCAATAATATTGTATAGGCCCCTCTTTAAACCAAAATAAGCCAAGGTCATGCCTACAATTATAGAATTGTACAGTGCACTGCAGCCATTAGAACTGTGCGTTAAAGTGCTCTGAGGGCACTGAGGGATTTAATTAATTTCTATGATTTTAACACAGTACAATTCAAAGATATCTGACACATGGACTTTATTCTACTTACGTGGCTCCAAACATTTTTCCAGTTGTGACACACCTGTTGACACATAGACCTACTTCATAAGTCATATAACTGAGACACACCTGTGTTAAGATGTAGTAACAGTGAAACTGCAATGAGCGAAGTAACAATGAAAGTGAACTATAAAGCAGCAACAGAACAGTAAAATGCAAGAATAAGCAATAAGACTTTCCTAATAAGATAATTTAAAAACATCCTAATAGAATTACAGGATTAATAATAATAATAATAATAATAATAATCTGATATTATGTACTTCGATGATGAAGTCTCCATTTCAGGTATTCCCATCTATAAATATCATCTATGCATTTGTTTTGCCTATCAGTAGAGATAAGGCTGCCTAGAAAACATGGAAAACAGTAGCGAACCTCAAGCTTGCTCAGGTTTGTCCCAACCCGAGCGTGTGTAACTACTGTATGAAGGCACAGAGATGGGGCTAATACTATATGGGGGTACGGAGTGGCCAATACTATATGGTGGCACAGAGGTGGGCCTAATACTGTATAGTGGTACAAAGGTTATGCATTAGATTTGGTATTACAATTTAGTCAGTGTTTTAATGCGTTACAGTTTCTCTGTATTTATTCATACATTATTTCATTAACACATTTACACTTGCGCTAGCACTTTACCATGGGTTGCAGACATTTACTCTGCAAACTGCTTTATTTATTTACATTTTGCTTTGTTTGCACATTCAGCCATCACTCATTTCATACACTTACGCTCTTAGTTGCACATATTCAGTCACAGACTAGAGTGTTTTTTCTTTTTATTCATGTATGTATGTTGAGCCCAGTTGTCTGTGTGCCACTATCTAACCGCGTTGTACTGTACGTTCCTGTGCATATACTTCTCTATCTTCCATCCCATTGGCTGGCCCCATCCCCGAAGGTGCACTTCCAGTGTCCTTGGTGATGCAGAGGTTTGTGTGACCTGGCAGTGGGGCGGATGCGGGGCTGGAGCACCTGATAGGTAAGGTGCCAGTCAGATGCTCCTATTGACCATTTGGTCTGATAACAGGATATAAAATCCCTCCCCACCTCTGCCACTTTACCAGACCTTGAGAAAGTATAGACGAAATGCATGTAGGAGGTGGAGAGGCTTATTTTGCTGTGGGGGTGCATGTGCTTAGACCCTGCTCAAGTTTAGGTCATAGAATATTGTGTAGCATTTATCTGGCAATTTTCCATTCCATGTTTGGGACCATAGGAGACCTTTTTGGCAATTTAGCTTAGGAATTGTGGTTTCTGGTAGTACATTTGGATTTTCTATTGTTTGCAGATATTGCGCTTTGGCACTTCTAAACTATTTATTTACATGGCGTGTTACACATGTTTTTGAGCAGTTTGAGCAGTATGTATATTTGACCCCATGCTTTTACATTGTGTTATACTTGTCTTGCCCCTCCACCTTGTTTGTAATTGTCTGTTATGTATATATGTTTTATAGGATTATTTGAGATATTTGGTTAATCAATACATTATGTAATTTGTCAATATATTGTGTTGTTACTTATTCAAGATCTTTGTAGATAGTAATTGCATGATTTCCCTTGGAATAGGCAATAGTGTTTAAAGGGGTTGTCCAGCGAAAACTTTTTCTTTCAAATCAACTGGTGTCAGAAAATTATATAGATTTGTAATTTACTTCTATTAAAAAATCTAATGTCTTCCCATACTTATTAGCTGCTATATGTCCTGCAGGAAGTGCAGTTTTATTGTCAGTCTGACACAGTGCTCTCTGCTGACATCTCTGGCCGAGACAGGAACTTTGTGTTGGTTTTCTATGAATCCCCATAGAAAACCTCTTCTGCTCTGGACAGTTCCTGTCTCGGCCAGAGATGCCAGCAGAGAGCACTGTGTCAGACTGAAAATAAAACAACATTTCCTGCAGGACATACAGCAGCTGATAAGAATGGGAAGACTTGAGATTTTTAAATAGTAGTAAATTAAAAATCTATATAACTTTTTTATACCAGTTGATATGAAAGAAACACTTTTTCGCTGGACAACCCCTTTAAGAGTTCCTTATGTTGTTTGTTTGGATCTTATACTATCTGGGGGGTGGGCAGAAGGGGCCTAATACTATATAGGGGCACAGAGGTGGGTCTAACTGCTATATGAGGGCATAGATGAAGCAATACAGATGGGGAGTTTGTAAAGAGAGATGAGTCATGGCCAGAAGAAGTCTTTAAATTGCCCTGGGCTGGATAGAGAAGAAAAGGGAATGACTCGGATCAAAAAGGATGTTACGTGTACCTGTATTATACTGTACTATACCTGTACCTGTACTGTAGCAATGTAAGCAGTTTGGTATGCTGATTGCAGATAGGTTTCCCTTTAAGTAAATTGGAAATTTTCCTGAATAAATAGTTGCGTGTTCATACTGCTGCCGGAGTCACGGAATGGCCGGTCTCTGGCCTGATCATCTAGGCCGGTACTTAAGTACCGGCCCGATGATCTTTCTGCCCGCAGAGCTCTGATGCGGGCGCTTCAGCGCGCGCCCGCATCAGAGCTTCCCATAGCACACAGTGAAGCGAACGGCCGGAGCGGCTCGCTTCACTGTGTGAACTGACAGGTCTTTCTGCGGCCGGAATCCACTGAATTCCGGCCGCAGAAAACTGACATGTCAGTTATTTGCGGCCCCGTATGGGATCTCGGCTTTAGCGTATACGATGTGTATACGCTCCGTCTGGGATCCCATTGAAAGTAAGGCATTGTTCCACCGCGCCAAAAGTACAGCAACGGCCGTACTTTTACGTAGTGTGAACATAGCCTAAATGTAAAAACAACCTGAATTTCATTAGACACTAAATACATAAGTCATTATATTATGATTAATGTGTCCTTTCAACAAAAATAATTCATAAATTTGTTCCATTTATGATACACTTCAAAGTAATAATGAATGTGCAGACAATTCCCAATAGGTTTGTGGTGTTTTCCTTACCTTTACGTGGCCCAGTTTGCCAGTGCGGATGGTAGTCATCTGGGTTTTCAGTTACTTTTGGGGTTTGTGTCAAGCATGAATTGGTGTCAAGAGTAATAATCCTCTAGGATATCATTAAAACTTCAAAGATCACAGCCTAGTGTTCTTCTAGCACTTGATAAACACAGTACAGGTTAACTCTTTATCAGAATATATGTCAACTGTAATTATATTGTACAAGGAATTAGAAAAGCGATTGATTTCAGTAGCATCTTATGGTACATGTGGGGCATAATAATTCAAATCAGTGTATTTTCATATCCAAGCCTGTGCTGTATATTGGAGTAGTAAGATTTCTACTGGCATTGTTGAGGGCAGTGGTGAATCTATAACAGGACCTCTAACTTACCATCTTTAATGTATCATACTTATGTTGCATAGAGGGCTTTGGACCTCTTCCGCTAAGTCCAAGTGGACAGCTAAACTTTTAGTCTTATATTGCATGTCAGATTGCATTGTTAAGTGTATGGCTATGTTCACACATCGTCAAAAATAGAGAAAAGGTGGCCACTTTTGCAATTTAAAATAACGTCCGTTTTTGCCGTGTTTTAACTGACTGCAGTACAATGGATTGAAGTCAATGGAAAGACGGACGTCCAATACGCACAATGTATTGAATAATGGATGTTATCACTGCGAACATCAAAATAATGATCATGACAATTATTTTCGGACGTCTTTTGCAAACAGCTGACTTTTTTTATTAGTTGTTCATGCATAGTCTTTCATTTGTCACCAATCTTTCTCCATTTTTAGTGTTAAATTCGATGGACCACACCCAAAGACCAATTAGTAACCCCAAACTAGGGGAGGCCCAAAACTGGGGAGGCCAGGCTTCTAAATGACGTCCGTTATTTTAGACTCAAAATGACAGACATCATTTTAAACTGAAAAAACATTTTGAGCTGAAGAAACGTTGTGTGAACATGGCCTATTGCTGCAAAGAGTATTTTCAAAGCTTACTTGTGGTGAACAATTGAACAATTGAACAATATAGATTTGTTCAGTATATTTGCAACCATTTTTACATTTTGTTCTAATATACTTTGGGGGACATTTATGAAGACTTAAATAAAGCCCCGGCCCAATGCCCCACTGGATTCACTAAGAGGCTATTTACACAGAAAGATTATCTGACAGATTTGCCAAAGATTTGAAGCCATAGCCAGAAACAGACTGTAAACAGAGATTGAGTCATAAAGGAAAGCCTGAGATTGTTCCCCTTTTCAAGTCAATTCCTGGCTTTGGCTTCAAATCTTTGGCAGATAATCTGTCAGATAATCTTTCTATGTAAATGGACCCTAATGGTGCGTTTACACAGACAGATTTATCTGACAGATCTTTGAAGCTAAAGTCAGGAACAGACTATAAACAGGGAACAGGTCATAAAGGAAGGACTACGATTTATCCCCTTTTCAAATCCATTCCTGGCTTTGGCTTCCAAAATCTGTCAGATAAATCTCTCTGTGTAAACGCACCATTAGAGGTGCACATTTAGTGAACCTGGCCTGACGTGAGTCATGGTAAATGAGGTGTGGGAAGAGTCAATGCCTCTTCCCTGGTAGATGTATGCCAGGGGGAAGGGGTGAATCTGCGCCTTCTACCTGGCGCAGGCGTATCCTTAAGAAACGCCCCCCTTTGCATTTGGATTCCAAACATTGTTTGAGCTGCTCTGTGTGATATAGGCCTAACACGTCCCTAACATGTTGTAATTCAGTTTGGGGTTTGTTATGACATTTATGACTAAATCAGGGCAGTCTCCTGTTGTGGACATTTACAAGGATTTTCAGGCTGGAAATGAGAAGAGAAAACATGTTGTTGGAGGCTTAGCACTGCGGATATCATGATGTTTGGTTGAATGTAATTAGTGCTCTGTGATTTGAAGCAAAGGCACAGTGTGTATGGTGCTTCTCGGCGTCTTATCATGCACTTTGTCCTGTTACTCTAGTTGCCACTGGTTGTGTTTTTACACACAGGAAACAGCATTACCAATCATTGCAGTTCCCAAGGTGACAGGAAGCCCGGCTCATTCCCCTGCTGATTGTACACGTCTGGCTCCACCCTTATTCTACTCTTCATTTTTGGCTAAGCTTTAAACAAACTCTTCTAACCACTGCCTAGGCAATTTCATACATAGAAGACAGTTTGTGATAAGAAAGCAAAGATATTTTATCAATTTTTGCTTTTTATTTATTCCAGCTTCAAGCCAAGTAGAAAAAGGATGAGTAGTTTAAGATATCATGAAAGTACACATTTCCACCAGCTATCGAGAATAGGAAATAGTCTTCAAAAGCACTGAAACATTGAACAGGTGAATGTGACCTTCTCTAAACTTCAGAATGCACATGTTCAATGTTTCAGTACTTTTTGCACAACTTGCTGTAACCTGATAAGGAGCTTGTAAGGTGGCGCTTGTCAGTGGTGCTACAGTGTGAGAAGCTGTGTCTAGTCAATACAGAACACCTTGTGAATGGTACATACTACATGAATAGCATCATTAATCCAGTCATTGTGCCTCTGCATGAACAGGCCTAATCTCATCTTCATGGATTACAATGCTCCAGCTCATCAAGGTCGCTTCATTAGGAAACGGCTACTGGAGATTAGGGCACCTCAAATGGAGTGGCCTGCTTCTCCAGATCAGAATTCCATAGAAAACCAATTAAATCAGCTGAGTCGCCGTGTAGAAGCTCGTAACCCAGAACTGCAATGACCTGAGGGCCGCCCTTGACAAAGAGTGAGATCCCGTGCCTCAGTAGACAGTAAGGCGACTTGTGAACAGCATGAGACATCATAGCCAAGATGTAATTGATGATCAAGGGCACATGACAAGTTATCGAGGCTTTGAAATGTTTTGTTGGGATATACCCAGGCTCGGACTGGCCCACAGGGGAGCAGGGGAATGCGCCGGTGGGCCCTACCCCTTGGTGGGCCCCTGGCAGGAGGTGGGCCTCCCTGTCTGACTCTTTCTACTAGAGAATAAAAACATATTCTATGCTATACAAGCACAGACAAATATATTTAAGGCACCATGTGTCTTCTTGACCTAACAGCATCTAACAGTGTCAGCAGTTTCAAACACGCATTACAGCTGACAGAAGTCTTGTAACAAATAACAGGCAGGCAGGAAGATAATAAAGAAACTATACTCACCAGTCCCTGTGCCCCTGCACTGTTCTCTCTCCCACAGCCGCTAAAAGTCATTTTCAGTAATTTTCAAGCAAATTCTACATATGTCACGGCCCCAGCTTAATGTCACATACTCGGCTGATGGATTGCCTGCTCAGGCAGTCACCGACTACAGCGGTGTCCATCCCCAGTCAGTGATTGGCAGAGCAGGCGATCCATCAGCCAATATGTGATGCTGCAGCTGGAGGAACTGCAGGAGGCCGGTGGCTATTGGATATCATTAAGGGAGATCTTCGGAGGCACAGGGACTGGTAACTATATTTTCTTTATTACGTTCCAGCACCCCCCCCCCCCCCCCCCGCCTACCTAAGATTTGTTAGTTTCACGGGACTTCTCCTTTCAAGAAACCTAAGTGGCACGTTATGCTGTTTGCATAGAGTGAGTGACAAGTTACTGGCAGTGAGCTGGCATCCCTGGTCACATACAAAGCTCTGTGCAAAGTTGCTATAGTAATGTGAAAGGTTTGGTGCTTGGTATATCTGGTGTAAGTAGGGTGGGACCAAGAATCATATTCCCAGGTGGGCCCAAGGTACCCCAGTCTGACACTGGCTGGGCTGGTGCTCCCCCTAAAATCCATAGGATAGGGGATAACAAGCTAAAAAAAAAATCTTTCAAATCAACTGGTGTCAGAAAGTTATATAGATTTGTAATTTACTTCTATTAAAAACCCTCAAGCCTTCCAGTACTTATCAGCTGCTGTATGTCCTGCAGGAAGTGGTGTATTCTTTTGAGTCTGGTACAGTGCTCTCTGCTGCCACCTCTGTCAATGTCAGGAACTTACTTCGGACAGTTCCTGACATGGACATAGGTGGCAGCAGAGAACACTGTGTCAGACTGGAAAGAATACACGACTTCAAATTTTTTTTGTGGAGTACCCCTTTAATACTGTGAGCTATTTTACTTTTAAATAACTAGACAACCCCTTTCGTACAGTGAATTCCTTTTTCCAGTGATTAACTAATGGGGTGATCACTGATTTCCTATGAAATCCTGGGAAATGTAGTATTACATGCCACCCATACTGTCTTTGCTCTGGGGGATTTCCAGGTAGGGATCCCCTTCTTCTCTATTCATTTCAGCAGATTTATGTATATTACTCTTTGTCCGCCCTTTCCACATATAATTACATCAAATTGACAGCCGTCTCCTTCATGTAAACAAATCCGCCGTACATAACCGTATACCAGTGGGTTCTAAACCAAGTGACAGGGAATGCTGGGAATTGCAGTGTATAGAAATGTATGTGAACCACAAGTGTCCCTCCAAAAAGATGGGAGGTATGGAGGAAGGGCTGACTGCAAAGCATTATGGGGAAACTTGATGTCATGTGTTTTCAGTCATCATCATCATATCATCATCATCAGTTTTACAGTAATGGAGCAGCTTTATCAATCTGCCAGAGACAAAACATGGGCTGATTCACCCATAGCAACCAATCACCGCTCACCTTTCATATCTTAACAAGCTCTTATAAAATGAAAGCCGAGCTTTGATTGGTTGCTATGGGCAAGTCAGACTGTCTAAGTTGCACATGGCAACCAATCACAGTTTAGCTTTTATTTTGCCAGAGTAATTTGAGAAACGAAAGCTGAGCTGTGATTGGTTGCTATGGGCCACATCAAACCATATTATTTAGTGATCTTAGTGTGGTCTAACCATAAGCTGTTGCTTGGTCACAAGAGTGTTTAATGACCTCTGCAGTAAAGTGCATTGCCAGTCATTAATGGGTTAATGCTTCAGATGTGTTTACCTGCAGTAACCATGGCAACCATGCACTGTGATGACAGGCGCTTATGTCATAATGAAGGTTCCATAAAGCAATGCACCGCGCCCTGATCAGTGCCATCTTGGATGCACCAGAGGACCTTGAGCTTGACTACTTTACTGACGCTTACCCTTGATGCAATTTGGAGGTTCTATCAGGGGAAAAGGGGTGGTCTGCTTTAGACTGCCCCTTCATCAAGTCTTCACCTAGAAGAGATACATCCGCCTGCCTAGCCATCAATAAGGTGACATATTTCAGCCAGATCTCTCTCAGATCCAGTATATTATATTTATAGTATGGTATTACCATCTAAGCCCAGGGGAGGGGTAAACCTCCAGCTATGGCTTCCTCGAGGTTTCCCCCACAGGGGTTTTTTCCTCGCCTGAGTGCTGTAAAGTGACTCTTTGTGAGTCGGGGGTCTGTCATTTTCAGTGTCATGTAATTTTAAATAAAATTGGCACCCTTTGACACCTGATTACAATGTGTTGTGTTTTTATTTTGTGTGTTTTTTGGTTGAACTTCTTATTCTTGGAAGTTGGGGATCCTTCACATATTGCAAAGTGATAGAGCTGGACATCTGCCTGCTACACGATCTATCACCTGCACAATAAGCGCAAGTAGGATGGAGCATGTATGTGCGTATCCCTGGATTAAAGGGGCACTCAAATCTTAAAAGTCAAGGCTGCAAGGTCAAACGGTAGCACATTATTGCAGCATGGACACCACCATAAATATACATCATTGTGTATATACACAACCCAGTGGCTCTTGTGTGTGGGCAGCATCAGGGGCAAGGCAAAGTATTGCGCCCCCACACCCATACATCCAGGTGTGGCTTAGGTAGCTCCACCCCCCTGCAAAGTCCACAGGATACACAATGGAAAGTGCAGCTCCGGCCGCACTCTGCATTGTGTGCTATGGTGAATTGGGATGCAGCACAAGGATTTCACAGCATATTTTATGTAAAAAATAAGAGAAAAAAATTAGGTGACAAAATGCAAGAGCTATGGCCTTTTAAACATGAGGAGGAAAAAAATAAAACAAAAATTGGCTTGGTCCTTAAGGGATTAAGGAAGCGCTACGAGAGCACGAGGACGGGTATGTATAATTTCGTTATTATATTCCCACACACCCCTACCTGCCTGAGATTTGTTAGTTTCACAAGACTTCTCCTTTCAAGATACTTATGTGGCACGTTATGCTATTTGCATAGAGTGAGTGACAAGTTAGTAGCAGTGAGCCAGCATCGCTGGTCACATACAGTGTTGGACTGGACCACCAGAGGACCGGTGGGCCCCCAGCTCAGAACTTGCAGTAACACTGACAGACATGTCATTTCTCACTGGTTCTTTATTGGTGGGCCCCCAGGATCATTTCTTCTGGTAGGCCCCAGGTATCCCAGTCCGACACTGGATATACCCACCACTGTTGTTGGCTTTTGTTTCAATTAGCTCTTTAAGATGCAGAAATCACCATTGCATGCTTCTACTGAAATGTTCTACTATCATGATAAAATATCACTGTACTGTGATTTTTATGTTTTTCCATAAGTTTCACCCACAAGCCAAATATCCCTAACTTTTTGTGAGTATTGTGTGTTTGAAGGTATTCTTTCCACAAAGTGCTCAGTGCTCTGTACACTGATGTGCATGCCTTGTGCTAGTGTGCTGAAGCTATAACACAGGTGTGTCGGATCCAATACCAAACAGGCTCACATCATTTTCGTGTCTGGACATTCACTGTTTGGCAGCAATCCATGAGTTTGTGGATTTTTGCTGTAGGCAATATTTAAGAACTGTTAGATTTCAGACATATGTTTACTGAATTGTTTGCTGTCTGGAACCTAGGAAACTTTTCTAACAATGTGATATTTTTAAACACAATGCATTTTTTCCATATGATATTTTTGCTTATTTTTTAACACAATGCACATTCTTTCATAATTGGTGGTAACTTTTAGTAGTCCAAAAGAATATTCGGTAGCATTTTTATGCATTTTAAACATCTTTTTCTACCACTGTTATGTATGAACTGTTCTTATTGACAACTTGCTTTGCTCCTTTTTGGAGAGTTTGAGATCAAACAAAGGAAGTCCTAGTCATTTGCACGCTCATTTGCAATCTTCATTGCACATGTTTACTGCTGCTGCGTGTCCACATTCAGTAGCAGAGAGTCTTGGGGATGCTCGCATTGTATGGTCAGCTCTCCTGTCACACAGCATCAACACCTCTATAACCATACAGTGACTTATACTGACTGATTGTTGCATAACAAAGAGCATTGTCTCCTGGTAAGCATGCACAGTTCATAATATAATTAGCAAAAGATAATAATATAATTAGCTTGTTCCTTTACCAACATATTCAGCCTAGGTGCAATAAAAGCAAAATGTGCTACATTAAAGTCTATAGAAAAAATAGCTGTCTTTGCACAACATGTTTGCCTTTGCAACATGTGCACAGACATTATTCTCTAGACTTTAATGTAGAACATTATTAGGTAAGAAAAACAGCAACATTATTTTACAGTTGTATTTTGCTTTTATTTTACTTTGTGTGAGCATAGCCTCAGTGTTCCTTACTCTCTGATTTTTTGACACATGCCACTAGAATCTTTGAGACTCTTTTCTTTCCCCTATTCTTACAACCTTCTTTTATATATATATATATATATATATATATATATATATATATATATATTTATTCATAGAAGATTCACTTTTGCAAAATTTGCAAACTGTTTTTTTGTGATGCCCAATAGTTGATAAACAGCCTTTAAAATGTGGTCAAGTATGGAATTAGAAAAAATAAACTTGATTTTACTTTATTTTTTAATGTTTGTTTTATAGCACAGTAACTCAACATCTCATGGAACATTGCTATAGAATTTAATGTACAAACAGCTGCAGAGAGCTTCTTTAAAACAAAAGGGGTAAATGGCTCAGAAAAAAAGCAATACTCACCTTAATGATCCTCAGCTTCTGCAGAGCTTCATGCCCAGGCTCAGCACACAGGAAATATCAGCTTAGCCAATCACTGGCCGCTCACTGCTATGGCCAGCGATTGGCTGAGCAGGCATTTCCCGTGTATCCAGATGGGGCTAAAAAGTGGAGATCAGGAAGAAACTGGCACTGGTAGGAAATCGGCAGGGTTAGCAATATTTTTTAAACTAGTCTTGTCCTTTTTAAGGAATAGTTCTCCCATGGACAACCCCATTCAATTACTATATACTGTATATGCTTTCAAAAATCCTACTCAATTTACCCTTTACTATATTTTTACATTTAAGGAATATGTTTAATATACTTATCTTAGAGTTATGAAGCAGGATGCAAAATTTCACAGTTTTCATGTTTTATCAGTCATTCTATGCAACAGTGAGTACTTGATGGGTTAAGAACTACACAAAAGTAGAGGAATTGGATCACTGCAAGGTCGATGGTGACTTAGATAAAATATGGTTTGATCAGTGGGTTAATCTGCAGGAAAGGATGAGGTTGAATAAGCATCCAATGTTAAACAGTCCATTTCCCTCACAGTATCATAAAGTGTTGCATAGGGTAGAAACAGGAACTAGTTGGCAATACATAAGAAAGTGTGATTAAAAGAGGGAAAGCTGAAATTGCTCTTATGTCAGCTGCTTTCCGCCACAGGATGCAAAGCAATTCCTGTCCTCCCTAGATACTGATTGCTTGAAGCTTAGTCTAGAAATACTTGTCAAGAGAGTTTCCTTAGCTCAGTGTGACCTGCTAAGTTTGGTAGCATTCAAAACTCAAGAGGGCTAAGCCAACAAAATATTATTTAATATATTACATTCATATAATACGTTTTTTTTATTATTACTTTTTATCTTTATCCATAACTAATATAAAAGCTAATAAGGTTGTTATTTTTATTGTAGCAATTTTACTATCATAAAATAGGTTCATTGTTGTTATTGATTTCCTATGGTATAGCTGTAGCTGAAGATCTCTCATTGTGAAGTCCTATAACACACACGTTATACAAACTGTCAGGTAACAATTCATGCAACTAAAAGCAGTATAAATATATCTTAGAATGTTGTTTTTGACTATAGACCTTCATTCTCATAATTGGTGGGAATTCCATGTGGTCATATCTTGGAAAAACCCCTTAAACCTCTGAGAGGAGAAGTGGACTTTCACCCAGGAAATTTCTTGATTGTTACGCCGAGAGAGTTGGATGCAGCCCTAGGGCTGCAAACAAACATAGATACAACCTATGGCTGTATTCATGTTTTCCATGACTCCCTAAGATGGCATCCAACTTCTCCAGCCACGGGGATCAAATGCCATGTGTTCAGGTTGAGAGAACGTTGCCAAACATCAGAGGCAGTCAATGTAAAAAGTTTATACAAATTATGAGAGAATTGCATTATCCAAAACCTAGAATGCCTCTTGTACCTGTCAGCAGACAACACACTTTAGTCTGCTATAGAATATTAGGGCAACCACAAAGATTTTGAGGAACAGTTCTGTTTATAAAGATGTATTTGAGGACTGCTAATAAATGCAGTACCTTCCATTTCTGTATGATAGTCTATGTATAGGGAGATCACCATTCTTTAGTAAGCCATACGTTAACAAACAGTGAGCAGAACTGTTAATGAATATCTTCCTCCCATCCGGACCTTGTCATTGGGAACTCATCACTTTTCAGCTATAAAAGAACCATAGGGTGACATCATATGAGGAAGTTACTCCCTTTTCTGACATTCCAGGCCTTAAAGGGCATTGGTTTTATGAAAGCAGGTATTTTCTCACATGCAGTACATACACTTACAGCATGGAATACAACCATTACTGCCTGTATGTGTTATTTAAGCAAGGATGTCTTGATATACCTTGACAGGGATACCTATTGCCAAGAATTTTAGCTAAAGGTTATGGGTAACAAAAGGAGATGTAAAGTTTTTACCTTACTTTAATGTTAATGCCGTCACAACAGATCAAGGCCGATAAGGTTTCATTAGGAGCCCCTGTCACAGATTTTGCCAAAATTCAAGCAAACTAGTGCAGTAAGCAGCATTATTTTGTCTGGTAAAATGCCAGACACCATGATTGAATATTAGTGGACCTTAATATAATAAATGGGATTTCTTGGGTGTCGGTGGTGGCCATTATACGATGGATCTGGCTCCACTGTCATGTTCCATAGAGCATTTTAGATTCAATTTATAAATGAAAAATGTAAAATGTTTTTCATTGTTGCATTTATTGAACTAGCTTATATAAAATATTAAAGTAATTCAGTGATTACTTTATTGTGATGTAGTATTCTATACTCTGAATATGTACAAATTATATGGTTATATGGACTTACAAAGTGTCTCTATAGATCAGCTTCTTAAACTTTTTCTACCGAAGCCTCACCCAACAGACAAAGGCAATCCCTGGGCCTAACCAGACTGACCAAGAGGGTGCCTGGGCCTCTCCATCTGTGGTGAAAGTTTATTTAAAAGCTGAAAATAATGCTAGAGCTACCTTTCACCCATGAAATAAATTAATATACAATATATAGTAAACAGCAAAAGTACTGTGCAGATCATAGTTACTTTTGTGAAAACTGGCTCCCCAGCTGGGCCTCACCAACAACTAGGGGGCACCTCACTGGTGAGGCCCGCCTCACAGTTTGAGAAGCACTGCTATAGATTATTCTAATGTATTGGTATCTATGTTTCATTTTTTTCTTTATAGACTTATAAAGATATTTATTTTTTGCAGCATTTTCTTGTATATATTGATGTGCAGGTAGAGAGATATACACTTGCATAGTAAAGTGCTGTTTAATAGGAGTGTTACAAAGCAAAATAGTTGTATATCGATATTAGTTTTACCAATAACATGATTTCTTCTATTAAAGGAGGGGTTCAAATGTCTCCCTTACGTTGGATATGAGCGGTTTAGGAATGGTAGAACCTTTCAATGTGGCTCCAACGCCAAGAGAAAAAGTAGCCATTGAATACCTCCAAACAGCCAGTCGTGTTCTAAGCAGACAGCAGCTCCATGATGTTGTCCAAAGCTCCCACTTGCTTCATACAGAATTCATGGTATGTGTAAATGCCCTGGGGGTTTAACCTGTTATATTGGGATGCCTACAGTGTTAGCCTATAAAATCAACATGTTAAACATTGTTTCCAAAATATGTTTATTGTTTTTAGCAACATTCAACATTAGAAATCACGTTGCAACAATACTGCAACATTCCTATTGTGCTTTACCTTCTCCAGTCCAGTAGATTTATGTTACATTATACTGTAGATTTCCATTCCCACTTGACGGCCAAATATTTTTCAACCGTACTAATAATCTTGCTATGCAAGTAGTCCACTTTGAAAAGGTGGGGGAAAAGTACCAAGACTTTCTAACACATTTATGACATAACAACTAGGCTGTTTCCATACCTCAAGAGCTATGGCAACAGGGTACCTGGTGGTATATGCAGTTCTGATTAAAGTCAATAACAGTTACACAAAATGAATAAAACAGCCACTGCAGGCAGATAGGACTTGCATCTGTCAGATATGTGGGTATGCCTTAAATGTCCCAGATTGGAATAGCCCTTTCAGCTAGGAGAAATATGACTAGGACACTTTTATTGCAACTCTAAACCATCACAGTTAGAATTATAAAGGCAGGACATCAAAATCTCACTCTGGTAATTTTCTCTTTAAGCTCCAGAAGCTGCTGAGCGGAGTGGTTAGACAGCTGGGCAATGTTCCAGCAATGGTGGGCGAACTGAAATCTTATTATAAAAACATCAATACATCAGTCAAAAAGCTAACATAGCATAGTCTTGCACTTACTAACAGCACTATACAATATCCAAATCATCTTTCAACACCATGGCCACACATACTGTATGTACTACAAAGACCAAATTAAAAAAGAACAAGATTCCCCCCCCCATACAGTGATCATATAGCAGTAGATACTAGTATTCTGTATGACAGGGAAAGGACAGGCAAAAGATAGGACAAGGATTAAAATGGTCAGACAGGCCGGGTCAGCAACAGAGAGGGCAAGCAAGGGACAATAATGGCAGAACTGAGAAACAAGGAACGGACAACTTAAGCAAAGAAAAATGCAAGAAAACTTAAAAAAAAACCTGGAGCGGAATATCAAGGCCATAAACGTAATCTTTGCCGTAATCTTGATCCTAGAGGGCAGCACTGATGGCACAGACATGACATTCTCTTTTTATTTTCCTCTCCTTCTTATTCTTACTCGACTTCTACCAACTTTGATTCGTCTCTATGGTGTTGTCATTAGTGTAGCATTCAGTAATAATGTCCTCCCTAATAATGTCCCAACTGTGGCCCCACTCACTAATAATGTCATATTACTATAATGTCTCCTATGCTTTCATATAGTAACAATGCCCCTTTACTGCCATATACAGTAATAGAATGTCCATGTGCCCCTGTATACTCATAATGCCTCCCATGCACCTATATAGTAATAATGTCTCTTGTGCCCTAAGGGTATGTGCACATGTCAGTTCTTTGGGCAGATAGCAGAATTCGACGGCCAATATCATTGAGTCTATGGGACGGGCGGAACTTCAAGAGGATGCCGCTCGGCAGAATCCGCTTGAAGTCTCTGCACGTATTCCATAGTTTGCACATACCCTTATATAGTAATAATGTTACCTGTACATGCACATAGTAAAAATGCCTGTGTGCCCCCCACATATTAATAATGCCCCCTGTGCTCCATATAGTAATTATACCCCTTGAGCCCATACAGTGATAATGCCTCCTGTGCTTCCAAAGAATAATATCATCCCCTGTAACCCAAAAAAAAATAAAAAAATAATAATAATAATAATGCCTCTGTGTCTATATAGTAAAAATAATGTCCAATGTGTCCCAACAACAACAACAAAATCCTTTCTTAGTTCAAGCTCCCATTATGAATTGAGAAGCTCTCTCACTCACTCCATGCCTACAAAATCAGTGCATTCTGTGGCTAAAGCCAATGCCAAATTAATTTGATCATTTGATTATGCCACCTGCCGTTTTGTCAGGCTTTATAGCTGATCTGCTTTATCCTATTTCTATTGCTATATTTTATCACAATTCTTAAGATATGGAGTACATTATTGGTGTGCATTACATGGTCAGTCTGTCTTTTAGATACAAGGTGTCATCTAGCCCTTAGCTGTAGATCATGGACCTTTGGAGCACAATGTGTCAAGTATACTGGCAGAGTTTAGAAGTAGTTATGGCTAGTATACAGAGGTGGAAATGCTGATTGCCCTTAGAAAAATCTCTTTTTTTTTACAGTAAATTTGTAGATTCTCCAGAACCTTTTGAAATAGTATCTAATGTTAAGGGTATTAAGCAGGCATGTTAGCAGCAGACCCTCCCTGGATACACTAGCAAAGTGGAGATATCTCTGGCTTTCTGTGGTTGTTAGATTTATTTATAGATTTTTCTGAGAATATAATTAGAATTTAGGTATTGGCCCTTTAAACAATAAATTGTTATTTTCAGCAAACAATAGTCAAAGAAACCTGTCTAGACAAGTTTGACCCAAACAATAACTGAGAAAGCTTGATCTACATCACTGATAATGTGAAATGTTCACAGGATAGTGTAAGTAGAGCTCAATTCATCTCATTGTTTGTGTCTTTATCAGGAAATACCAATGAACTTCATGGATCCCAAAGAAATTAATATTCCAAGTCATGGAACCAAAAACCGTTACAAAACTATTCTGCCAAGTAAGTTATTTAGGAGGAAGAACTTCGACTATATCTAAAAATGCTGAGCAGCAATAAGGCCATGGCTGTTATTCTTCTGCCGTAATTTATATATATAATATAATTGTCTCCTTTTCACATCACCCAACCAATACACTGTACTACTACAATTAATAGGCCATAGTTAGGAGTATAGCTATAGAACCCATTTGCCACATAAGAAGGCATCAGCATTGGGTGAGTAGGTGGGAGAACCAGGCACAGATATGCTGCAGATGTGAGACCAAAGAAGGTCCAAGGCACTGCTAAATGGGTGTCACTAATAGAGGTCATTCACCGTATGTTTGCTATATTTTATACTGAAAACTGAAACCTCCTAAAGACGACCACCTGAAATTGTTGTAAATAGTTTTTTTGCAGATGGACAATATGCATTATATTTAAGAGATTTGAAATACTTATACATGAAAATCTTGTCTAGATCAGAGCTGGTCTTGCCAAATATTTAGTGTTACTGTATGTTCCTCTTCATATGGCCACAGTCACTAAACACAGTTAATAAAAGTCTGTGCCTGGAGCAGATTGACCAGAAGTCTCAAACCCTCTGGATTGCACAAAATTGGCAACTTTTGACCAATCTGCCCCACACTTACCTAGTGGACTAGGCTTGCCATAGAGGGGTAGTGGTTTTTCGCAAGAGGGCGTGGATTTTTTAAAACACAAATAATCTCAGCATGTCTCTTTCTTATATATAATCCCTTCACTGATGCTTTCTTCACCAGACTAAAGTAGGTCCAGTGTCCCTCATGTTTGGCCATACCATGGATGGCAGTGGAGAAGCATGTGATGATCCGTGTCTCTCTGCCTCCTGCGCTGTGCCTTCACTTATTGCTTGAGTGAAATGTAACACTACGGAGGAGGCAGACTGATGTGTATTATAACATGCTCTTCTGCACCTGTCCATGTTAGTCCACCAAAACATAGAGGCAGAGGATGATGGGGATCCTGGAACTGCTTTAGTCGGCTGAACGGAGCATCAGTGAAGGGATTGTATATAGGTAAGTGACATACCAAAATTATTTATATAGATCTAAAAAAAAAACTTACAAGGTGGCCAATCCCTTTACGAATGGTGTTTAAAACACTGTTCTTAGTAAATTTCTCCTAAAGACTGGGAATCACTTGAGTGTATTGAGTGAGTTAAATTCTGATTCCTGCACATGTACATTATTCCAAAGATACAGAAGAGGATCAGAACACAATACATATTTGGCTTGTATGTGTTACAGTACAGTAGCTAGATAAATAGACTTGTATGTGATGTTGTTGGGAATAAAATTAGTGGTTGGTTGCATATGCTCTATTACAGTGCAAACAGGAAAAGCAGTGCTGTTGAGGTTGCTGCATATGTCCAGTAGAGGTCACATTTCTACAGACTTATAAATATATAATCTCAAGAAAATGTTACATCTGTCAGCTTAAATCATGTAGCACTATGTACAAATAATGGATAGTCATGATGAAAGATGACGGAGGAGTGAAGGCAATGATAAAAGATCCCATTCAAGCGATGAAACAGTTATACAGGTAGTGCCTGCAGAAACAATGGGGGAGATTTATCAAACATGGTGTAAAGTGAAACTGGCTCAGTTGCCCCTAGCAACCAATCAGATTCAACTTTTCATTCCTCGCAGATTGGCCCCGTTCACACTGAGCAAGAACGATGGAATTCGGTGGCGGAGCTCTCCCACGTGAAATCCTGCTTTTAGTGAATGGGGGGGCGTGCGCTCCTCTGCTGCCGCCGCTCTCTGCTCGATGAAGTGACATGTCATTTCTTTGAGCGGAGAGGGGAGGAAGCGGACACGCGCGCACCCTCTCATTCACTCAAAGTAGGACACTGAGCATGGCGGGATTTCACGGCGGAGGGCTCCGCCACTGAATTCCGCTGTTCTTGCTCAGTGTGAACGGGGCCCTGCTTTGAAAAATGAAAGGTGGAATGTGATTGGTTGCTAGGGGTGACTGAGCCAATTTCAATTTACACCATGTTTAATAAATCTCCCCCAAGGTGCCTCAGAACATCAGTTACCTACAGCACTTGAAAAGAGAATGCAAAAAAATGACAGATACATGAAATAACTGATTATCTAACATATTATCTGTTTTATTTGTGGTAAACTTCTCATGCATTATGAATATGTTTTGGTTAGTGTAAGTTGTATTATACATTTGTTTTTTTGTTTTTTTGCATGGATACAGAAGAGAAAAGATAGTATATTAAGAAAAGAAAAGTGATCATATAATGTGGGAAAACAATGTTAGAATTTACAATGAGCAGACTTTGCATCATCAACAGTAAGGTGCCCGCAATTGTTAGTGAGGTGCAGTTAGGGAGGTAGAACTAAGGTGTGTTCAGACCTGGCAGAATTTGCAGCAGTTTTGTGGTGCAGGTTCTATAGCAGATTATTGTATAGTACTGTACATGTAGATGGTGTTGTAATTACTCAAGCCACAAGTATCACAAAAAACTGAGCAATCTGTCATGTCTGACTCTAAACCTTTAATAATACTGCAATTATAATTATTATTTATACTTTTTATGAGGTTGCTTTTCTATAAAATGTAACTTTATTTCAGGTAGTTTTCCAGTTAAAATTGATTGCTTGCCTATCTAACTAGCACTTGTACATCTGATAATGTGTTTTATTCTCTGTGTCTCTTCAATATTTCTATTTCATTAGATCCAGTAAGCAGGGTGTACTTAAAGCCAAAGAACCCAAAAGATGCATTGAGCACTTATATAAATGCTAATTTTATCAGGGTGAGTATATATATTTTTTTTCTTTTTGTACATTAAATGGACCAATCGGATTTTGATCACTTACTGCCAAGCTTTAGCAGTGCCAAACATATATGGATTTCTTTATTTTAAAGTGGCGATTAGTGGTTCCCAGTGCTTCAGAGGATCCTGGACATTTTACATTTTTGATGACCTATACACAAAATGGGCCATCAATGTGTGATCGAAGGATTGCTTACACCTAGCACACCCACCAATCCGCTGTTCAGCAAAGCCAGAGCTCTGTCATACATGCAACAAATGAGGCCAGAAGACAGGCCATCAATGTAGAACCTCTTTAAGTTTCTTCTCCCTTTACCTCAAGGCTACATTAATACAGTGCAATCTGATCTATAACGTTTTGGCTGCAGCTCAAACATGGAAACTATTAAAAAAAAAAACGCTGGGAAGAAGGATATATAAAGCGGCTCTCTGTCGCCACCTTTTAGAGGTAGCTTTCCCTGCAAGTCAGTGTTTGCACAGGGGGTAAGGGTACATTAGAAAAATCTCTTTTTTTCCAGCTGGTGTGAAAAAGTTATACAGATTTGTATATTAGGTATGTTTAAAATCTCAAGTATTCCAGTACTTATCAGCCACTGTATGTCCTGCAGGAAGTGGTGTATTCTTTCTAGTGCTGACACAGTGCTCTCTGCTGCCCCCTCTGAGGTGTTAGGAGAGACCAACATGTCAGAGTGAAAAGAAAATATCACACTTCCTGTGGGACATACAGCAGCTGATAAGTACTGGAAGGCTGGAGTTTTTTTATGTGAAGTAATTTACAAAATGTATAATTTTCTGGCACCAGTTGTTTTGAAAAAGTACCCCTTTAATGGAACCAAACACTGACTTGCAGAGAAAGGTGTCACCTTAGAGCTGCTTTGCATACCCCTTCTTCCCAGAATTCCCAGTAAAGCATAAATGGCCTAAAAGAAAAATATTGCCGCTTTGGTCATTTAGAAACCACTCTAAGAGTCCTTTAGATTTCCAAATTAATACTGTGTTATGCAAGCATTTTTTTTACTGTATGATAGGACCATTGCTTAGAGTTTGATAGGACCTTTAGCCATGTTAAGCCACAACGGGCTGTGGCATGTCTTCCTTTCCCAGCCCTGGATTCCCAGCATGTCTGTCCATAACACAGACAGCCTATTCATGTAAATAAGAATGATGTGTGCTTTATTCTCCCTATAGTTGAGCTGTGTGATTATTGAGCACTTGCTCTCAGATTCCCCCTGAGATTATGTTAGGTGATTGTTTTAGATCCAAGCAGCAGAGCATCTTCTGATCGTGAGAGGGATTATTCAAAATCCAATTTCAAATTTTATAATACAGTAACATGAAAATTTTACTGAAAGTCGTTTAGCAAATGTATGGTATCTATTGGACAGATTTATGGTAAAAAAAAAAAAAAAAGTTGCTTGCAGGCAAGACAAAAGAATATTCCATAAAAATAAAAAAATATTCCATGTGTGGAATAGACATATTAATAATGAAGAGCACTCGCTAATACCCCTCTGAGAGTCTGGGCATTAATGTTGGTATACACTACATGATGAATATGAAAGCATTATATTTTCTTATCTATGGCAGGGCTATGGTGGTAAAGAAAGGAAGTTCATTGCTACACAAGGACCAATGATTAACACGGTCAATGACTTCTGGCAGATGGTTTGGCAAGAAGATGTCCCTGTTATTGTTATGATAACCAAGCTCAAGGAAAAAAATGAGGTACTGACGTACAATATACATTTAGGCTATGTTCCGTTACGGCCGTTCCGTGACTCGCCCGGGTCACGGAACCGCTGGTCTCTTAAAAGATCATCCCAGACGGTACTGCAGTACCGGCCGGATGATCTTTTCGGCCGCAGGGTTCTGTTGCTGGTGCATCCATGCGCGCCCACATCAGAACTCTTCACTGCGCGATATGAAGCGAGTGCCCGGAGCCGCTCGCTCCACAGTGTGCACTGACATGGTTTTCTATGGCATGTCAGTTCACATGTCAGTTGTTTGCGGCGCCGCTAAAGTTCGACATAGGAAATATCTTACCAAGCTGTGATTTAAAAAACATTTATAACATTTCTTTAAGATGGTAATCTGATGCCAAGCTTGGCAGATGATGTTAGCTGTTGCCAGTCAGCTGTGTGTAAACTTTCTTGTGGGTATTAAAAAAATGGGAAGGTTATAACAGGAAAACATACAAGTAGACCAAGGAAGACATCAAACAATCAGAATAGATAACTCATAACAATATGCCATTAAGTGAATGAGCTTTTTACATTAACAGACTGACACCGCCACGTGGATGCCGGTGGTGCAGTCCTTTTTTTGAACCGCCGCCTGGTTCCCGTGGACAGCGCTGTTGTAACAGGCCCTCAGTCCAGACCCAGGGTTAAAGTGGCCTAGGCTAGATTATACTCTGGGTATATTTTGGCCTAGGCCCTCATGAAATCAGTAGCATTGCTTTATATACACAAGAATTACTTAATTTTTCAACATTTTACTGGGAATTCAGCTAAGGTTTTTGTGCTGTTTTCCATCAGTTTCCACTGCTTGCGCATTTTTTTAATTTTTGCACTGGGACAACTTTATGGCCTGGACTGGAGGGATATAGTGTGGCCTAGGCAGTTTTACACCCCCAAGTCTAGAATTTATCCCCCGTAATATACTGTGGTTTGGGCCAGATTATACCCAGGTTCGACATAAGATGGTTATATTCTGGTCTGGAGAGATATAGTTTGGCCTAGGCTATTATACATACCGAGTATAGTTTGGCCTAGGCTATTTTATACCCCAGGATACCCCAGGGTATAATTTGGCCTAGGCTATTTTATACCCCAGGGTAAAGTTTGGCCTAGGCTATTTTATACCCCGGAGTATATTCTGGCATAGGCCTTACTATTCCTGGGTATAATCTGGGCGGGGGTTAATTTGGCCTGCTACACTGGTCTATTCCCAAGCACCGGCCCACCCCGAAGCAGTGGGGTCAGGCCCACCAACCCTCAGTGTGACGATCTCCACTCCCCTCTGTGACACGGCTCAAGAATAGACTGGCACCATGCACCAAGAATAGACTAAGAAAAAGGACCGCACCACCCGTATCTATGCACTGGCACCGGTCTGTTATTGTAAAAAAAAAAAAATATTTCCCCAAATATTTAACATATGGGTTAGTACACCAGGTTAAGGAATAGTTATTACTTCAACAGTCAACATGCAGGTAAATGAAAATAGGTCTGGTGATGAAAACACAGAAAATATTAAACAGCCTATTCTCACCTACCACAGTCTTCCTGTCACATCTTCAGGTCACCTGCTGAACAATCTGGCTGCCACTTCCGAGATGGATTTTTTTCTTGGCAGTGACAAACTTTAGTATTATTTTATATAAGCGATTGATAACTAAGAATAGTAAAATTGAGAAATAGAAAAAAACAACAAAAAAACTATGCTAAACATAAAACATGATTTACACATGAAACATGATTACACATTCCCATTAAAGTAATGTGCATATTTTAGTCAAAAGGCTCTTACATTATAGCCATCTACAAAGCATGGTGTAGCAGACTGGTCAGGGTACAACTGTATTTTTAGATCTTTGTTTTCCCATGTTTATAATTTCCCTCAGATTTGTAGGGAGGAGTAGAGGCTGCAGATCAGATAAAGTGACAATGTGAACATTTCCACAATGGGTGGCTACTGAACTTTTCAATGTTTTTCTTCCCCCTAATCATCTTATAAGGGAGCTTGTCACCATATTTCAGGCAGACATTTAGCTGAGCTCATAGCTGTTACAAGCTCCAGTGACTCTTGATCTGGTAGAAAAGCTGAGCAGGTCAGTTGGACATATCAGATTCATAGACATACTCATATATACTGTCTTTTTTGTGTGCATGGAGATGTTGTGTTAACTTTTGTGTGTTATACATTAGTTATCCCTTTTCTGGAAAAATACTTTAAAAATTACATTGTTACACCATAGAGAAAAATGTTGTGTGCAAGGTTACCGTTAAGGAGGTTACTATACTAAGTGTTCCAGCAAATCAGTAATTAGGTTTATTTTCATTAATAAATGCTCATAATACACAAAAAAATAAATGTATTTACATTGTGTATGATAAGCATATGTGTTTTATATACATAGAACTGTATGTTTTATGAATATGCCCTATAGACAAGGCATAATAATAAACTATATAGTAGTATATATGGAAACATTCAGCTGATCCGGGGAAGGCCAAGTTGGTATTAAACGACAGAACAAAACATACATAATGGTTGATTTTCCAGCTGCCCTTATTGCTGAGTCTGGGTTCCTATACTAGCCTTTGCAGATGTAAATCCTATGGCTTTAACTTTGCATTTATGTAAATTACATTATTCTTATCCACAGAAATGTGTCCTCTACTGGCCTGAAAAGAGAGGAATATATGGAAACGTTGAGGTGCTTGTTAACAGTGTCAGCGAACATGAGTACTATACGATTCGGAGTCTTACGCTAAAGGTAAAACCTATTACACTAAAGAGGTCACAATAGGCTCTTGCCTAAATGTAACATCATCCTAATAATACATTCTGTCACTGTGGATGTGTCTTGAATTGCACTTAGATGGAATTAAATGTGGGCCCATGTAAAATTGTGTTTACACTGGCGCTGGGCTCTGCTACATCAATTGTTCCAGTGGTTTTGACAGCAAAAGTGTGGCTTGCAGCCCAGTTGTGATGGTATAAAAAGGATAATGTGATAATAACAGTTATGTATGCAGTTATGTCAGTAGGAAGTGACAACATTAACAAGGATCCATCATGATCCAAATATCACATATCTTCTTGTCTTAACTTCATACTGGAGAAAAACACATGAAGTCTTAAGGGTGGCATTATAATCTGATGTGTAGTTCCATAGCAGAAGTTCAAGAATGACCCTCAGATTGCTGGCCCAGATGTGCCATGGCTGTGCAGATTTCAGTGTCACCTATCCTCTTAAGGATTAGTCCCCATTGTAATCAATGGGACTAATCCTTGGGTTTTCCACATTGAATTCACAACAAATAAGTGACATGTCAGGTGTTTACTGCAGATTTAAAATTGTACAAAAAAAATTCCAATGCATGTGACCAGTGTTGTAGAAACTCGGTTTACTTCCACTGAAGATGGATTGTCATTGGATTTAAAGGGTCATGGATATCTGTATCCACACCCGTACTTCTGGCGGCAGGAGTGAATGCATGCTAATCAGGTGAGGGAACATCATGACAGGTACCTTTTAATGTGGATTTTGGGATAAAGATCAAGATCAAATCCAACACATGTGAACATAGCCTTTGCATGTCTGATTAGATGTATCAGGTAGCAAGCTGGTGTACAGTGTTACCTTCAGAGCTTGTGGAGAAGTTAGTGAATAAGGCAGCCTCTCGTAGGTTTCTTTCTGCCCCTCTCACCATGATTGACAGGTCTGCAATAGTAATAAATTCCACTGAAGATAACACAAAGTAAAGGTGCTCATGCACTAAAGTTGTCTGAACCAGCTGCAGCCTGCGGGTCCTGCCTAGTCTCTTAGGGGCACGGCAGCCTATGCTTGAAATGGAATCCAGCATTCAGGAAGCCATTCAAATTTCAGACTTTATTTTTCATCCTTAAACATCCATAAAACCAGCAGATTGACACATGCCATCTGGCCTTACTTATGACTTGGCAGTACATGCTAAGCTACAGCCTATATAAGGCCAAAACTCCCCCTACCCCCTACCCCTTCCCATACAAAACATTAGTCCTTCACATTCAAGAAGAAACCCATATTTCTATGTATGTATGTTACAGACAGATGTCATGTTTAAACAATACAAAACAAATCCTATCATAATAATGCAGGGAAGGCAGTCTCCCAGCTGGCCAATGACAGATGATAGAGAAGAGTTGGGCATCATGGATTTTTAACACCCGATCCTATCGTTCTAGGAGGCATAAACCAGCACCAGAGCAGTCTGGTTGTGGCCTACCCCTTCTTTGCCAAACATTCATGTGTATAGGGAATTCAGATGTGATCATTGTTGACTGAACCAACTTTTAGCTATTGAAAATGTATGTTTACCTTGAGAACACTCATAAAACCTAATTGTGATTTTTTTTTTGTATTATCTTGCCAGCAAGGAAGCCTGTCTCGCATTGTAAAACATTACTGGTACACCTCCTGGCCTGATCACAAGACTCCAGACAGTGCTCAACCTCTTCTTCAACTCATGCTGGATGTGGAGGAAGACAGTAAAACATTTACAGGAAGAGGTCCGGTGGTGGTACACTGCAGGTGATCAATCAGTCTTATAAGAAAAGCAGTCAGTACTCCTACCATTTATCTCTGTATTCATACACCGAACCATACAAGGAAAGTGCCATTGATCCTGTATGGATGAGGGTAGCAAAACTGTGAATACAACTCAGGATTATAACACAGGGCATACAGAGGTGAAAAATGCTTTGAGTGTAAGGATTATATATCTACCATTTTGTTTTACATCAATAATGGATAAAACAAGTAAATAAAACCATGGACAGGCCTGACCACAGGGAGCGTATGTCCAGACTAAGGGTCCATTTACACAGAAAGATTATCTGACAAGTTATTTGCCAAAGATTTGAAGCCAAAGCCAGGAATGGTTTTTAAAAGAGGAGAAATCTCAGGCTTTCCTGTATGACCTTATCTCTGTTTATAGTCTGTTTCTGGCTTTGGCTTCAATCTGGCTTTGGCTTTGGCAGATAAACTGTCAGATAATCTTTCTGTGTAAATGGACCCTAAGAATAAACAATGCATCAAGTATCTAAGAGGCTCAGCCTGACTTGGGGCATCATAATGAACAGTAGCTGATGGTGCCATGAGAGTGGCAGGGAATGCCAAAGGTTAAAGCCATCTCTTGCATGGCAGGAGAGGGGGACTGTTTGGCAGTCTTTGGTGGCAGTTTCCTGTACTGAAAAAGCTGATACCAGTCTACGAGCCCTCCTCACACAGACAGGCGCTCAGTTCACTCAGGGAATTCTAAGTAATAACCGTACTTGTATGGTCAGTTACATCAGTGGGGCTTCCTTACATATATGCTTAAAAGGGTACTACAGTGAAAAAAATCAGCTGGTGCCACAAAGTTATACAGATTTGTAAATTACTACTATTTGAAAATCTCAAGTCTTCAAACTACTGTATGCCCTGCTGGAATTTGTGTATTCTTTTCAGTCTGACACAGTGCTCTTTACTGCCACCTCTGTACGTGACAGGAACTATCCAGAGCAACAGCAAATCTTCTTTCCTGCTTTCCCAGAGGTGGGAATAGGGAGCACTGTGCCACACTGGAAAGAATACACCACTTCCTGCAGGACATACAGCAGACGATAAGTACTAGAAGACTGGTTTTTAAATAGAAGTAAATTACAAAACTTTATGACTCCAGTTCATTTGAAAGAAAACATTTTCGCCTGAGTATCCCTTTAAATGCTGCACATTTGGGTTCAGACGAACCCAAGCATGCTAAGGGTTCGCTAATCTCCACAAACTTGTTTATTTATTTTGCCCAACCATAAGTCCTGAGTACTGAGAGTCATTGTTAGGACCGAGGAAAGGTGACTGATAAAAGTGAAGCTTGGCTCTCCACTATAGAAAGTGCTGTTACATAATCTTTAGTTAAGTCATACCTGTTAAGTGAGCCTGTAGCCACCATAAATAGTGCCCTGCTGTTTACTGATGCATTTATTAGGCAATGGTGGAAAGCCTGGGTTTCTTTCCATGTTCTATTATTGGCTGGCTCCTAAAGGAGAAGTCCGGCGCGGGGCAACAAAATTATTCCGGGCTGGGGGTGGGGGAACATAAAACAGAAGTTATATTCACCTGTCCCAGTGCCCGTGCAGAGCCATGTCCCACTCCTGTACCACAGCGGGCTTTCTTCTTACCTCCCCTCAGGCCATGTCACAACCCAGTTGACCGATGCCCCCTCAGCCAGCCAGTTACTGGGTCGTGACACCGCAAAAGACACTTATTGGGCGAGCGGGCAAAATCCCACCTGCTTCTGACGTTCAACTGGGTCATGACATACCTGGAAACGGGGAGACAAGGACACCTGGCAGGATACAGGAGCCCGTGTGTGTGTGTGGGGGGGGGGGGCTTGGGGGGGCAGGTGAACATAGTATCTTTTTTAAATCCCCCACACACACACACACACACTCACCCATAATGAATTTTTATCCATCTGCCCCCCCCCAGCAACTTCTTTAAATGTAAAAAGAACAAAATGCTGCACAGAAAACCATTTTCCTATGAAAATTTGCAGCAATTTGAGTTGCCCCAGGCAGATAAAAAAAAAAGTCAGACTGATCTTGGTTTCTGATTATGTCATTGTTAGGAGGCTATTGTGTAGATAGTGATACCTGTCAGAAAGGGAGCAGTCTGTGAACTTGCAAGTGTCTTATGATTATTCCTCCAGGAATACAATTTACGTCTCTGACTCCTTGTTACCTTTAGAAGTTATATTGCTAATATGTACAGTACACTTCTGAATATCTCCATATCCTGACTACACACAAGATGTTTTCCTTTGCAAAACACACTTCCTGTGCAGGAGGTAGAATGGAATGTAGTGAGGAAATATGGAATGTTCAGAGAATGTCTTTTCTAGGAAGATGAAAGCCATATATATATATATATATATATATATATATATATATATATATATATAGTGGTGCCTTGGATTACGAGCATAATTCATTCTGGGACTGTTCTTGTTATTTAAATCACTCTTAAACCAATGCTAATTTTCCCATAAGAAATCATTGAAATGAAGTAATCTGGTTTCACACCCCAAAAATAATGATTTTTTATTCTGAATAACATGTAAATCAAATGGAACAAACATTTGGAAACAGCTGAATATGTGATATTATAAGTTGCTGTACAGTATAGCAATCAGCATGTGGTGTATAATGTATAGTAACTGCATAAACCTGAAAAACTGCAGCAGTTTGTAGATACAGGACTGCAGATCCCCATAATGCAGGAGCGCAGTACAACAGGCTAGAATAGAGAAGCAGGGCTGCTGTCAGAGGTCTGTGTGGTCACATGACAGCAATGGGAAAGGAGATCAGTCCTGGGGTCTGTTCAGCAGGTGATGCAGTTATTGTCCTAAAAAACAACTTTTAAACTTTCAGCCCTGTGTCAAATTGGCATAACCTACAGTGTGTGTCTGCCCTAGGATTGCAACGCCTCTCCGACCCTCCTCATCACTAGGAATGCCCCCGGGCACAAATTTTTCCTATTCCTCACCTGAACACTGCACAGGTGCCGTCCGATCCAGCTCATGTGCAGTATTCACATAGGTGATTCTTGGGGCATTCCTAATAATGAAGAGGGTGGGAGGAGGAACGGAGAGGTTTCGCAATCCAAGGGCACAGACACTCTAGGCCACGCCAATTTGACACAGGGCTGCAAGTTTAAAAGTTTTTTTTTAGGACAATAACTGCATCACCTGCCGAACGGACCCAAGAACAGATCTTATATTAAAAGCAGCTATTCGAAGGTACAAGTGGTTTGGCGGGGTCAGATTGTGGGTACAGAGTCGCTTTAAACCAAGTTACAATTTTGAAAAACTCTAAGCTCTTCTTGCAAAACGCTCTTAATCCAAGTTACTCTTAAACCATGCTACCACTGTATATATATATATATATATATATATATATAGATAGATAGATATATATAGATATATATATATACTGTATATATGATTTATCCTAGAATTTATCCTAGATAACAAAAACATATTGATATGCTTGTTAATTGAGGAGTTATTTTGGCTTCATTGTAGCATTTAGTTAGTCAGTTATGTTATGATAAGAGAATGCATTTACCATGGTAATACTAGCTGCAGTTATGGTTCACCTATACAAAGGAGAAAAAACTGAATATCAGATGTAGGTAACAAAAAATACCAAAAACGAGCTAGTTCTAAGGGGGCCTGTGCAGACATTTTAACTTCACATGCTATTGGTAATGACTATGGCTGTTGTTGTATTGAATCAATACTTTGAATAGCAACAACTCATAGATGATTTAAATCTAAATTGATTTCTATGGTGTGTAATTTAGAATATGTTGGCCCAGAGTTATCATTTCAGAACCAGGTGAATACAGCACCAATCGCCTAACTGGTGTTTGGGGGGGGGGGGGTCCTGCCCCTGATTTACTATGATTTACCCCTGCCCCCTGCTCTGAAGCAGACATAGAATTTTGTGTCTATTATCTGGCTAGGCGGAATTAGTACTACTACTACTACTACTACTTGTATGCCGGTTTGATAAATTTCCCCCATAGTATTCATTTTTATTTTTTTTTTATTTTTGATACGCTAAAGGAAGAAAAAAAAGGTGCAAACTTTAAAAAAGCAGACAAGGATCCATCTAAGGCTATGTTCACATACAGTCAAAATACAGTAAAATATGACTAGAGATGACTAAGTCCGGGTTTGGCAATTTCTCTGAACACTTGCCACTTTAACTCCCTGTGTCTGGAAAAGTTGGTTGCCTCCTTAGGGCTGCCAGGAAAACATAGATACAGCCTATGGCTGAAACCATGTTTTCCAGGACTCCCGAGGGGAGGTGATGAGGTAAATGCTGAGTGTTCAGATTCAGAGAAGTTTCCGAACCCTGACTTAAACTTGAAGTTTGCTTATCTCTCAATATGCCAATAAAATAGGTAAAATAAATATAGTTGTATTTTGAATCTTGAATTCTTTTTTACATGTACTGACATTTTTCCATAGACTTTAAAGGGAACCTGTCACCCCCCGTGCCGGGGTGAAGGCCGCCCGACCCCCTGCTAGAGCCCCGGATACTTACCCCATCTCGCCAAGTTCCGCTCCTGGAGCCGGTCCCGGGACGGCGATATCCTTGTTGGAAGCCCCAAAGATGAGTCCGACGCCCATAGAGAATGACGGCTCAATTCATTCTCTATGGGCATCAGACTCTTATATGTAGAGCACGCCAGGCTTCTGACAAGGATATCTTCATTATACACGGCCGTTATTAGCAAATATCAGACGTCTTTTTGACATCAACTTAGCCTGATAGTGTGATGTGAAAAGAGCCTGAGTTTGCCAGATGCAGCTGAAGAGAGTTTGTCACTTGGCAAGATAATAATGTTATTGTAGTTTGCTTGTTTTTTTTTTTTTATTTACAAAGAATTATAGGAAAACCTAGTAAGTCAGTTGTACTTATGAGGAGCAAAAACCCCTTCCACAAAAAAATTTACATAAAATGTGAAGAGACTTTGCAAATACTTCACTTTACCTATAATATCTGGTAACAATGCTGAGATTTTAAAAGGCTGTCAAGTGGTAAGCATTTTTTTTATATATTACTGCTGGTGCATATAAAAAAAAATTTCCGAAGTCCTGTTGCAGTGTTGCCAGTGTCCCCCACTGACTGCAGAGCCTCCACTTCCAAGACACACTCATCTCGGAAGTAACAGCCCACTCAGCCAATTATTGGCCGTGGGGCTGTCTGGTCTCGGCCAGTGATTGGCAGGGCGGGCTGTCACTCCAGAAGTGGACCTATGCAGTCAGCAGAAACAATAGTAACACAGCAACAGGCCACCAGGGAAGCGCGGGGAGGTAAGCGTAACAATGTTTATTGTTTAATATACACCTGCAGCAAGATGTATATATAATGTTTAAAGCCAGACAACTTCTTTACAGTTAAAAGATTTGATTAGAAAAAGTTTGACCTTTTTTTCAGAACCACTTCCACACATGTCTATAGGCTGTGTCTGGTATGATAGCTTAGGTCCTGAGGGTCTAGTTAGATTTCTTGATATGCATGTATGTTTTACCACATGTGCAGCTGTAATATTGTCACAATCCATTCCTAAATTATTGTCTGTTTTCTTTCAGTGCTGGGATTGGGAGAACCGGCTGTTTTATTGCTACGTCCATTGGCTGTTGTCAGCTGAGGGAAGAAGGAGTTGTAGATGTATTAAGCATTGTCTGTCAGCTACGAATGGACAGGTAAATCCAGATCTCAAGAAAGATTGGACATTAAGTAGAGAAATAAGTGAATGCTTTATGACTTATAACATTCAGTCAGAGAGAATACTAATAATTTATAGATTCACCTTTTGTTAGCCAAAGCATTGGAGAATTACATGTCATTACACTATTTGTATTATATGAGATGATTTAAAAACAACTTACAGTTTACTTAATAGCAATCTCCTTCTTCATATGCCTAATACAGTCTACCATGTCTTTATACTGCTGCTTGCTTACAATGGCAGACAATTCTTAGGCCATCAGTGCTTGGTGATGGATCCAACCTCTGCCAATAAGCAAGTGGTTTAGTGCTTATTGGAATGGCAGTGAACGAGCATGAGGGTCCTTTTACAAGTATGGCCACTGCGAGTGTGGCTGCAAATGATCGTCAGTGAGATCAACACTCATGTGCAGTACCTTTACACAGTACATCTAATCAAACAGGCTGTTCACGAGGCCACTTAAATGCATTGTTTAAACAGACATGTGTGGCCAATAACAATGATTCTTAAAATTCTGACCCCCCACTGGTCATTCTAAACATTCTAAGGCCATGGATATTTAAAATGTCACTATCATTTAAAAAAAAAAAAAAAAAAGATGTGATAAAAAGGAGCCTTAATCCTGTCTGTTATAGCACCAAGCTTAGCATAGTCCTCTCTATTCATCAGCATACCCTGTTTTCAGGCTTACAGTGAGTAGAAAGATAAAAATCAGCATCTTTTAATGGTTTGGTTATTAGTTAATGTAGTTTATGGGTTGTTGGAGGTGACAGAGCCCCTAAGTATCTTTTCCCCTTTCAATTTAGCAACAAGGAGCAAAGATACTTGTAGCAAATAGATGACAACAGCAGCACTCACCACCTTGATATAGATGCTTTATTTCAGGTCAGGTAACAGACAAAACAGAGTGCATTCCAATAGAACGGAGCTATGGCAGTTTCACGCTGTATGCGTTTCTTTCGGCTCACACACTGTGTGTCTGAAATGAAGAAGCGCATAGAGCTTTTAACGGTCCTTTTTTTTTTTTTTTTAACTATGGGAAGATTTTGGCACCAGTAGTCGGTAATGCGCGGGGCCACCCACTCCCTTACCAGCCCTCAACCTGCAGCCAGATAGAAAAATTTAGCAATTTGCTGTCTGTCTACTGCGATTTTCAATGCCAACTCCGCAAACGCCACACAACCTCTTCAAAAACCTAGGTGTGTCATATCATCAGGTACGTCTTATAAAGTGAAAAATACATTATATACCCAAAATTGGTTTCCATAAAATCTGCAACTTGTCCTGTAAAATGCAAGGCCTCCTCCAGCCACAAAAATACCTTTGTTAAAGCTAAAATTTGTTCTATCACTAAGCAGTTAAAAACAGATATAATGCACTAGAATTGGGCAAACTTTGAGCATGCTCGGGTTTATTTGAACCTGAGCATGCGGCATTTGATTAGCGGAGGCTGCTGAAGTTCCCGGGTGTCCTGGAAATCATGGATACAAGGGAACGCGGTTCTTAGCCAGCATGGCCAGATTGGCTGTCAAAACTAACAACGGCATTTAAAGGCTGTTAAAAAGCCTTCCCTGGTGGTCTAGTGGAGGTATCAGCATTCCGTGGGAAGGCAATCTCTTATACCTGTCAGCCGAAGCCTTGGTGATGCTTCGATGCTGGTCTCGGCTCGGTTTTCAGTTAGAGTTTGCCTTCAGCAGCCTCTAGCAAACGAGCACAAAGAACATAGATCAAGGCAGTACATATACACACATATACAATCAGTGCATCGCTCATAGAAGTCCCCAGGGGGGACTACAAATAATCAGATCAGCAAGTTAGGGTCCTATTCCACGGGCCGAGGAGGGCCCGATCAACGATGTAAACGAGCGGCGACCTGCTAGATCACCACTCGTTTACTGGGCCTATTCCACGGCGCGATGATCGTTGAGCGAGGGCTGCAAGGACATCGTTACCGATGTCCTTGCAGCCCTTGCAGCATCATACATTACCTGTCAGGTCTTCTCGGCGCTGTCTTCCTCCCCTTGTCCCGCGCGCTCTATCTTCAGAATGGCCGGTCAGCTGACCGGCCAAACTCAACCAATCCCAGGCCACGGCGGTCCCGGCCTGTGATTGGCTGAGCGCTCCGTCAGCTGACCGGCCATTCTGAAGATAGAGCGCGCAGGACCCGGGGATGAAGACAGCGCGGAGAAGACCTGACAGGTAATATATTATGCTGCAGCCTGTCAAATCGTCGGTCGCCTGCCGCGCACCGCTATTCAACCGTAGCGATGCGCGGTGGGGGAACGATGATTTTAGGTCTGGCCCTAAATGAACGATCAGCCGATGACACGATCACCGGCTGATCGTTCTCTCTATTTCACCAAACGATAATCGGCCGAATCGGGCCAAATGGGGCCGATCCGGCCGATTATCGTTACTGTGGAATAGGGCCCTTAGACACTTCTGATTTTCAATTAAAAAGTGAGATTTTTGGGAGGGTTTTTTCAATTTTAATGCAGCTGTGTAGTAGTTAATGCATACACAGAAATGTAGAATTTGTCCATCTATCCAGTCATACCCCTTCCCTTCATCCATCCGGTCTCTTGTTTAACTAAGTACATTACAAGAATATCCATGTTTACATAGGTAATATTTTACCATTTTTAAAACAGTAAACCTTTTTTATGGTACTTTGAAAAGAGTCATTACAAATACAATTGTTCTCACAAAAAACAAGCCCTTATATGGAATTGTAGACGGGCAAGTAAGAGTTATGGCACTTGGACGGCGAGGAGAAAAAAAAAATAAAAATTTTATTGGTTTTGTCCACAAAGACAAAGTCCACTGTTCTTAAGGGGTTAAAGAGTAACTGTCATATTTTTTTTTTATTGCACAAATCAGTAGTATAAGTGATTTTAAGAAACTCTGTAATAGGTTTTATCAGCCAAAAAAGCCTCCTTCTGTACTCAAGAAGCAATTTCCCAGCCTCCCCCCCTGACTTCTTATCTGTGCATTATCAGGCAAACACGTCTTCATTACAGAGAAGCCAGTGAAGACGGGCTCTGCTCTCTCCATTGTAAGCCTCTGAAGGGGGGAGGGGCTGAGGGAGATGAGGGAGCAGGAAGGGGTGACATGAAGGTCAGCTGTTTGTAGACTCTCTGGGCACCTAAACCGCAGGATTCTGGGGTCAGAAAGGTCAGTGCTTATCTATGAACTTACTGAGAGAAGACTGCAGGGTGTTGTGCTGTGCAGGACTGCTCCGTGCTCAGTCACTCCTAACAGCCCCTCCCCTCTCCATAGCCACATAATGGACAGAGAAATCCTGCTTCATTTGATGTGAGGGGGGAGGCTGGGAGATTGCTTTTTCAGTACAGAAGGAAACTCTTTTAGTACATAAAACCTATTACAGAGTTTCGTAAAATCGCTTGTACTATTGATATTTAATGGTTTAAAAAAAATGGCCCTGAAATGACAGTTACGCTTTAAGGCTAAAATTGGCCCAGTTCTGATGGGGTTAAAGATGTTGTATTAGGGCAATCCTTCCCATTTGTCCTATTATTTGTCCTTTTCACAACTGCCTAAAACAAATATAACTTCAACAAGGTATATTAAGACGTGCTATAGTATACACTGTAAGGCTATGTTCACTATACGCAAGTACCATAGTAATCACGGCCATTGTTGATCACGGCCGTTGTTGATTTCTACAGTACTTACGTAGTGCTGCCGCTGAGGGTATCCTGGCCAGAGTGTATACATATAGTATACACTCCGGCTGGGATAGTGGCCGCAGAAAACCCTGTCACTTCGGGCCGCATGCTCTATTGTGAGAAGGGGGGAATGAAGCGGCAGTAAAGATCTTCTTAGATACCAGCCGTCCCGTGACCAGGCCGGGTCATGGAACGGCCATTGTCTTACAACGTGTGAACATGGCCTAAACATGCTTTACCAAGCAATAATATTTCATTAGTTGAACCTAATGCATTGATGTGCATGTGGTATTGTAGTAGTTTGTTAGCAAGAAGAGCTTTATATGATTTCCAGAAAATAAAATCTTTGGTGTTTGGTGGCAAATTGTATCTCATCATATTGTTTATACTGTTACCAGTATTATTATCATTGTAATACTTTATAAGATGTTATGAGATTTTTATATAACACAGAAATTGTACCTATATTTAGTGTGATAGGGGAGTATGTGTTGTGTTATTCACACTCACACCCTACGTGACCATGAGTTCACAGAGAAACTAGGCAGCTTTTCCTGTCATTTCCCAAACAGACTGAAATGTATCCTGTCCAAATGATGGTCAAAGGACACAATTCTGCTGCCACCAACTATTTCTGAGAAATACTGTACACCTCACAAACCTGAGTCTGAAAGCAAGTGAAGCTCTGGTTTGGGATCAGTGACTCATTTTAAGAGCATAACTAATTTGTCAGAGTTAGAAAAAAATATATACCCTATACCCAGTGTCGGACTGGGGTACCTTGGCCCACCAGGGAAATTGATTCTTGGGGCCCACCCAACATATAAAGACATAATCAGCGGCAAACCTTTCACGTTAGTACAGTGACTTTGCATAGAGCTGTGTATGTGAGCAGCAATGCTAGTGCACTGCCAGTCACTTATACAGTTGTTACTGATTCATGCAGTTGTGGTAAAACTGCACCATTTATGTAGAAACTTCAATGAAATTCCAACAATATTTCTGTAAAAACACATCAAAAATGTAATGTGTGAACACAGCCTCAGAAGATGAAGGAAAAAATGACCATCTAGTCTGCTCCTCTATTACAATCTCCAGCAGAGGAGACCCATGACGGTTTATTCTAGCCTCACCACAAGCTGTTGGGCTGGAATAAGACTTTAAAGGACCATCATGAAAAGCACATCAGTGGTCATTAAAGTGTTAAAGGGGTACTCTGGTAAAAAAAAAAATATATATATTTTTTTTAATCTGATGTCAGAAGTTACAGATTAGTAAATTACTTCTAATTAAAAATCTTCAGTCTTTCAGTACTTATCAGCTACTGTATGTCCTGCAGGAAGTGGTGTATTCTTATTAATCTGACACAGTGCTCTCTGCTGCCACCTCTGTCCATGTCAGGAACTGTCCAGAGCAGCAGCAAATCCCCATAGAAAACCTCTCCTGCTCTGGACAGTTCCTGACATGGCCAGAGGTGGCAGCAGAGAGCACTGTGTCAGACTGGAAACAATACACCACTTCCTGCAAGACATACAGCAGCTGATAAGTACGGGAAGACTGGAGATTTTTAATTAGAAGTAATAAATAAATTCGTATAACCTCCTCACACCAGTTAGTTTAAAAAAATATTTTTCACTGGAGTACCCCTTTAAGGTCAATACAAAATGTCAGACAGACGTGATTAAAAGTTTAATCTGTCTCAGGGGTGAGACACCCAACAATGGCCAGAATGTCACTCAGTCCATCATAATGCAAGTGAGAGGCTGAGCACTCATTATAGGAGATGGGTTTCATTATAGTCTGTGGAGCCCATCACATGTAACATGACTGATGGAGTGATGATCTAGCCCCCAGATGAGGTCTCAGCACTGACACCCCGACTGATCAAAACATTTCACATGTCTGCATGATGTCAAAAGTTTTTATAATGACAGTCCAGGCTCTTGCACACATCCGTGTATGCCTCCATAAATGCACCGTCCATGGACGGCACGCAGCCCAAGTCTATGGAGCCAGCTACAATCTGGGCAATATAACAACATGTGCTATTTCTTAGGGGTTCTGCTGATTACAGGAAACAAACTTTATATAATATAGTGGAGACAGTGACCTGTAATCAGCAGGACTGCGCACACGGTCTGGGAGTGATGCTTCACCTGGCTGTTACTATCAGAGAGACCCCGACCAAGCTAAACCTCTCATATGTCAAAAGTTCATTCAAATAACAGTTAACACTTTAAAGACTGCAAATATTCACAATCAATGGCTGCAGCAGGACATCGCAGTGATTGGCTGAGCGGGTTGTCAGCGAGTCAGGACCAGTAGAAGCAGCAGGAGTGCACCAGTGGAAAGAAAGCGGTAAGCATGGTGTCACACAGCTAGGTTCACACGGTATTTTGGTCATTTTTTTTGTAACCAAAACCGGGAGTGGATCTGAAACACAGAAAGGCTCTGTTCACACGCTGTTGAAATTTAAAATAACATCAATTATTTGCCATTAAATGGCGGCCATCCACTAAATTTCTACAGTGTAGGAACATAGCCTTTCTGTGTTTTCAATCTACTCCTGGTTTTGGTTGCAAAATACTGAGCAAAAATACTGTGTGTGAACCTAGATTTAGGCTGGGTTCACACCACATATAACACCGGCTGTTTTGTGACGCAGCTGGGTCACAGAGCAGCCGGTGTTACTGGAGATCATCCCGGATAGTACTGCAGTACTGGCCGGATGATCTTCATTTCTGCTGAATTCGGATGCAGGTGCACCAGTGTGCACCCGCATCCGAATTCACCACTACACACAAAGGAGCGTGTGGCCGGAGCCGCACACTCCATTGTGTGAACTGCCATGTCTGTATGGCCGCAGAAAAATGACATGTCAGTTTTTCGTGCGGCTGGAGCGTATACTATGTGTATACGCCCCGTCTGGGATTCCATTCATTCCAATACAATGTATGTTTTGCATAAATAAGATTTATGCAAAACATATGTTGTGTGAACATGGCTTTAAGATGTAATCTGCCATTTTATACTAGTAGAAGAGAGAGAACACCATGCGGCGCACATAGCGTATTACTGCAGAACAAATGTGTGTAAGTGGCTAAACTTGCTGCTCACCTTGGGCGGTCATGCTACAAGCCCAACACCGCCAGTCACTTTAGCGGTGGTTTGTACACCTTGATGCCGCTTGCAGCCCTTTCAACGGAACCAGGAGACTTGGTTCAATAATTCAGCAGCGAAGACAGCACCAAAGTAGTAAAAAATCTTGTGACTTTATTAACTCCCTCTTGTGCAATGTTTTGCCTTTCTCAGAGCTAAAACGAAGAATTTTTACTACTTTAGTGCTGCCTCTGCTGCTGCTCCGGAGGGGGTGCAGTCTGGTGAGGGGGGGCATAATCCTACCTATCACTGATACTGCTGCTCCGGAGGAGGTGCAGTCTGGTGAGGGGGCATAATCCTACCTATCACTGATACTACTGCTCCGGAGGGGGTGCAGTCTGGTGAGGGGGCATAATCCTACCTATCACTGATACTACTGCTCCGGAGGGGGTGCAGTCTGGTGAGGGGGCATAATCCTACCTATCACTGATACTGCTGCTCCGGAGGGGGTGCAGTCTGGTTAGGGGGCATAATCCTACCTATCACTGATACTGCTGCTCCGGAGGGGGTGAAGGCCGATGAGGAGGGGGCATAATCCTACCTATCACTGATACTACTGCTCCGGAGGGGGTGCAGTCAGATGAGGGGGGCATAATCCTACCTATCACTGATACTACTGCTCCGGAGGGGGTGCAGTCTGGTTAGGGGGCATAATCCTACCTATCACTGATACTGCTGCTCCGGAGGGGGTGCAGTCTGGTGAGGGGGCATAATCCTACCTATCACTGATACTGCTGCTCCGGAGGGGGTGCAGTCAGATGAGGAGGGGGCATAATCCTACCTATCACTGATACTGCTGCTGCTCCGGAGGGGGTGCAGTCAGATGAGGGGGGGCATAATCCTACCTATCACTGATACTGCTGCTGCTCCGGAGGGGGTGCAGTCAGATGAGGGGTGCATAATCCTACCTATCACTGATACTACTGCTGCTGCTCCGGAGGGGGTGCAGTCTGGTTAGGGGGCATAATCCTACCTATCACTGATACTGCTGCTCCGGAGGGGGTGCAGTCAGATGAGGGGGGGGCATAATCCTACCTATCACTGATACTGCTGCTCTGGAGGGGGTGCAGTCTGGTTAGGGGGCATAATCCTACCTATCACTGATACTGCTGCTCTGGAGGGGTGCAGTCAGATGAGGGGGGGCATAATCCTACCTATCACTGATACTACTGCTGCTGCTCCGGAGGGGGTGCAGTCTGGTGAGGGGGCATAATCCTACCTATCACTGATACTGCTGCTCCGGAGGGGGTGCAGTCAGATGAGGGGGGCATAATCCTACCTATCACTGATACTACTGCTGCTGCTCCGGAGGGGGTGCAGTCAGATGAGGGGTGCATAATCCTACCTATCACTGATACTGCTGCTCCGGAGGGGGTGCAGTCTGGTGAGGGGGGGCATTATACTACCTATCACTGATACTACTGCTGCTGCTCCGGAGGGGGTGCAGTCAGATGAGGGGTGCATTATCCTACATATCACTGATACTACTGCTGCTCCGGAGGGGCGCAGCCTGGTGAGGGGGCATAATCCTACCTATCACTGATACTGCTGCTCCGGAGGGGGTGCAGTCTAGTGAGGGGGCATAATCCTACCTATCACTGATACTACTGCTGCTCCGGAGGGGTGCAGTCTGGTGAGGGGGCATAATCCTACCTATCACTGATACTGCTGCTCCGGAGGGGGTGAAGGCCGATGAGGAGGGGGCATAATCCTACCTATCACTGATACTGCTGCTCCGGAGGGGGTGCAGTCTGGTGAGGGGGGCATTATCCCACTTGTGTCTGTGTCTGCTGCTTATATCTTTATTCTTGAGTCGGTACAATAGTTAAGAAGAAGTTTGCACTCTGGAGGTCCCGGTTGTGCAGGAGATCCGTGAGGCTTGGGCGATGATCAGCTGATTCAGGATTCTCACATCAAAGATGATAGGAGTTGTATTAGACATAGGAGTAAGATTTAAATCAATGGATGAGGCGTTTCTAAGGGAATCCTCAATAGATCTGATGATCTCATCTGATGAAACACGTCATCCATTGATTAAAGTCTTACTGTGATATCAACTACAACTCCTATCATCTTTGATGTGAGAATCCTGAATCAGCTGATCAGAGCCCAAGCCTCACGGATCTCCGGCACAACTGGACCTCCAAAGTGTGAACTTCTCATCACATACATACAGTATACATATATACACAAATAGACATACTGCAGACATACACACTGTATACATATATACACAAATAGACATACTGCAGCCATACACACTGTATACATATATACACAAATAGACATACTGCAGCCATACACACTGTATACATATATACACAAATAGACATACTGCAGCCATACACACTGTACACATATATACACAAATAGACATACTGCAGACATACACACAGTATACATATATACACAAATAGACATACTGCAGCCATACATACAGTATACATATATACACAAATAGACATACTGCAGACATACACAAACATGCAGACACAACACACCTTACATATATACATCTAATCATACTAACACACACAGACTCACCAACATAGATACACAGATACAAAAGCATGCAGATTACACATATAAACCATCTATAGAACTACATTACATAATATACACTATATACATGATAGAAAACACACATATATCACTCACATGCATAAACACATGACACATGTACAGACACACACTGATGACAGATAGACAAGTATATACACACACACTCACATGTTCAGCAGGGCAGGAAGCTTCAGTCTTCTTGTCTCCATCTTCTCTTCTCCCAGCCGGGCAGCCTGCAGCCTCTCCCCATCTCCTGTGCACCGACTGCACACATAGCAACAGGAGAGTCACATGATTGCAGAGGGGATGGGGATGGAGGAGGCCCTGCTGCTGCCGCTCTCCTGACAGGCAGGAAGAGGTCAGCGCTGAGGTCCAGAGCTGATGTAAGGAGCCAGGTGAGCAGGGGGGAGGGGAGGGCCAATCATTATACAAAGGACGGGCCCTGATGCCGTGCTGAACTCACCCCAGCAGTGTGGGAGCCAGCAGGGGGCCCCCTTGAGCTCCCGACACTAGGCAGCTTCCAAACGGGAGGCCCCTCTCTGGCTTAGGGGAAGGGCCCTGCAAGAGGGAGGAGGGGGTGGGGCCCACCAGGGGATCCCCCGGCTCCCCGGTGGCCCAGTCCGACCCTGCCTATACCCTATTAGGGAATTCTAAGCTTCTTCACAGTGTACAGTTGTAGACTATAAATCAAAACACAGTCTCTCAGCAGCCCAGTAAGAAAATATTGGCTTCAAACTACTGGCTTCAAAATATCTGAAAAACGCAAAAGAGACGGCACATCCAACAGAAATCCTTAGGGTTTATTCACACACCAATTTGACGTTTCAGCATAGTAGCCTTTTTTAAGCAGTGATACAAAATGGTCCTCAGACCCAGTATAAATGTGCAACACAATCAATTTTAATTAATTCATTAGTGATCAAATCATTGAAGACATCTATATCATAAAAGTGAAAGTCTGTCTGTCTATCTGTCTGTCAGTCCGTCTGTCCGTCTGTCCCATATAGACTTCCAAACGCCTGAACCATTTGACCCCAAATTTGGCCCACAGATACATTGGATGCCCGGGAAGGTTAGAGCGAAGGTCCCATCCTTGCCAGATGTACAGGAGGGGAGGGGGAAGGGGAAGACCGCCCCATAGAGATGAATGGGAAAATCTCCACACTGCACACACAGGTGATATAATTAGCTGCAGCTCTTCAGCAGAAACGGCAGTTGGGAGCCTTAGCAACCAATAGGATTACTGCTTTCATTTTCACAGGAAGCTGTGGTTGCTAGGGCAGCTGCCTCACAACATCCACAGTAATAACTGGTAGACCCCCTACTCTATCTATACAGTACATGTATACAGGACCCCCTACTCCATCTATACAGTACATGTATACAGGACCCCCTACTCCATCTATACAGTACATGTATACAGGGCCGTATTACCAGCTGCTGCTGCCCTAAGCACTAAACCTGAGGACGCCCCATCCTCACTCACCAATTAGCATCAGGATAGGTAGATTGGTAGGTAATAGCTCCAGACGTCACATTTAACACCGCCACACCAGAACTGACCAATGCCGCCACACTGTGACTGGATAACACCGCCACACCAGACCTGACCAATACCACCATACTGTGACTAAATAACACTGTAATACCACACCTGATCAATACCGCCACACTGTGACTGGATAACACTGTCATACCACACCTGACCAATACCGCCTTACTGTCACTGGATAACACTGCCATACCAGACCTGACCAATACCGCCATACTGTGACTGTATAACACTGTCATACCACACCTGACCAATACCGCCACACTGTGACTGGATAACACTGTCATACCACACCTGACCAATGCCGCCACACTGTGACTGGATAACACCGCTATACCAGACCTGGCCAATACCGCCATATTGTGACTGGATAACACCAGCTTACCAGACCTGACCAATACGGCCACGATGTGACTGGATAACACCGCTATACCAGACCTAACCAATACCGCCATACTGTGACTGGATAACACTGTCATACCATACCAGACCTGACCAATACTGCCATACTGTGACTGGATAACACTGTCATACCAGACCTGACCAATACCGCCAAACTGTGACTGGATAACATTGTCATACCACACCTGACCAATACCGCCAAACTGTGACTGGATAACACCGCCATACCAGACCTGGCCAATACCGCCATACTGTGACTGGATAACACCGCTATACCAGACCTGACCAATACCGCCACACTGTGACTGGATAACACCACCATACCAGACCTTACCAATACCGCCATACTGTGACTGGATAACACTGTCACACCAGACCTGACCAATACCGACACACTGTGACTGGATAACACCGCCATACCAGACCTGACCAATACCACCATACTGTGACTGGAAAACACTGCTATACCAGACCTGACCTATACCGCCATACTGTGACTGGATAACACCACTATACCAGACCTGGCCAATACTGCCATACTGTGACTGGGAAATTCAATGTTTTTGTTTTCCACACTTTAAACTTAAAGTCACTATACTGTGGTCACTGTTACCAAGGTGTTCATGGACACCCTTACTGTATTTATTTCTGTGGATCTGTTGTGAGGCAGCTGGCCCTAGCAACCAATCAGATTCCAGCTTCCTGTGAAAATGAAAGTAGTAATCCTATTGGTTGCTAAGGCTTCCAACTGCCATTTCTGCTGGGCACAGCTGCAGAACTAATTATATCACCTGTGTGTGCTGTGTGGAGATTTCCCATTCATCTCTATGGGGCGCTCTTCCCCCTTCCGCTCCCCTCCTGTACATAAATAAATTGCCCAATAACAATTTTTCAAAAAGTCCTTACCGCACAAAAAAATACATATCAAACAGAAATAGATCCACAAGGGATCAAAAAATGCAGGACAGTCATACACAAATATAATGATAATCTTTATTTAGAATATTACTTATTAAAAACATGATTATAATGGGATTGAAACATAACCAAATACATACATAAGTGAGGGGACATAGCAAAGTATTTTATGGAATCGTATATTGCACATGCATAAAAATAAAATAAAGACTGAAAATAGTCTGTGGCAGTACAGGCAACCTCCACTGTGTAAACAACAATATAAGTAACAATAAATAGTAACAGATAGTAAAAACTATTTAGTTAAATAACTACAATAGGTGTACACAGAGATCCTAAGTTAGATCACAGTTGCTCAGTGAGCAACATGTGTAGGTGACATCACCAAAATAAATAATATAAATAAATGGACAATAGGAGGATGCGTGCACTGCACCAGATCCCACTCACCCACTCACCCTACGCACGTTTCGCGTGACTCGCTTTGTCAAGGGATATGAGTAGTGAGGGGAAACCTACTTCTTTTATTCTGGAAGTAACCAATCGGAATACACAAACACAGGTGAGATAGCTTATTTTATTTTTATGCATGTGCAATATACGATTCCATAAAATACTTTGCTATGTCCCCTCACTTATGTATGTATTTGGTTATGTTTCAATCCCATTATAATCCCCTCCTGTACATGTGGCGGGGACGGGACCTTCGCTATAACCTGCCCAGGCACCCAATGTACCTGCGTGCCAAATTTGGGATCAAACGATTCAGGCGTTTGGAAGTCTATAGAGTACAGACGGACAGACAGACAAACAGAAAGACAGACTTTAATTTTTGTAATATAGATGTCTACAATGATTTGATCACTAATGAATTAATCACATTGATTGTGTTGCACATTTATACTGGGTCTGAGGATTATGTTGTATCACTGCTTGAAAAAGGCTACTATGCCGAAACATTGCATTGGTGTGTGAATAAACCCCTAAGGATTTCTGTTGGAATGCCCGTCTCTTTTGCGTTTTGGGGGTTCTAACTAAGGACACTTTGGATCAGCTTATTGTTAACCCCTTCACGTCAGTAACATGTATATATACGTTCCTATTGCACATACCCCGTGCAGTAGGAATGTATATATACGTTCCTGTTACTGACGGGGTTACTGATGAGAGCGAGATTGCTGCAGAGATAGCAATCCCGCTCTCATCTGAGTACAGCACCGGAGATAATGAGAATCAGCTGCGGTTCCGCAGCTGACCCCCATTAACCCCTTACTAATGGGCCGGTGCTGGTGCTGCTTTTCATCTCCCCCCACTGTAAATCCACGGTGGGGGGGGAGATGAAATAAGTAAAATCAGACCCCAGATCAGCCCCCCTAGTGCCCCTGATCACTAACCTGCTCCCTCCCCGGCGGCCATCAGATCCAAGATGGCCGCCGCCATCGCTGTGAACAGAGTATATCTGTTCACAGCGATGGTAATGTAAAAATGAATCAAAGCCCCAAAGCATGGGGCAGTGATCGGGGACCCCCCTGTGGGGTCCCGGTACAAGCGATCAGCGGTATATACTATATACCGCTGATTGCTTGTGCCATGTCCTCCCCAGCACTTTTTATCCCGTCACCATGAATGATTGGTGACAGGGGATAAAAAGTGATGTGTCCGTCCCCCCCAAGTCAGCCCCCAACCCCCCCAGTCACACCCGTCCCCCAGTCACCCCCCCCCACCCCCTTCCCCATATACTCACCTGATCCTGGGAGGTCCTTCCTCTTCGCCATCCTGGCTGGTTCTGATGTGCGTATGCGCGTCAGAACCAGTCATCTCTGAAAATTTAAAGTGACAGAGACAAATTTGGTCTCTGTCACTGAACTATGATTACTGTGATAGAAAATATCACAGTAATCATAGTAATATAGTGAAAATAAATGTGTAAAAGTGCAAAAAGTGAAAAACATACAGAAAAATAAAACACACACTTTTTATTATACTAATAATTGCAGTTTACTCCGAAATTACCCCTAACCCCCCAGATTACCCGTAACCACCGCAGGTTGCCAGTAACCACCCCCGTTTGTCCGTAATAACGTCAGATTGCACGTAACCACCGCACGTTGCCTGTAACCACCGCATGTTGCCCCTAATCACCGCACGTTGCCAGTGACCCCCTCCAGATTTTACCGTAATCGCCCCAGATTGCCTGTAACCACCCCAAATTACATGTACCCACCCCAGATTACCTATAAGCACTTCAGTCTATCCGTAACAATTCTATATTGTCTGTAACCCCTCCAGGTTGCCCGTAACCACCGCAGGTTGCGCATAACCACCCCAGGTTGCCCGTAATCATGCCATATTACATGTAACCCCCCCAGATTGCACGCAACCACCGCACGTTGCCTCTGACCACCGCACGTTGCCTCTGACCACCGCACCTTGCCTCTGACCACCGCACGTCGCCTCTGACCATAGCACATCGCCTCTGACCACCGCAACTTGCCTCTGAACACCGCATGTTGCCACTGACCACCGCACGTTGCCACTGACCACCGCACCTTGCCTTTGACCACCGCACCTTGCTTCTGACCACCGCACCTTGCCTCTGACCACTGCACATTGCCACTGACCCCCTCCAGATTGCCCGTAACCACGCCAGATTACAGGTACCCACCTCAGATTACCTATAAGCACTTCAGTTTATCCATAACCACCCCAGATTGTCTGTAACCACCCCAGATTGTCCGTAACCACCCCAGATTGTCCGTAACCACCCCAGATTGTCCGTAACCACCCCACGTTGCCCGTAACCACAGCATGTTGCCTGTAACCACCCTAGATTGTCTGTAACCACAGCAGGTTGTCCGTATCCACCCCACGTTGCCCGTAACCACCCCAGATTGCCTCTAACCACCCCAGGTTGCCTCTAACCACCCCAGGTTGCCGTAACCACAGCAGCTTGCCCATGACCACCCCATGTTGACCGTATCCACCCCAGATTACCCGTAACCACCCCAGGTTGCCCATAACCACCTTCAGATTACCCGGAACCACCTCAGACTGCCAGTAACCACCTCCAGATTACCCGGAACCACCCCAGACTGTCCGTACCCACCCCACATTACCTGTAATCTCTTTTTTTTATTTTATTTTAGTAACTGTGCTATTCTAATAACCATTACTAGCTGCGGTTTTGCTCCAGCAAATTGGCGCTCCTTCCCTTCTGAGCCCTGCTGTGTGCCCATACAGTGGTTTATGCCCACATATGGGGTACCGTTGTACTCAGGAGAACCTGCGTTACAGATATTGGGGTACATTTTTTCTCCTGTTCCTTGTGAAATTTAGAAATTTCAAACTAAACCAACATTACATTATATTCATTTTTACTGTCTAATTTTGAATACTTTCCTCTAACAACTGTGGGGTCAAAATGCTCATCCTACCCCAAGATGAATTCTTTGAGGGGTGCACTTTCCAAAATGGGGTAACTTATGGGTTTTTTTCTCTCTGCTGACACTACAGGGGCTCTGCAAATGCACCTGGCGCTCGGAAACTTCTTCAGCAAAATCTGCAATGGAAAAGCTAATTGGCGCTCCTTTCCTTCTGAGCCCTGCTGTGTGCCCATACAGTGGTTTACGCCCACATATTGGGTACCGTAGTACTCAAGAGAACCTGCGTTACAAATTTTGGGGTGCTTTTCCTCTCATATTCCTTTTGAAAATGAGAAACTTTAATCTAAACGTATATATTATTGGAACATTTTCATTTTAAATTTTTTTACGGCCTAATGGTGAATACTTTCCTCCAGCCCCTGTAGGGTTAAAATGCTGATTATACCCCTAGATTAATTCTTTATGGTGTGTAGTTTCCAAAATGGGGTCACTTATGGGGGTTTCCAGTATACAAACCTCCTAAATCAACCTAAAAAAAGAACTGGTCCCTAAAAAAATCAGTTTTGGAAACTTTCACGAAAATGTGTTAATTTGCTGATAAATTTCTAAGCCCCGTAACACCCTAAAAAAGTAAAATATGTTTATGAAATGAAGCCAGAATAAAGAGGACATATCGGTAATGTGACTTAGTAACTAATTTATGTGATACGACTTTCTTTTTTTAGAAGCAGAGAATTTCAAAGTTCATAAAATGCTAATTTTTTTAATTTTTCATGAAATTTTGATGTTTTTCACAAAAAACACACAAAGTAGTGACCAAATTTTGCCACTAATATAAAGTGCCATATGTGATGTAAAAAGAATCTCAGAATCGCTAGTATACTTTAAAGCATCACTGAGCTATAAGCGCATAAAGTGAGACAGGTCAGATTTTGAAAAATGAGCCTGGTCTTTTAGGTGCAAATAGGCTTGGTCTTGAAGGGGTTAAGGGACCTTTTTTATAAAGTATGAATGGTCCAAATGTGACAACCCACTATACACCTTCTAGGTCTAGGTCTATGCAAAATCTTTAACAGGACAATAACGTAGCAAGGTTGAAAGACTACACATGTCAATCAAATTCAAACAAGGGAGGGAAGAATATAGATATACAGTATATAGAAGGGATATATGTGGACAAAGGGGAGAGGATGCTGTTTTATATTTTTACATATTTATTAATGTTATTTTGTTCTAAGAACTTGTCTAAGCATATTTAGAAGCCTTCCACTCTTTTTTTTTTTAACTGTGACCAGCCTCTAAAGCTAGCCTTACACCTTTAAAAAAATGGCTCCCATTCTCCCCATACACAGGAATGTCCGGCCAAGTGATCCTGTGTTCTCTATAGGGGAGGGATAAGTCGCAGCCAGTGAGCTCTTTTTGTGGATTCTTTACCAGGAGGGTCAGGAGGGGATTTTTAACTTCTTTAGCCACCACTAATCAAATGTCCAAACAATCAGTAGACAGTCTTCAAATGTACCAGATTTATCAATGTGGTACAGTCTTTTTGATAAATCTGCTGCTTATGAGGACTGTCAGTCCTTAACCCAGGGAAATTCAATGTTTTTGTTTTCCACACTTTAAACTTAAAGTCACTATATTGTGGTCACTGTTACCAAGGTGTTCATGGACAATGATATTCCTAACCAGCTCTGTATTGTTAGAAATAACCAGCTCCAACAGTGCATCACTTCTTGTTGGTTCCTCCACAAACTGGCCCAGAAAGTTATCCTGCAATAAATGATACAATGTTCTTCCTTCTGCAGTTGTAGCTGGACTATGACCCCCATCTATATCTTCATCAAAATCTCCTATTATCTCCCAAGTTATAATCTTCCATTATCACCATTGTACTCTCATGGACATAATTTTTTCAGCGATTACCTCACTTCCACATCCTCACAATCATCACCCAACATTGCAGCCTTTACGCACCACTTCTATTATACAGACATTTTATTTTTATACTCCCGTCCTGATCACCCAGTCTTTCTGAAACAGCAAAAAACCCTGAATATTGACACCCCAGTCATTTTAGGGGTCTAGCCATGTCTCAGTGACGCCAACTATATCAATGTTTTCCAACAAATTTAATTTAAGTGAATTAAGATGAAGAGATCCTGGTTGGTAGTGGTAGAAAGTAAAAAAAAGGTGCTGCCTTTTATAGTTAAGGAGCCTTCCTAGTGGTCTCTCTGCTTCTTAATACTTTGCTGACTGCTCTACTTACATCTTCTTTTAGGGTGCGTTCACACCTATAGGATCCGCAGCAGATCTGCAGCAGATCCGCAGCAGATTTGATGGTGCAGATTTGATGCTGTGTTCAGTTATTTAAATGAAATCTGCTGCGGATCTGCTGCGGATCCGGTAAGTGTGACGTACCCTTAGGGTACGTTCACACGTACCGGATCAGCAGCAGATTTTCAGCTGCGGATCCTCAGCAGATTTCGTCTAAATAACTGAACACAGCATCAAATCTGCACCATCAAATCTGCTGCGGATCCTGTACGTGTGAACGCACCCTTAAAAGAAATCTGTCACCCCTGACTACCTACTGAGCTGGCATCACTGCTGTAAAGATATCAGTGAGAAGTACATATTTTTGTTGTCTGTGCCTGTTTTTTTTCTTTTTTTATTATTTGTTCTGTGAATGGTGTTAAGTATGGAGGTCCCTAGCACCACTACGCTATACTGTGCTGTAGGCCCGCTCCTTGTATAATCAGCAGTGTACACTATGCATACTGCGCAGTGCTAGGGCCCGACAAAAGGCTCTAGCTCTTTAAAACAATTTTTGAGGCAAGAAAAGTATGTTTTGGTTGCTCGTATTGATATCTATCCCGCAGCTCCAAGAGTTCAGGGGTGACAGATTCAATTTGGAGACCAACAACCATCCCAATTTTGGCTAATTTAGTAACAATAAAGCATAATAACTCTTACTGCAATGTTGTCTTACATATATCTAAAGCGTTTCACATGCCTTTCTTGTGCCTGAAAACATACTTTACTAATTGCTGGCACCATATGCTAATTACCTGTCAAGTAGTTATTGGCGCCATGTTTCCATCCAAACCAGTCATGGCTGGTAATTAACCATCCGTAATCATGCATCTCTGGGCATTATTACCAATCCAGGAGCCTGCAGCTCAACAGGAAAATATGGGAAGGCCCCTCGGTGACACTGCAGGCATGATTTCAGACTGTTCCCGACATTGAGTGCATTGAGTGTTATTATACTATATTTTTACTTTATTAGCCAAAATTGGGATGATTGGTTAAAGATTCCAAAACTAGTAGTAGTTACTGTTACTCTCCATTATTATCTAGAAAAAATGTTTGCTAATTAATGCTAATAACCTGGTTGTTTGCCCATAAATATTAGATATCACTGTACCCTGAACCCGCAGTGATTGTACCATTACTTACAACGCTTTATCCTTTTTCCATTAACAGGGGAGGAATGGTTCAGACGAGTGAACAATATCAGTTTGTACATCATGCCCTGAGCCTTTATGAAAGTCGACTCTCTACAGAAACAGTTCAGTGAAAGTCAAAGAAGTCAAGTAATAGAGATCTTTTTAGGTAATTATCTGAATTACCGACCAGCAGTTTCTTGATGGAGTAAAGTAGGCTCCATGGACAAGAATGTAGCGTGAACATGTGAGGAATTGTCGGGACGTCTGACACAGTTAGATGGACAATAGTGTGTCATTGAATGTACCTGCACTGCAAATGTCTGCAGAAAATAATGGATGGTATAAAAGATATACATGGATTTTTTGTATGTAACTGGAAGGTGGATATACCATTGTCATAGGATAATGTACCCCACAGAATGTACGTACTCCTGCTCCAGACACAGTGGCTGGGTATCTAATGATTATTCAGTGTATAAGAAATAAACGTTTGCAAACTTTGTGTCTTGTAAATGGACTGTCAGTTGTCAATCTGTTAAGTGCTATTACTTATTATGTGGTGAATTTGTTTCCTGCCCACATAAGACTATTGCTGCTAGTGTTCTGAGTACTATAACTAGTTTATTTCTAAGGACAGAATATTTCATTGTTTTTATCTAAATGGTTCAAAAACAGTTAACATTTTTTTATGGAGATGTGTTCTTGTTCTATTAGCAATTGTGAATTTCCAGAAGGATATATAACAGAGCACAATGTACTTTAACCAGTGGATATGTATTTGCTGTATACTGTGAGTTGTACTACTGCGCCTCTTCTCCAAATCTGAATACAGTGTATTTGTAAATCCTGTGAGTAATTTTACCTGACAACTTTATAGCATATATTGAACCTGCAAGAAATAAAACTATCTGCAGACCGTCTGGTGCCATAGTGATTTTGTAATGCTTTACTGCAAAGGTTCCCAACCTTTTGCACCTTGAGAGCCACATTCAACTTTGAGTGATAGGTGAGAGCTGCATTCAATTCAAAAATGGAGAAGTATTTCAGCATGGGACTAGGGTCTGTGAACACTGCGTTTGGTGCATACATTTAACATATCCACTGGGAAAGGTCCCAGTATATGCCGAACGTAGCCATAGGGCTCCTATTGCCCTGATAAATGGCCAAAGAGTATACTTGGGCTAATATGCATTGGCACACCTTTACTTTTTTACTGTATAGGATGCATATACCATGTGGAAACTTTATTTTTTGCATTACACTCCTGAAGCGCACCTTCACTATAGTAAAATACAGTGTGTACATAGCTCTGTACCCTACAAATTGGTAGTTAAAGTATGTCTGCTATGTCAATTACCAGACCATTTAGCCATAACTTGTGACTTCCACACAGCAGGGGGTCACATGCCATGTGTGGCACCTGCGACACTGGTTGGGGACCGCTGCACTACTGTAGAATTCAGTTCCATTTCCTATTACTCAAATCTTCAACTTGTGGCTTTTTGGCTGCACATATTGTCTATACACAACAGCCTCAGGTGGAAGAGACCTGAGAAGGGAGTTGCTATGAATCCTGAGCCTTCATACATAACACATATTATCCACCAGAATGTCACTGTACTTTCAAATCATTTGTTTTTTTAATGCTGTTTTCCAAGCTGAAGACACATACTTATATACTTGCTGGAATATTGTGTGTTTACCTGTTCTCCTGAGCATGCAAGACTGAAAAACTATGGAAAAGATATTAAAAAGTTAAAAAAAAGTAAGTAAATTCCATAGCAACCAGTCAGGCTGTTTATTATACCTGCATTATTGCTGTACATTCTGGAGTATTGGTTGTCAGGGTTAACAACCTTGTTCTTATTTGCAATGTTTTTCTTCCTATTTCTTATCAATGCTGTGTAATCTTTACAAGTCGTATAAGAAAACATCAATAAACAATCATGAACAAATCTGAATACTCTTTAGCATTCTGTAAAATGCACAGTGCAATGGTAAAGATACTATCAGAGAACAGAATAGTACAAGAACAAAGATAAAGGTAAGAGGCTGACGTGTTTAAGTATTGTGAAATGCATCAAATCTCGGACTGGAGGTATAGTATTTAATTTAAACAGTTATATATTAACAACTGTATCACAAAATTCTACATCTAAGAAACTGGAGAGCCTTTGAGTAAGACTGGTTAAAAGCTGAGACATGATAAGGCTACGTTCACACAACCTATGGACAATGGACATTTTTTGGCACTCAAAAACGACGGCCATTGTATTGGAGGTCAAACAACGGCCATCAAATATTGCATTGATATCAATGCACAACAGCCGAAAATAATTGACTTGTCAATTATTTCAACGGCCGTATCAAGCAAAAGCTGCTGTTCAATACATTGTGTGGACAATGCAACACTTTTCACAAAAATTTTCTTTTCATAAAATGTACATTGTGTGTACAGTACATAGTCTTATAATGTGTAAATGATTCCGCACTATACAGCTTATGCTCTGCTTTTGTTATAGCTTACATATATATAGGTTACTTCTCCATATACCGTAGATTTACCATTTCTACCTATAAATCTCACACTGATGGATACTATAGTTTCAAATGTCCATTTTTCTATTTTCTTTCTAGCAAAGCTCCAGATGTGTGCCAGATATTCAGTTCTAGAAGGACACATTGCACCTCCCGGTGTAGGTTGCTGGGTCATACTAATGTGCTTGCTTTGCAATCTTAGTTGCTCTGCTCTGAGACCTCTGAACATGGTCCAGACACAAACATATACATAGATATAAAACCAATGCTGAAGACTCGTGCAATCTGCTGCAGAGTCCCCAAAACAATTGAATAGAAGGAAGTTCTCGTCACTGACTTTTTCCCTCTGTGAAGGCTCATTTCCTTCCTAAACCTAGCTTCACTTATCTAACGTGTTGGACAGAAGCATGGAGTGACTGCTAGGTGGAAAATGGATGCATTTATACATGTTCTGCTAGTAATCTGCTTGTCCTACGGGATAACAGGTAAGTGGGGGATCAAGGTGAGGGTAACTGATATAGAGGTGAAGATGTCACCAGCAAACATATATGTAAGTGATTCATCTACAACAAATTAGCTGTGTCTCACCAGCTGTCACAGTACATTTTGTGTCACAGCAGGAACTCCAGCAGACATAATAACCTATGGTTATAGAATCTGTGATTTTAGAGAATTCTACAACTTTTCCAGGCAGTCTGCTGGGCAGGCCTCAGTAACCAAAGGGTAATATAGATTATCAATGGCAGAACTAATACATAGTGTTGTTCATGTTTAGAGGCCATACGTTTGTTATTTTAGTAATAATGTGGTAAGTGTGGTTTAGGAATGTATCTAAAATACAAGCAGTCTTTCAGATTCCCTTGTCTTAAACTTGGCCTATGGGATGTATTGGCTTTAATTGAAATGCCAGCCCTCTAATATGTAAAGCCTGTACTGTACTATATGTTTTTTAACAACATTGTTCTCAAATAGGGGAGGCATGTTCTCATCCATTAGTGTGAGCCTTAGGATTGCATACTGTTAGGTGAACTATGTTACCAATAGGTCAGAAATATTTGTTTCACAGGATGAAGATTTTCTGCTTTATTTTTTTGTTCTATCCTCATCTGTGGATGGCAATGCTTCTTTGACAGCATGTTGATACTCCATTTTATACATAGTATTCATACTTCTGGTATTGTATACATAAAAAAGTATATTGCAAAATGAATCACTCCTAATTTAAAATGTTTGAGTTGCATTCAAGAATTATTAGATAGCAGAGGGGAAAGTTAACGTTAGACATGGGAATACCTGGTGGCCTACTATATAATATCAATGATATGGTAAATGAGACTGTATGTATCTTGGGGTATGTGAGTTTTGACTTGTTCAATATTATATAAATACATTTATTTACCCCTTTTGTTGCTTAAATAGAGCAAACATACCATATTTGAATCTTTCCCTTATTATTATCACCATCATTATTATAAGTTCAACTTTTGTGACTGCCACAAAAAAGGTATTGTACTTCAAGTGCTTTAACAATGTCCACAGACTGTTTATTCATTTATTGTAACTATGTCTTTAAAAAAAAAAGGTTTACTTAATAAATGTCAAAATTTAAAAAGAAGGTAATTGTCAAAAGAAAAACAGCTATAGCCTAATGTTATCCTTGTAGAGGTCTTCAAAACTTAGAATATGTGTATGAGAAGTAAACAGAGACACATGTTCTTATATAGTCTTTCAGCCATAGGATATTTTATTAGCTGTTCTTATGTAGCTAGAATTGGACCTAGTATTTCTTTAAGAGCCATTGTCCCTATTAGACCGATCTGGCCAGTTTGAATAGGCCTGTCTTGGCCCTGTATACGTTGGTATACCACATTATATGATGATACCATTCATCAGGTGTTTATGTATAATTGTCAGTACTTATTTTTATTACTTTTTGGGTTGATTTCATCACAATATGTTTCATTTTTGAATAATGCTCCATAGTTCATAAACCAGTTCTGCAGATCAATCATATACATATATATATATAAAAAAAAAAATCCAACAACCTTTGGGGTTAAAAATGAAATACAATGCAGGTTGAAATATAGTTTTGTAGAAAGCAGATTCAGGATAAATTGTTCTTTATTCACATACTGTAAATATTTCCTTATCCTGGGCTCAGTAGTCAAAAGGGCAGTCCTATTCAGTGATTATAAGCTTTCTCTGTATGCACCCGTAGTTGTCAATCACTGAGTAGGACCACCCACATGACTACTTTTACCACAAAACTTTATATCAATCTGCTTAATTCCCTCATCATGATGGGAAAATTTCTAAATGATGATATAAAATAGATATAATGGATAATTTGACATAAAACTGCTATAGAAACATACATTATAGTGTCAAGGGATATGTTTGCTATTTCTCTTTTAACCAAAAGTATTTTTGAAGGATGTAACAGATGTACACCTAAGTGAAATGACATAATAATTACATAAACGTTAAAGAAACTACAGTATACTTCTTTACAGTTATCAGAAACATATCACCCCAGCTAATGCACTAATCTTACTACCGGCACCTCTCTAATAAAGAGGTATTCCCATCTCTTCTAATATATATACAAATGTAGGACTAATCAAGTTATATATTTTTGCAAGTACATTCATTCAGCAAACTTGTCTCCCTCTCCTAATGTGCTGCTCTTTTCCTCCCATTGTTGACTGCTTGGTGTCTAGGTTATAGACCACACAATATTACAAACCAACAAAACAAAGCACATATAAATAACTGTGCACACCCAAATATGAAGCAAATCCCAACGTTTATTGATGTACAGTACACAAATAAGTTAAACACAATTAAAACATGATCGACATCACCCTAGAGTAAAGGGCGTGCACCCCACTGTGAAGGGATCCCCTCCTTGGTGGATTAGTGGGAACCTCTCATGATAGGGGGCCCACCCTTTACTCTAGAGTGATGCCGATCATGTTTTAATTGTGTTTACCTTGTTTGTTTGTTTGTTTGCACAGTTATTTATATGTGCCTTCTTTTCTTAGTTTGTAATATTGTTTGTTCAGGCATGTTGTAGCCTCCCTTTTTTGTCATCCATACCTCTTTATCTAGGTGGGGCCCACCTCTTCCTCTATTATAGGTTACAGACCACCATTTTGCTCTAAAATTAGTGGTCATATTTATATATTATATAGTATATATGCACTTGTGCACCAGTCTTATAGCCCCATTCCCTTTTCCCCGGCCCTTTTCCCAGAATTTACTAAGTCACTGCCACTCCGTGCTGCTCCTCCCCAGGTGCCTGCAAAAGCTGGATCCTTCTCTTAGTTTCCCAGGACTGGATCCAGCTGAGACTGGTAGTCCCACTTTCAGTGCACCAAACCACCTAATTGGCATATTAATTAAACTACAAAGTACAGGAAAACTGCATTGAGGACCAAGGTAAGAAACTTACCTTCATCCTCAGTGCTTTATTGGGACATATCAGCAGGTTAGATACTTCCCTTTAACTTCTCTCTAGGTTCAAAATATCCTGAGATGAATGGAGTGAGAGCTTTTATAACTTTTATTACTAATAAGGAAAATGGGTCGAATAACCAGACAGCCTTTTTTATGTAACCCTGAACAACTTGATTAAAGAGGTATTCCAGCAAAAATTTATATTTCCCCTATCCACAGGATCACGTGGGGTCCGACCTATGTACCCCGTCGATTTACGCATTTGGGCCCGCCACCTCTGTTATGAATAGAGCCACAGGTACACATATAACAATATCCTATAAGATACAGATGTGTACATTTTTTTCAGCTTGACTGATGTAGGCAACTTACGAGCAAACATGAATTTTTGACTTGGCTATATGGCCAGTCAGCCATATAATTCAGCTAGTATTATGATAGGTATTCTTTTCTATCTGAAAATTCCTGGAATCCTTTACTTGAGTCACATTACCTCATGATGGCCATGCCCTCTCACACTCGCCCTCCCACCCAGTACAGGGAGCTCTTAAACCAAGTTACAATTTTGAAAAACTGTAAGCTTTTCTTGCAAAACGCTTTTAATCCAAGTTACTCTCAAACCAAGGAACCACTATACTTATACTGAATATTTAGCTTCTGTCATAGGATAATAGTTCAGCCTTCCTGACAGTATACTTATAGTCTAGCTTATTTAGGAGAATATAGAGGTGAGGACTATTGCACTCTTCTCCCAGCAGAGATGGTACTAGCTCTAGCTGCCCATGTGATGCTGAGCTGGTGCATGATGGGAGTGATAGCAAAACATTGATGAGAAGGTCAAGATGGTGGCTGATCAGAAGAAGATGGGTGTAGTGATGGAAACAATGTGCTTTTACTGGACTGCTTCTTTAAATTTGTGATAGATTATAATGTATTTTACATCTTACTATTACAGAAAGCTTTTTAATATACCATGACCAGAAGAATGTTTGCATCAACACTGGCAAGTATGTGGGTGTTACCAAATGTAACGTGACACATTACAACCAGCAATGGAAGTGGACCGAAAATAGGAAACTACTGAATATCAAATCCTCCATGTGTCTGGGCATCTCTTTCACATCTGCTTCACACTTTCGCCCGGCTATTCTTCTTGACTGCGCTAAAGCTCCCATATGGACATGCCATGAAAGTGAACAACTGCTAGAGGTTGCAAATACCTCACTGTTCCTGAGGAAACAAGGCTCAAGGGTTGTTGTTAAAACGGGAACAAAATACCCCAATGTCTGGAAAAGACTGGAAGTGGATAAAAAGGGAAATGTTGCAACTGAAAATATATGTCTAGATAAAGGTGAGTAATATTAACATGTAAAACCAATAACAGACCGTATATTAAGATGATTTATCCTCAAAATAGGCATTAATAGGGAATTCATCAGCAGGCTGCTGCCATCCCTTCATTCTGAATCCACTGGTGTCTGTCTTTTGGTGAGAAATCCACTAAAGATAGAATATGGAATGATCCACCCCAAATGCACAAATCCTCATGGCATAATAGGATCTTAGCACAACCATTTTTTTAATGTAAATCAGGCACTGGGATTCAGGATGAAGAGCTCTACAAAGGCTGGTTAGTGATGCAGCTATTTTGCTAAAGAATCCCACGCAATCACAACATCTTTAATTTATCCAACCATCTACTATTGTAGACATTTTATTAAACCTGACAAACTCTAAATTAGTAAGTTGATTAACCAGGTTCTCTAAACCACAAAAGAAATATTAAAAAAAAAAAAAAAAAAACATTACATATCAGACTTCAATATTTCCAACTTGAAAAGTTATAGCCTATCCACAGGATAGTGGATATGTTTATCAGTTAGGGGGGGGGGGGTTGTCTGACCAGTAGGACATTTACTTATCTCGAAATAGTGGAAATCTGTTCTTGAATGACTAGAGTGGATCATGTGTATGGGGCCATGATTCCATTTATTTTCTACTGAATGGCCTTTTAAACCATTTACTTACCACTGTCACACTTGAACTTGTTGGAAATTAGAGATAAGCAAACCTTGAGTATGATCAGGATGTCTGAAGAGATGAGCAAACCTTGAGCTTGCTGAGGTTCGTCCAATCCCGTATGCTCTGTGTTTTATAACAGGTGGCTGAAGAACATGGATGCACCCTATGGCTAAAATCACACTACATATAACTTTAGTAAATAACGGCTGTAGTTGCAGGTTTGCAACTACAGGCGTTATTTAATGAATTTATCTATCACATTCATTATTATGGAATCCTGGCAGGAGTGTATACACTCTGCATACACTCCAGCCGGGATTCCTTGTGGCCACACCGAAAACTGACATGTCAGCTTTGTGCGGCCGCTATTCGTTGAATAGCGGCCGCACAAGACTGACAAAGCAGACAATTTAAAGTGCAGCTCCGGCAGCACTTCACATTGTCAGCCATGGTTAATTGGAAAATGAACACACCCTAATGTGCCCACATCCTAATTAAAAAGAAATGAAGATTATCCGTCCGGTACTGCAGCACTGGCTGGGATGAACTTCACTGACACATGGCCGTGTCACAGAATGGCCGGTGTCATACATAGTGTAAACCCGGCCTGTGGCTGTATCCATAGCCGTTTCACGTGCCTATGGCTGTATCTATGTTTTTCAGGGATCCTTACGGCTGCATCCAACTTCCCCAGCCACCAGTACTTAATTGCAGAGCATTTGGGTTCAGAAAAACCAGAGAGGTTTGCTCATCTCTATTGGACATCCAATTCCAAAGGTTGAGCATCCTATTGCAGTTAACAGCCTCCACTCTTACAGCAAGGTTTTTTTTTTTTCAAAATGTATGGCTGTGAAAATGTATGCCTTTTCAGCCAAAAGAACATTTATGAGGTCAACACTGATTCCAGTCTAGCTTGCATTCTATCAGCATTCCAGTTCATCCCAAGTGTATATAATAGGATTGAGATTTGGCCTCTGTACAAGCATTTTAAGTTCCCCATACCAAACTTGTCAAACCATACCATTGCGGACCTTTCTTTGTGAACTTGGGCGATTATGGTGGCAAAGAAAAGGGCTTTTCCTAAACTGTTGCCACAAAGCTGGAATCCAATAATTATCCAAAATGTTTTGGTATGCTGAAGCATTATTATTACCCTTGACTGGAAATAAGGGGCTTAGCCCAAACATTAAAATAACATTGTGTCCTATGGAATCCCAGCCGGAGTGTATACACTCTGTAGAAAAACTGACATGTCAATTTTGTACGGCCCCTAGTGGCCACACAAAGCTGACAAAGCAATGTAAAGTGCGTCTCCGGCCACACTTTACATTGCTATGGTGATTTTGAATGCGGACACACAAGAATGCACCCGCATTCCAAATCAAAAGAAGTTAAGTTCATCCAGTCAGTACTGCCGTACCGGCTGGCGTGATCTTCACAGACAGCGGCCGTTCTGTGACACATCCATGTTTTTGTGTCCTATGTTTTTGTGTACCTATGGTATAAGGTACATAACACTTCATTCACCTCTTGTAGAGTAGAGTAGTAATACATTTGGTCTAATGAGTCTATTATTTTCAGCAGAATGCTGTGAGGTCTGCTGTAAAGAGAAAAATAAATTGAGCTCATCAGTTTAGTTTGATGTTATATTTTAAATAAATTATGCAGTTTTCTATCTGGCAACCATTTATACTCCCATGTTCCATTAAACAAACAGGTGTCTATGTTAAAAATACTTCTTGCCAATTTGCAGTTCCTTTTGGTCCATGTACAGATTGGCAAACCAGCAGTGAATCCACATCACAGTCTGGTTATGTTCACACATAGTAGTGTCTTTGGGTCAGTCTTTTTGAACATACAGAACCTGTGCAAATATTTCCATTATCATTTTGCCCTGTCAGTTCTATTCCAGATTTTAGTTGAAAAAATTCTGCCGAAAAGACTGACAGAAACGCTATGTGTAAACATAGCCTATGCATGTATTATGTTTACATTTTATGACAGAACATGCACTGAAAATGCACAACAGATTGTGGAGCATTACAGTAATGTAGGCATTAGTGTCCATTAATGTAAGTGAACATCCTTTGTTCAAAGGACAATCAGCTGTCCTTTACGGCAGAGGGACAAACTTGATGTGGATATGTGGATATCACTTCTGGCTAATGGAGGGACCCTAATTGGAGGCCTCAGTTATTTGACATACACATTCTTTTTGCCGATAATTATTCTATATCTGGCCAGCATACAAATAATCTTTCATATATCCTGAAAATGGCTGTGTAAGGCGTGCTGAATTTGTTTGATGGAATAAAAGTAGCTCTTTATCACTACAGTACACTTTCATTTAGCTAGTTACCTGAAGTGGGTTTATACATGATTATACTTGAGTCTCCATTATAGTCAATAGGTCTGAGCTGCCTGCAATATAGTAAACAAAACAGTTTTTAAAGTTATGTTTTTGCAACCCAGCACACTTCACAAACATGCTTTTACACACACACACACACACACACACACACACCCTGGAATGTACAGCCCAAAAACTTACTTTATAAACTTGGCGCCCTGTATGTAAATTGCCCCCAAGTAGTAATCTGTGCTGTGAGCCACCAACAAGTAATCACTGTCCCCTGGACGTTACGGAGCGGTAATCACAACCTTCTGGGCGTGATTAGACTGCATAATTGTGGTGACATCACTGAGAGGCGCACCGTCCCTAACATCGGTACACCTACGTCCTTACTGCGCCGCTCATGTGCAGTATAGCGGGTCTGGTCTGCGCTGTACTGCGCAGGTGCAGTATAGCCTCGAACTCATTGTCGGATCTCCAGCAATCTTCTGCACCTCCACAGTACGGCGCGGAGTGGACCCGCTGTACTGCGCAAGTGAGGTGCAGCAATAACGTAGGCACGCTGAAGTAAGGGGTGGCACGTCATAGTGACATCACCACAATTATGCAGTCTAATCATGCCCAAAGGGGCTTGATTACCGCTCTGGAATACCCAGGGGACAATGACTACTTGGGGGCAATTTACATACAGGGTGCCAAGTTTATAAAGTAAGTTTTTGGGTTCTACATTCCAGGGGGGGGGGGTGTAAAAGCATGTTTGGGATGTGTGCTAGGTGCTGCTACAGCACATTCCCATAACGTAACAAGTGTTTTTTGGGTGATTGGTTCCCTTTAATCTGTTGACAACACAAACTATTAAATTGATAGTGGTATTTAAACAGTATGGCCACGTGGCAGTGGTGGTTCAGTGTTTGGAGAAGTTTCCGATGGCCAGATTGTGAGAAGACAATCCATTGTCAAGGCTGAAGGCCTTCAAAACACAACAATCACTGAGCCTAAGGAGATCAGCAAAAAAATCCAGTGGAGTACTAAATCAGGAGTCTCCATTGATACACTGCCCCCTGAAAAATGTTAATATGCAAAAACAGGGTCCCATTGCAAAGCAATGCCTCCCAGTGTAGAGATCTCCAAACCACTCTGTTACGTAGTCCCACTCAGTCTCTCCACTGGGAAGCGCCCCTTAGCAACGGGTTTCTTTCCAATGAGGGACAACTGGCTGTTCCCGTGTTTTGAGACTAAGTATCCACGGACCCTGTTTTTTGCATATTCAGATTTTTAAGGGGGGAATGTATTATTCCAGACTCTTGATTAGGTACTCCATTGGATTTTACTTTATTTTTTTTCCTTTGCTGATCTCCCTGAGGTAAGTGATTGTTGTTTTTGCTGGTCTACTATTCATTGTACTTGATTGCCAGAATCTTTCTCCACACTGATGAGGGGCAATTCCCAAAAACAGCTGTCTGTGGATGGATGCCTGGCTTTGGTTTTCCCTTACCATGTTGCAATACTTGCAATTGAGTTAGACTTTGATGCTAAAGGGGCCATCCTGGTATTTCCCTCTTTGTGTCCTAATACTCACAACTGAGTGTGACTTTAAGTGGTTGTCCATGGAAAAAAAAAAAAAAATTTGGCCTATTCCACAGGAGAATAAAGCCGCAGGTATGCCACACGACCTGCAGCTCTATTAATTTCTATGGAGCCGGAAAAAAGAGCTGAGAACATTGTTTTTCGCCGAACTTGGCTCTTTCTGTCGCTCCACAGGAATGAACAGAACGAATGGCGTGTCTGTTTATAACAGAGCTGGCAGGGCCCGATACAGAGATTAGAGGGGGTACAGAGGTCAGACCCCCCGCAACCACCTACTGTGGAATAGGGGAAAAGTGTTTTTTTTTCCTGGAATACCCCTTTAAGGGGGTATCAGGGTTGCTTGGTGATCTTCAGTCTCTTCATGGCAGACTTTTTAAGCAGATTGAATTTATTCATAAGCAAAGCATTAAATAAGCAATTGAATGATTGTCAGTAGAAATTCCCTAGGGGGACTTAAAAAGAAAAAGAGAAAAGGTGTCCACATTTAAAAAAAAATAAAGTCTGTTATTACAGAATTATAATTAAAGTAAATGGAATGCACTGAAGTCAAGTCGAGTACTAGGGATGAGCGAAACGTCGGACTTTTGATCCGACGACATCTTCGCTCAATTAGTATGCCAGCGATCCCGGGTGGATTTCCAGGGAATGTATCTTGAATTCCCTGGAAGATCCCGGCCGCAGATTCCCAGGAGCGCAACTATGCACCCGGGATCGCAGGCATCGCACTGGAGTGAGCAGCTTTTGGACTGAAAGTCCGAAAGTTCCACTCATCTCTAGCGAGTACACCTCCCCCCTACCTTTCTGCTCCCCCCCCCCCCCCCGGGCTGTCCATCAGGTGAGAGGGTGATATGGCAGGTGTACGCCACAGAATAAAGGTGAATCTGTGCCTTTTCCCTGGCATACACTAGGGGCACAATTGTGGTAAATGTCCCTCACACTGTAGTATTTTTAGTAGATCCCACACATTATTTTTTTACCCTCCTTTCACCGTCTTTACCACTACTAAATTCAATGGACCTTCAAAAAAGAACCACACCCAAAAGGGCCTGAACAAGAAAAATGTACCAATAGTAGTCATTGTAATGATGGGGTAAAAAACATCATGGGAACATAGCCAAAAAATTATTCTAAAATAAAAAATTTTATTCACCACCTAAATAAAGTAAACAAAAAAAAAAACTAAACATATATGTTATTGTGTGCGGTATTATTAAAATATAATGTAAATGATACTGAGGGAAGCACCTCATAAACAGGGAAAAATAACAAATGGCATAATTGTGTGGTTTTTGGTCATATTACATTCCTGAGAATTTTTTTAAAAAAGAAATAAAAAATTCCTATCAATGTAAAAGTAGTAAAGATAAAAACTACAGATTATGGAGGGAAAAAAAAATAGCCCCAACCAAGCAGGCAGTAAAGTAAAAAAAGTTATAGGGGTTGACCTTTTTTTAAATAAAGTTTTACATTTTTATAAAATAGTAAAACGTCTATACAAGTTGTGTTTTGTTGTAATCATACTAGCCTGAGAAGTATGGATAACATGTCATTTCTATCGTACAAAAAAATGGCATAAATAAGAGTTAAAGTTCAAAGGGAACCAATCACACTAAAAACGTCCATAAAGCCAAGGAAACGTGCTGGTACATCACCCAGCACGCTTCCCAAACATCCCCCTGTACCCTGCAAACCATGTACATATAAACCGCAAAGTTTGTTTAATTATCTCCCACGCTTTATGTAAATTACCTGCCAAGTAGTTACGGTGGGCGTGTGGCTTGTTCAAGTAGTAACGGTGGGCTGGTGGTTTGTTCAAGAAGTCACGGTCCTGGTCCGGCTCCGGCACTGTAATAAAGTCACCTGGGGGGAGGGCGGCATTGCATGTCGGCCGCGCCGACAGCTTTACTAAGCTGCGCATGCGCAGTACAGCAAGAGAAGATGCTGCTGTACTATGCCGCACAGGCACAGTACAGCAGCAGCATAGTAAAGCATAGTAAAGCCGTCGGTGCGGCCGACGTGCAATGCCCCCCCCCCCCCCCCGGTGACGTCAGTATGCAGTTCTTTTCAACACGCCCTGAGGGGCGGGATTACAGCGCCGGAGCCGGTCCAGGACCGTGACTACTTAAACAAGCCATTTATATATAATTTTTAGAAATCAATAAATATCAATAGTACAAGTGATTTTAAGAAACTCTATAATAGGTTTTATAAAGCAAAAGAGTTATCTTCTGTTGTCAAAAAGTTGTTTTCCTACCTCACCCCTCACTTTAGAAGAAGTAGGATTTCTGTGTCCATTATTCTCCTTATGGAAAAGGGAAGGGTTGAGGGGGATGAGTGAGCACGGAGAGGGGACAAGGCAGCCCTTCAAAACACTATATCCTGCAATCTTTTCTCTCCAAGCTCCTAGATAACCACTGACCTTTCTGACCTCTGAATCCAGCGTTTTATGTGCCCAGACAGTCTGCAAACTGTACAGTTGCTTCTGTGCTCTCCCTACTCACTTATCCCCCTTGGCCCCTCCCCCCTGTAGGATATAATGGACACAGCAGAACCCATCTTCACTGGCTTCTCTGTAATGAAGACGGATTTTCCTGATAATGCACAGATAAGAAGTCAGGGGGGAGGCTGGGAAACAGCTTTTTGAGTACAGAAAGAGGCTTTGTTGCCTAATAAAACTTATTACAGAGTTTCTTAAAATGACTTGTACAATTTTTCTGCAAAAAAAATAAAATAAAATGATAAGACTGTTACACTTTAATAATAGTTTGTCAGTGCTTAGAGTACAATAATTTAAATAATAATTTTTTTCTCATCATAATTTATTTGTTATTGTGAGGGCTTCTACCTGACGTAGGGATGGATGCAATCTAGTGTAATAAAATGAGGGAGCTCCGATAGCACTGCCTAACCCCTGCACCCACAGGTCAATAGAGCAATATGTATATAAAGATTAGCAGGCTCTCGAGCAGTTCCCCCTTGATGAATATGTATATATAATTGGAAGGACAGATGATATATATATTAATTAAAATACAGTCAAAGGCTATGTTCCCAAAATGTCTTTTTTACCTGAAAAAGTCAAATAATGACTTATTAATGATCATGAAGTTTTTTTACCTAAAAAAATGTTGTGGGAACATAGCCATAAACAATATAACAATAATAAAATGAAAATAACTATGAAAATGTTTTCATAAATTTTTTATTGATCTTTCATCATTTCTATTTTTATTTTTTACTCTTATCATAACTTTTACTACCACATCAATCTTAGCTTGCAAGGGCCCTGCAGCTCTGGTTGCATTTTGCCATCAAGCAACTTTTACTTAAGCAATTGCCTTGTGGTATAATTTTTTTCATATACAATTTACGGCTCTGTGGGTTGTTATATTGATTTATTGCTCCATTGTTAGATTGTTTATGACAGTATTTTAGTTATTATATACCATCGGCTTTATTGTCTACAGAGTGTCATCTGTCCTTCCAATTACATATATACTGTACATATTCATCAAGAGAAGACTCCTTGAGAGGCTGCTATTCTTAATTTAAGGTTTTTCATTATTACACAAAGTACTTATTGTGCTTTTCTCATTTATATTAAGATCTGTACATACAGAACAATATTCTATATGATTAATATGTTCAGGCCTCTCCATTTGACAAGAATCTAAACATTCGAAAATTTGAAAATTTGCCAAAAGGTCTTTGACCATTTGGCACATACCATTTCCTGTGGAAGGAAAGGCAGGTCCTTTTCTACACCCTTGCTTAGAGATACAGTGCTATACTGGGATTTGTGTTTGCCCAAGGACAGAACTTTGCTTAGGCTGGGTTCACACTGCGTTTTTGCATACCATTTAACGGATCCGTTTTTTCTAACGGACAAAAAAAAAATAGTGTCAGCAATGTTTTGGTGTCCGTCAAAAAAAAACGGATCCGTTTTGATCCATTTTTTATAATGGAAGTCAATGGAAAAACGGATCAAAACAGATGCACACAACTGCATCCGTTTTTGTAATCCGTTTTTCATCCGGTTTTTTTTTCCACCCAGCCTTACTCTGAGCAAGTGCTAAAATAAATTAATCATTACAATAGTAATAACATCTTCATTTTCAGGCAGAAATAGATGGTCACCAGCATAGAAGTGCTATAAATTCAATTAAATTTCATTCAAATAAATGGTCTTGATGTTTGGTCTTTTCAAGATCATCATCATCATCATCATCATCATCATCACATTTATTCTAGCCATTGAAACTTTAGCAGAAGATGCTTGATAGAAGCATCAAACCAGTATTATTTATTTTAGGGATGGGGAACCTTCGGCCCTCCAGCTGTTGCAAAACTACAATACCCATCATGCCTGGACAGATAAAGCTTAGACTTTGTCTGTTCGGATATGATAGTAATTGTGGTTTTGCAACAGCTGGAGAGCCAAAGGTTCCCCATCCCTGTTATATATGTATGTTTGCTTTCATCATGTATGGCAATTGCAGGCATGTCTTTATGGCTAATTGTAGAGATGCAAGCCAAGGACTGCCTGGAAAACATGAATACAGCCTACTGTATTATATCACATATGAATATGTAAGTAAAAGTGTTGTATACTTACTGGGAAGAGACCGTTAGTATGGTGCACTGGTAATACATTTACAAAAAATGGATTGGAGGAGGACAGTAAAAAGAATTGCCAGTCTGGAATCTGGGAAACTTTTAATTGCTGTCAAATTTGCAAGGACTTGATTTGAATATACAGAACGAGATTTACCAAGGACAAGGCACCATATTTCTGTTCCTAATGGCTTAAAAAAGGGACATGACTAATATAACAGATTTAATAAAGACATATACTAGTCTTACTATTTGTTCAATTATGGGTGTACATAGCAGTGTTTAATATGGACACCCTCAGCTATTTAATGATAGAAAAATTTTATTTTTAGGAAGTTGGCTACAGGTTTTCTTTAAATTGAATAGTAACACAATGTTCTATTTGTTTCCCCAGATCATGACCACACTACTGTGAGCCCAACAACAGAGACATTAGCAGCAACCACCGGCATTACACTATGGACTGTAACTACCAACACCACTGAGCTAAACCATGTGAATGTTACACGTGTAGACAGAGACACAGACACTGTAAGTCAGCCTCAGAATGACAGTCCTCTATCTACTGCTACCACACAAGTCTGGATTGTAACAACTCTGGCCTCCCCCAGTACAACTATAGCGGTAAGAAGCATAACATTTTGCAGGAAACAGAGCTTGTATGTCATATTTGTTGGAGAACAAGGTTTTGCCTTTGTTTTGAAAAATATGTGATTGGGTCTGGTGTACCAGGTTGTACAACATTTTTATATACCTTCCCACTATATAGAATATTTGTAATTATTTTTAATGTTAAGAGATATACTTTTTGTTGTTCTTCTATATTATAATTGAAAAGAAAAAAATGTTATTTGTCAATTTTTGTTAACTCTTCTTTTGCAAGAGAGATGGGAAAAAATTTTGCACTTTAAATTTAAACTGTTCACCATATGGCAAAAATACCATCATAGCATTATCCTCTGAATCAGTTTGATTACCAACAAAGGGCCAATTTTAATACATAGGGCACCACTCTAAACTTCATAACAGTACTTTTATAAAGGAACCCATCAGACAGCTATGTACTAATAAATTGTAATCTTTATTGACAAATACCCAATTCTAAAAACATTTAATTAAGATAAGGTAAATACCACATGCAAAGGAACAGATAGGTGGTGTATTGGTTGCATAGCTGTTGATAAATAGTGCATCATATACAGTATTTGCACCAAACGTAAGACAAATCACAGTGCCTACCCTTAGTTAATCAATACATTTAAAAACAATATACTCAATTTTTCCTAAACTGGACATAAAATACGTATGAGAGAACATGGAACGATATACACATCCATAGCTCCCAACCATCCCGGATCCGGTGGGACAGTCCCAATTGTGGGGTGCTGTCCTACTATCCCAAAACAGCACTTACAGTGTCCCACAATACCTTGCTGGGAGTTGAAAATCATATCATTATCACATGGCCTGGCCTCCACCAATTAATGCAGGCAGCTGAAGCGGGTCATGTGATTGTCAGCAGCGAATCAGGAAGGAGGACTTCCTAATGATTGGACTTGGGTTGGGTTGGAAGATACAGAGCTATTATTAACCTCTAGATCACATAGGACGTACCAGTACGCCTTGGGTACCTGTCCCCAGACGTCCTGTGTTATGAAGCGGAGCAGAGCTTTAGAGCAGGTGGGGGCTGGCTGCAATCAGTAGCCAGGCCCTCACCGTTAATGGCAGGCTGCAGCGATTGCGCTGCAGCCTGTCATTAACCCCTTAAACGCCGTGATCACAGTGTTTAAGTGTAAGTGTGTAACGCCCGGAGTAGTGGATCCACTGGACCGGCACCAGCGATGGCACAAACCTCACCAGGGAGCGGAGTCTAAGGGGCCGCTGGTTTTCACCAGAGCCCGCCGCAAGGCGGGATGGACTTGCTGCGGCAGGCGACCCCCAGGTCGCTACCCCTGGCTTGGTTGCTGGTGTCGGCAGGCGAGGCGTGGCAGGAGAGGGTACAGGCAATAGTCTGCAGATGAGAGAGCACGTGACTGGCTGGACACAGGAACAGGTGGAGTGACAGGGGAACAGGAACCAGGAACAGGGACTTGGGACCAGGTAACGGACAGGACTCAGGAACAGGGACTAGGGACCAGGTAACGGACAGGACACAGGAACAACAGGGAGCTGGGCCAAACGCTATGGGAAGCATGTAGAGGCTCCAACACAGGGGACAGGGCATGCTGGGATTTATAGGGGAGTGATTAGGTGCAACTACCAATTAGGAGCGCACTGCCCCTTTAAATCTGAGACAGCCGGCGCGCGCGCGCCCTAGGAGGCGGGGACGCGCGCGCCGGCCGGCACAGCGGGAGACAGGAGCGTGGAGAGGTGAGGCGCCCCCCGGGGCCGAGGTGATAGCAGCGCCGGGTCCCCGACTATGGACACCGGCTGCTGCATGGGGCAGGAAGCGGTCGCGGCGGCGGCCCGGAACGCGGGACGCCGCCGCGGCCGTGACAAAGTGATAGAGTCACAATAGGGTCGGGTCGTTTTATTAATAATTAATTGCAAAAACAAAGGATTTCATTTAAAAAAATTAAAACATTAGAAAATCTGTGTAAACCTGCATATGGTTGTGTTCGGACTGACCTATAGAATAATGGTATCATGTCACTTTTAGCCTTTTAAACATCATGATAGTGCTGTGGCCCCGGGTGCTTAGATGGTATACAGCAGGTGAACACTGCTTTTTTTTCTGGGGCACTTGTCACGGTGTCATGGAGTGGCATTACCCACCCCTGGACACCTGGGCACTGGTACTTGAAAGGGTAGCACAATGTGTGGGTGCAAGTGGGGCAGAAAAATGAGTCCAGCACTTAATCACATAGTGACTTTTACTCAAAGACTTCAGTGCAATATAGGTTAAAGCAAGTAACAGTTGACTAGGTGCAGGTATAGATAAAAGTGGTGCTTGAGGTACTGACTTGTGATAGGAAGTGACAGAAGAAGAAGTATAGCTTGACTTGAAGAGGTATAGGGGGGGCTGTCTAGGGGACCTTACCTAGGTAGCATTGTACTCTTCCGGGATATCGTAGCGTGTTACTTAATGTACTGTAGAGAATCCTCACAGAGAGAACTAGCTAAAATATGGCCTTTTGCCAAACCAGCCCAGAGACTGTTAGGTTCAGTAGCATGAGTCTCAACTCGGCGAAGCTAACTGCTCAAGATTACCTAAGGAAATCGAGCAGTTATCAGTAGATACTTCAGTATAGGCTCTTTGTCCTACTGAGGACTAATCTCTTGACTTTTCAGATTGTTCCAACTTTTAAGAAGGACCCACGGTGTAGGCAAAGTTTACCCAGGTGACAGTTACCCCACCTTTGGGTTTAACAGTGCATCTTGTGCTTTAAGTCTCTCTGAAGAAAAACAGTATATCTGCCTTACTCTCTCCACCTTCCACTACAGAAGACAAAAGACCAAAGACCTCCCACCAAGAACTACTCTTTTATAGAAGTGACCTAACCTAACCTCCTGTTGGTGGGGACAGGCTTAGAGAAAGAAAGGGAAGAAGTGTAGTTGGTGAGTTGTGTGTAAGGTACAGTACCACCAGTGATTGTGATTGGACAACAGTGAACCGCAGAAAAGAGTAGTTAACCCTTAATCCTTCAGTTGTGCTTCGATAAACAAACAGGGGAGAGTGAGACACCAAGTGGTGGTGATGCAAAAAATAAAAACCTCATTACCCTAGAGTGTGACACCTGATAGAGTTACCAATCCAGGCCTTTCACTAATAGAAACTATTGGGAGCATCATGGAACAAATTATCCACCAAAGAAGACCCAGGACTGTCAAGCTGCTAGAATCCTACACTGGACAAGAAAGGGCCAACAGTCGTCTCCTCAAACTGTTGTTAAAAGAAGAGGGGATCTTAGACAAAGGTAGACAAGGCCTTTTCCCAACTTTTTTGAAATGTGTTGCTACCATCAAGTTCTGAGTCATTTACAATTGATTGCATTGTGTTTTACATGTATTTACATTTACACAGCATTCCAGCTTTAAGGCAATTGGGATCATATTGTGTTTGTACAAAAATGTATACCTTAAAAGTAGCTTGAGTCCAGCTCTACTTGTATGCATAGCTGCTGGGTGAAGAAGCAAGTGATCTGATATGTTATACCCATATGTAACAGTAGAGGGCAATGCAATGCTTTTATAACAAAATATAAAGAAAGTTCATCCTTCGAAACTATTTCAGCAGCCTAAAATCACAGGTAAAACAGCTCATGCATGCCACAGTATAACAGATATAGAGAAAAGAGCAACCTGCAACCTATGGAGGACCAGCTATGGTACAAGTATAAGTAATGGCTTTGACAGACCCAAATCTATAACCTTTGGAGAGCCATAGTTTGCTGAATTATGTTCTGTGGGTTAATATGATGGTTATGGAGTAATTTAAAATGATTGGTTTATAAAACTCATTTCCAAATTACCATATTAATAAGTTCTAAGTTATTAATGCGGTCTTTCATCTATTAGACAATGAAAGCACACAAAGAGCATATCTCCCTCTGGTGGATATGAGATGCATTTGCATTACATGGACAGCGTATTGACTTCAATGAAAGCTGTGTGATGCTTCATTTATCCCGCGACTGTACAGGGATTACCCCCCGAAATTAAGTTGATTTACAGTCGAACTTTCCTTAAAAAAAGGAATTGTACATACCCTTTAAAAGCTATGGCAAGTTGTGCATTTCTTTTAGACAGAATACCTTGATGCAGTCTGTATTCGAATGTGCTCCCACTTACAGCCTCTGATCAAAGCAAATAACATGTATGTTATGGTTTGAGTCACAAAAAAGTCCTTTATGTTCACAATTAACAGAAAATTCTTAGTTTATTCAGTAGCATTCAGCTGTGAGTGAACCCAAAGGCTGTGATTTAAAAGCTGCACAGACAAAGCTTGTTGGAAGCCCATTTCCTCCTGATAATAAGGGAGTGAAGTTGGTATTTAAAAAAATGTCAGGAAACCTTGGGAAAGTGTCTGCAGCAAAAGACCCTGGAGCCTGCCATTAGCCACGTATCCGGGCACTCCCTAAACTTCCGCAGCCTGTACAGTAAAATAATTGAGCTCAGGAAGCCATGTTAACTAATGGAGTACCTGCTCTATGGATTTTATTGAGGGCCATATTTAACACGTCCCTAATACAAAAGTGAGAATCTTTATTCATTTCAGAACAATGCAAGCAGCAATGAATACCTTCCCCAAAGCTTCTGTATGTTTTTATTTTTAGCATCACAGGAAGTTTGAGACTGGATTATTTCCCAAGGTCACTGACTTACACCAGTTGAGATAAAGAATATAAAATACATGACACTCCAAGAACCACCTGCTTAATACATACTACCTCTAGTACAGGAGCCTATGTGGTTTTCTGCTATGACAGATTAGAAGAGCTATAATATTTCATTATATTAGAGTATTAATACCAGACAGCAAAAGTAATCTTAAAGAGGTTTCCTGGGACTTTAACATTATCTATCCCATAGAGAGGTTATCAATGAGTGTTATAACCACCTCAAATCATGCACTTGTCTTCTCCTGTCTACTAGTTAGGGTCCTATTCCACGGGCTGATGAAGGCCCGATCAACGATGTAAACGAGTGCGGATCTGCTAGATCGACGCTCGTTTACTGGGCCTATTCCACGGACCGACAATCGTTAGCAAGGGCTGCAGGGACATCAGTGCCGATGTCCTTGCAGCCCTTGTTTCATACATTGCCTTTCCGGCTGCAGGTCTTCTCCTTTTTTCTCCCGGTCCCACGCCGACCGAACTGACAGACTGCTTAGCCAATCAACCAAAACAAATAACCCCTAGATAATCAGATAAAGAAATCACATGCCAAAAAAATGATCAAAATCTAAATCCTTTATTCATATATAAATCCCAAACCTATCCCATAAAAACTACATATACACATGAGACACTGAAAAACAGGGTGCAGGGGACCATACAAATATCCATAGCAAGATCACATTAAATTACACAAAGAAGGGGGAAAAAAATAGAAGATTACATAAATAATCCCATTATTTATGTAATCTTCTATTTTTTTCCCCTTCTTTGTGTAATTTAATGTGATCTTGCTATGGATATTTGTATGGTCCCCTGCACCCTGTTTTTAAGTGTCTCATGTGTATATGTAGTTTTTATGGGATAGGTTTGGGATTTATATATAAATAAAGGATTTAGATTTTGATCATATTTTTGGCATGTGATTTCTTTATCTGATTATCTAAGGGTTGTTTGTTTTGGTTGTATATGAATTGAACCCTTATTAGTTAATTTTGGTCAGAAACCCTAATATAGGTTTTTGTGCTTAGCCAATCACTGGCCGCGGCGGTTCCGAGCAGTGCACCCCGGACAGGTAATGTATGATACTGCTGAAATCGTCGGGCACTGATATTCCACCGTAGCAATGCGCTGGTGGCGAACGATGATTTTAGGTCTGAACCTAAATGAACGATCAGCCGATGACACGATCATCGGCTGATCGTTTTCTCTATTCCACGGAGTGATAATCGGCCGAATCGGGCCGATTCGGCCGATTATCGCTCCGATTTGGCCGATTATCGCTCCATGGAATAGGCCCCTTAGGGTGGTATTACACGGGCCGATGGGGGCCCAATAATACCTGTAAAGAGCAGCGATCTGCTAGATCGTTGCTCGTTTACTGGACTTATTACATGGCCTGATAATCGTTAAACAAGGGCTGCAGGGACATCGTTACTGATGTCCTTGCAGCCCTTGCTTAACTATATACATTACCTATCCATGTTCCAGGGCTGCTGCTGCGGTCCGCTTCTCCACGGGTCCTGCGCGCTCTAACTTCAGAGTGGCCTGTCAGCTGACAGGCCACTCAGCCAATCACAGGCCGGGACCGCCGCAGAAGCTCTGGAAAGTGGATAGGTAATATATATCGTCAGTCGCCGGCCGCGCACAGCTATTACACGTAGCGGTGCGCGGTCAGCGCCCAACGAAAATAGATCCAAACCTATATCAACAATCAGCCGATGCTCATTGTCATCGGCTGATCATTGTATTTATTACATGGAGCGATAACCGTCCGAATTGGGCCGATTTGGCTGATTATTGTTCCGTGTAATAGTACCCTTAGTCTGGGGCAATGTGTCTGTCCCACAGATGGGTGATTAGTGAGGATCAACTGAACATGATTTCTCAGCTTAGGGCTGCTTCAGATTTAAAATAGAAGTTTCTGATTTGTTAGCCTCTCTTTAAATATCCCTGACTTCTGCAGTGTAATGTGAAATATAACATATGTTTGTGCATTAAAATCCAGCATTCCTTGTAGTATTCTAGTACTTTGTTCCAGCCTAGTTTTGTTACTAGTCAGTCCAGTTAGTTCTTTTATAGCCATTGTTACAGCATTTTTAGTTGCTCCTGTTTGTTCAGTACTGCTTAAAGGGGTTATCCAGCACTACAAAAACATGGCCACTTTTCCCCCTCTCTTGTCTCCAAATTGGATGCGGTTTCAAACTCCGTTCCATTGAAGTAAATAGAGCTTAATTGCAAACCACACCTGAACTGGAGACAAGAGAGGGGGAAAAGTGGCCATGTTTTTATATCGCTGGATAACCCCTTTAACCTTTTTTTTTCCTCTGGGTTCTCTTGTTGTGTTAAGGGCCTTTTACACTGGCCAATTATCGTACAAGAAATTGTTAAATCGATCAAATTTAAGTAATGATTTTCAAGTGTAAACGCAGCAACGATCAAACTACGACTGAAAATTTGTTTGTATGTCGTTGATCACATCTTTTGAGCTTACCTCAGAATCATTGTTAGCTATTCTCAAGTCTTTCCGTTTAAACACTAATCGTTCACAGTATATAGATATGAACAGGTATGTAGATGAACGCAATTACGATTGCATTAACGCCTTTTCATAGTGATTTACCTACCTGTCTAAATGTCTAGCATTTAAAAGAAAAAATTATCACTTCACTTCGCTTAATGAGTGATTTAGCAATTTTTCTGTACGTGTAAAAGGACCCTTAGGGCCCTATTACACCAACAGATATCTGACAGATTTATCTGACAGATTTTTTAACCCAAAACCAGGAATGGATTTGAAAAGAGGATAAATCTCAGTCTTTCCTTTATTACCTGATCTCTGTTTATAGTCTGTTCCTGGCTTTGTCTTCAAAAATCTGTCAGATAAATCTGTTGGTGAAATAGGGCCCTAATAGAGTTAGTTTTGCAGATAATGGTTTTTATTTGAATTATTAGGGATATGTTAAGAGACAATGAGGGTCAGGGTGTCTGGTGTTAGTACTCAGGAATAGATTTAGGGAAAGAGTCAGGAAAAGATAGTTTGGGTCAGTTTTGTATTTCGATCCTATTCATCATCTGACTGCTTTAATTTGTGACTCCACCTTTATTGTTCATTTGTGCCTTTCCCTATTTAGGTCCAAAAGCTCGCAACAGAGTGAGGACCTGAGGGACTAAGTATCAGGGTGGTTTGGTGCTCTCCCCACTAGGAGGCACCCCTTGGCAATGGGCTTTCTTCTCTGGAGAGAGGGATATCTGGCTATTCCCGTGTTTTGAGACTCGTAACTGAGGCTCCACGGCCCCCTTTTTTGCATATTTATATTTTGTATGGGACAATCAGTGGAGACTCGTAAATGAGTACTCCATTGGAATTTTTCACTGTTCTCCCTGAGTTCAGGCTCCACAGCCCCCTTTTTTTGCAAACGTGCCTTTACCCCTTTCCATCATCTTTTAGTCTGTCATTTAATAGTGAATTACTTTTCTTCTTGTTTGTTACCTGCTTGCATAGATACAAATATATATAGTAGTCCATGCTGGAGTGCCCCAGGTCCTTCAAACAATTTATTGCTAGGGATGCTAGGACTAGGATCCCATAAAGTCAGATCAAAGTCTCAAAAAAATCAGTTGATCCAATTTTTATTAGTAAGAGCCAAATTGCTGAAACCCCCAATTTGGCATTCCCAACCCTGTCTGTTAGGAATGTGACTTTGCGCTCCTCGGTCCCTGCCGGGCAGCCGAGAAAGCACTGAGTTTCTGGCTCTGTTTTGTCTGAATTGTGTTTGACTTCACTACTACACCTGCCTTGCCTGTCAGACTTCTGGCAGTGCAGGGGTTACTGCACTGCTAGGTCTGTTCAGCTGAACTTGGTGCTGGGATCAGGGCTGGTCCAATCAGCTGCTGGAACTAGTCTCGGATCCTGGTTAAAAAGCAGCTAGCTGCTCACTTCCCTGCTGGCTATTTAGGCTTCATACCCTGGTCCCAGCTTCCCCTCTCTATTCCTGCGATCCCCGTCCTTATTCCTTGCTATTGTTTACCTGTTACCTGACCTCTTGCTTTGTCCTCTGACCATCAGACTTTGTACTGCGCCACTCGTTTGTTTCTTACCCAACTTGTCGACTTTTCTCTTGTTGTGTTTGTTTGTCTGACTTGTTCTGTGTCTCACTTAGCCAGAGTAAGGACCGCCACCATGGTTGTCCATAGTCGTTTATGGCCGTTGTGGCAAGTAGGTAGGGACAGAAGGTGGGTTCTAGGGCTCACTGTCTTGTGCTGTCTCCTACCTGTCCAGTCCCTAACAGACTCTGACACTGTCTTTCTATAATCCAGTGGTTGTGCAAAGTATCTACCACCCAGAAGGAACAGAATATATATAGTGCCCCATATATAAATATACTGTGTCCCTATTTATAAATTATTTCATACACTGTGCCTGCTGTGCCCCTACATATGAATTAATTAATACACTGTGACATACATATGACAAATAAACTGTAATAGATCCTTCTTTGTAACCCCCTTGAAAATAAAAAAAAAAAACATTCACACACTGCTCCACCACAGGGTTTTTTTCCTGATACACATTCTTCTCTCTTCCAGCACAGGCAGCGTGTTGCAGAGATGCTGCTTAAACTGCAAGTCCATGGTAGCCTGTCACTCAATATTGCGTGCTTCTTAAATGCGCACATATGGTTGGATGGTGTACTCACCCATGTTCTGGATCCCCTGGAAAACCCTGCAGTACAGTTGCACAGCTATCTGATGCTGGAAACCTCCTAAATCCCACATATGACGGTGGGCACCCAATACATTTGACCTGAGAGCAGCCAAACCCCGTAAGCACCCCACCACCCCAGCAGCTATGCTTCCTGTATAAGAGTCTAGACCCATTGGTGAATCCTTTAGCGGCATTGCTGTAGGGGATGTAAAGGTAACAGTCACACTATGGCCCTGGTGCCTGATTCAAAGGCCCCTATGCCACACATAAGATACAAGTATGTTAAAGCCTATAGTAGGTGGGGATCTCATTACATCTCTGGCATAGCATTTGCTATTGGGCACTTATGGTCATGTCATCCACATGGAAATCACAGGTAAGGTATTCCAACAGTGCCGACACATAAATACTCATGGTATTCTTAATCAGTTTCATTTTTCCCTTATGCTTAATCAAGGAAGAGTAGGAAAGCCCTAAGACCAGGGGATAGGGGTTAGGTAATGAGCAGTTGGACTATGGAAGTAGATTAGCCCATTGAATGTATTGAGGCTACAAAAGTTGAGTAAGAAAAAGTGAGCCAAAGTTCTCATAGCAGTATAAATTTATTTGAAACCCATTGACAGATGAGCAGAAAGATCTTCAACAGAAGAATGCCAATTGCGGGGTATGACCTGTATAGACACTGTTTCTTTTTTTGTTCAGTTTTCTTTATATACAGCACTGGATACAACAACAGCAAATGGTCTCAGACACTGCTAAGAACACAACTATGTCATCTAACCTTTTGGAGGGAAACATCTTCTTAATTATGCATCATGTGAGATGTGAATACATCCCTAGGAATACTCTGATACCTTTGTCCTGCAGTAGTTTGCTTCCCCCAGTATACCTAAATGACAGGTCTGCAGACCTAGATACTTCCCAGTTCCAATGTCATTTATTCAAGTTAATCTCTGCTCATTCTGGGCTTAATCAAGTGGGCTGTTCTACTCTGACAGCTAATATAAGGGTGCACATAGACAGCTGCCAGTCACTGAGTAGGTCTGCTCATATGACAACTCAACCCAGAAGGAGCAGTAGTTTGTTCACTCAATTATATGATGTCTGCAGATTGAACTGCATTTTGTTAAGTTCCTTATGTTATGTTAGGTTCCTTTTAGGATATGTTCACACTACGTTCTTTTTATGTAAAGAATGGACACTGACTGCAATGGAATCATGTCCGTTCTTTACTGCAGGGGTGGCATTGCATAGAAGTCAATGCATCGTTATTTTAACACCTGTTCTTTAGAATGGACATTAAAATAATGTACCGGCCTATTATTTCCAGACAGCGTCTGGAAATAATAGCTGTTCACACAATGCAATGTGCAGTGGCAGCCACACTTTGCACTAAAGTTAATGGTTAATTCATTTACAGGCACACCCAACAGTGCCTGCAAGTCAATTGTAAAAAAAAGGACGTTCCTGCAGCCAATATCGAAGTAATGGCTGCAGGAACGTCGGGAATGCAGCCCGGTGGCCGGCAGTTTAACAGCGTCCGTTACTATGCAACGGACACTGTAAAATGTTGTTTGAACATAGCCTTAAGCTGATTTATGATCTGGTCATAAGTCAGTTTAGAGGGTTGTTTAGAAAAGGAGAGAGCGGAACTTCCACAAATGCAGACAATGACTTTTGAGCTACAGCAGCATGTAATGAAGTGGCTATTCTAGTAAGGTATTCAGATGTCTGAACATTTTGCTCATTATAGTAAATACTGCCCATTATCTATCTTTAGTTCTAACTTTGCATCTTTAGGTTTAACATTGTATTCAGTTATTAGCTAAATTATTATAAAGTGAAATGTTTTGGAACTTTCTATACTATACCATATTCTTTATCACAAAAATCCATACACACAAGGGAAAGACTGTCTTATGGTAAGATTCTCTTTGTTAATGCTAGAAATCAATCAATATTGCTCAGGTAAGATACAAGCTGAGCTGTGGGCAACATAGAGAATTATACAATCATCTCTTACTATCATCTTGTCACGACCAGTCACACCAAACACACAGACACAGTGAGCCCTGAGCTCAGCCCCGCCCACTGTCCCTACCTAATTGCCGCAATCTGCCCTAAAATGGCAGCGGACAACTTGGCGGCGATCCCTGGCCTGGATACGTGAAACAATAGACAAGACAAAACAAACAAACACAATAAGAATGGTCAGCAATCCGGGTCACAACAGTCTGGCAGCAAAGGTACAAAATCAGGATCCAAAAGAGTAGTCAGGCAATAACGGGCAATATGGTCAGGGGCAGGCAGCAAGCAAGCGAGGTCAAAAGATACAAGGCAGAAATCAGGAAAAGCAAAGAAACAGAACCACAAGCAGGCAGAGACTAAGTCAATAACCGGCAAGGCATAGGCAGCAACAGAAATCTTAAATAGGACACCAGGAACATAGTCCAGAAGATGATAGGAGGGACCAGCTGTCAATCACTGAGGCAAAGGCAGGTTAACCGTTACATGACCAGGGAAGCTTAAGGCCCTATTCCACGGGTCGTTTAGAGGAGCAATATCGTTCGTATTCGGCCGATATCGGCCGATACGAACGATATTCGTCCCGTGGAATAGAGTGCAACGATCAGCCGACATCGTTCATGTCGGCTGATCAATGCAGTCCAAGTATCAAAAGGGTAACAGCATCTCACGAGGCGGAGATAGATAAAAGGTAAGTTGAAAAAGACCATTGTGGTTGAAACGTTGTATCTGTGCCATGCTGGAATAAACAACTTACCTTTTATCTATCTCCGCCTCGTGAGATGCTGTTACCCTTTTGATACTTGGACTGTTTTTGACCGTGCCTGGACACCGGGGTTGGTAACTGTTGCATCTTTATTTTGCAAAGTTTTTTCATTATTTTTAGACTGGATAGTCTTTAAGGAGGAGTGCTATAGTATTTTTTGCTTTTTGGATGGCTGATCAATGCAGTCGCTTGTTTTTCAACATGTTGAAAAACAAGCGACTGATATAGCAGCAATCTGCTGCCGTTGCTCCGTTGAATAGGAGCATCGGCAGCAGATGCTGCTATATCCTATGGGCTGCCCGGACGATCAGCGATCCCCCGGGCAGCCCCCACAGCAGCTCCCCGCCGCCCCTCCCGCACTCACCCGCTCGCTGACGCCGCGTAGAATAGCGGCGGCAGCGAGCGGGGAACGAGGAGCAAACGAGCGCTAATAGCGCTCGTTTGCTCCTCCAAACGACTCGTGGAATAGGGGCATTAGAAGAACAGACATGGGTGGGGCAGGGAAAACAATTAGCAGACCAGAAGGAATAAGACACAGTTCAGACAGGGCAAAAACAAGGCAAACAAAACACAGAATAAATGGAAGATTATGGCCAAAATCGCATTCTTTGGCGCAGAGGTCGAATCTTCGCAGCCGAGGGTGGCACTGATGCCTTTTCAGGCGCGATCATGACACATCTCCTCCATGATCCTTCTCTCAAATGCAAAGTGAACATAATTGTATATAGTCTGAGAAGTCCTCCGATAAATACAAGAGGAGCACAAATATTTTGTCCGTTGTAATAGTTTTCTACAGTGTAAGGCTATGTTCCCACACAGTACTTTTGCTCAGGATTTTGGTCAGTATTTTGCAACCAAAACCAGGAGTGGATTGAAAATACAGTAAGGCTATGTTCACAAACTACGTTGAAAAAGGTAGGGATACTTTGCATCAACCAAAATATATGCTGTATATATAACTTAATGCATACCTGTCCTGGTAGTGTTAGTTCGGTATGTAGGGAGGTGCATCCGGTGCCTAGGAGCCTGCTAAGCTGTAGTAATCAGTCCAAAACCAAAAAGGTTCAACCGAGGCACTCAATCCCATAAAATATCATAGCTTTATTGAAACATACAAGTATAAAAAAGTCCACTTAAAAGATGTATAGAGCAACGCGTTTCGACGCAACCATCTTTATCAAAGCATATATTTTGCTGTGATAAAGACGGTTGCGTCGAAACGTGTTGCTCTATACATCTTTTGAGTGGACTTTTTTATACTCGTGTATGATTAAATAAAGGTATGATATTTTATGGAATTGAGTGCCTAGGTTGAACCTTTTTGGTTTTGGACTATGTTCACACACTGATGATAGTGAGTGTATGGCCGTCATTTAATGGCAAATAACATCCGTTTCCTTTTACACACACAGATATCTGACAGATTATCTGACAGATTTTTGAAGCCAAAGACAGGAATACATTTGAGAGGAAGAGAAATCTCAATCTTTTCTTTATGACCTGTTCTCTGTTTACAGTCTGTTCCTGGCTTTGGCTTCTATAATTGGTCAAATATCTGTAAAAGGACCTGAATATGCAAATGTAATGAAAACCAAAGTCTGCTACTATAGCTGCTTCTATCTATTATTTATTTATCTACCTATTTATACATACATCCACATAGCTATTATCACCTCCGCCTGTTTTATTGTGTCTTATAGCCATGTTGCATTCTAGGAAAATCTGCCCCATGGTTTAGCATGTTTTGTAAAGTACCATAGACATTATAATAATCAAACTTCAGTTCTGATCATTTAGCTGTTCTGTCATGTTGTCCTTGTGCCTCTTGGGGATAATATAGTCTAATGTCCAGTAAAGTAAGCAGGTAACTTTAAAATTTTCAAGACATGAAATAAGATATAAAAAAGCATCAAGAAAGCTAATAAATATATCAAAAATGCTAGATTTTATATTTGCTAACTGCAAAGTCAATATAAATACATATTTGTTCCATTATTGCTTGTATAATTTTGGACAATTTTTGAGGGTTGTAGTATGGGCAATTATGTTATTTTAAGTCCATACAGAATAACAGTAAGGGGTCCAGATGTTGCAGCCATAATATAAGCTATGATACTACAGCCATCTGAAACTGACAGTACCATGAGAACTTATGACAGTACTATATAGTTGTGTATACCTGTAAACTTAAAGAGAACCTGTCAACACTTTTCTATGCTGCCTCAGTCACAGTCATCAGTGGCCTCTACCTACCCTGTCGGCCTTGATTGCTATATCTTTTACTGTTTGGGTATAGGAAAAGATCCAACAATGAAGGCTGGTGGGACAGGCAGAGGTCACCAGGGTCCTCCCCTGTGAATCATGCTTTAGGTAGCATGAAAGTGTTAACAGCTTCCTTTTAAGTGTCGTATGTTATGTGCAAATGCGTTTAGTCTTATATGTTGGAAGATGAGAGAATGTACTTCAAAGAGAACAAGTTACAAACATACATGCAGCTGATCTGCGGGTCTATGTATCAGAATGTGCATTGTATATTAAAGCCTAATAAGTGATATTGTAAATCTGATCTGTTACTGTCCACATATCAGAATGACCTGGTGAAAGAGTAACAAGACCTTTTGGGTGAGGCTGCTTGTGTAAAATTATAATGGTCAAACATTTTATTAAAAGAAAACAAAAAGGTCCAAAAATAGCCTCGGGAAACTAGCCTGAGAGAACGAGGAGATAGGAGGAAGGAAGGCAGGGGTGGGGGAGAGGAAAGTTAGAGGGAGAAAGAAACAAGATTTCAGGCAAAAAAAAATGATCAGAGCAGAAAAGTGAAAGTGCTGGCATGGGATAGCAGTATCTAAAGGACAGGCACAACAGAGGGCAAAGAAAGAAGGAACTTTTCTTCAGATGTATCCAGGCACCAGGAGAGAAGGTTAATGAAGGGTCAGCAGTCAGAGGAAATTGGCTGGGCTGGTATCTTAGAGGTACTGCCAAGAAGACAGCCTAGATCCTTCTGCAAAATCTCAAGAAGGGGAGGTGCTTTTAAGTGCTCTGCTTGGGTTGGATCCTTGTTTCTCCTCATTATTGTTGCTTTAGAATTAGCCGGGGAAATTGACTCTTGATTAAGGAAGTGGATGGAAAGGACTGAACAGGTTTAGACTGGGTCAGAATGGCAATGTGGAAATTGCAAGATGTTGCCTTCTACACCCTTTTCTTAAATTTGACCCAAAATCAAATTGTCTTGGTACCTCTATGTCTCACTGCACCACCCTTCAGAAAAAAATTACTTGGATTTACTTGTTAACTATATCGTCTTCTGGAGGATCTCCAAATATTTTTACAAGAGTCATTGACTTGGGAATTCATCTAAAGTGCTTGTTTCTGGATTTGCTTGAAACTACTTTTGCTGACTTTGGATATACTGGGAATTGCATATCTGGGGAATTGGTAATGTAAATTATTATCCCAAAAGGATTACAGTAAATCAGGTTTCTCGCAATGCTGAGATATGAGTTTGGACTCCTAGTGTGGATTGTGCTAAGCTTCATTCAGGTGAGTACACTTGATTTGTCATTGTACAGAAATAGCAGAGCCAAACCATTTGGTTTCTTAGAGCATTATTGCATAGACAAAACTCTTTGAATTACTATAACGCAGAGAGTTTACCTGTAGTCCAATGAAAAAGCACAAATAACAAACTGAGATGTTGTGAAGAGTTGTAACAAGTAAACTTAGCTTTACTATATCTTATACATCCATCTAACACAGTCTGCTTTAACCTATATCAAGGTGAATTGTGCCAGTTCTGTGGCTTTGCAACTTTTTGAATTATGACTGTATTTATACTGCTGTTTATTAAGTCAAATGTTTATTACACCTTTTCTTTTGTGTTTGTGTTATAGAAAAATATATGTTATTTTATTTACCCCCTTAATGACTGCTGTATAGTGTTTTTTATGGTAGCTGTTCGGGTGACTTCTTCTGATGTGCTGCTTTTATGGTGTTGCAAACGTTTGGTTGCAAATGTTGTTGTTTTCTTGAATTCTAATGGGTCCTATGTACTTTTTTAGCATGTGGAGCCGGTAAAATGCACCATCAACATCACTGAAAGCGAAGTTTCTATGCATTCTGTCTCTGTGAAGTGGAGGAGTTCAGGGAGTCCATGTAACTTTAGCATGACATGCAGATCAAGCAATGTTTGGGAGATCCCATGTAACCTCATCGAAAAGACAAATGACTCTTATGAATGCACACAGAGTGGACTAGAGGCAGGAACTCTGTACGAGATAAGCATTGTGTCTATGCAAGATGAAGAAACAAGGAACCTTACCTTACAGACAGGTATGGATGACTACATTTACATCTGCCAATTCATTGCATTTTATGTAGACCTCAACTGCCAAGCTTCCAGGGTTACATCCAAAAACCCATTAAAATATCAAAAATTTGTACATTTTTCTATCAACATTTATAACAAATTGTTTATAAAAGTAAGTGATGCATGAAAGAAAGTATATATACTAATAACTGGACGCGATTAATACATAGAAACACTAGATACTAATTTCCATCTGAAGCACAAAGATTGATATTGCTCTAGAATGACTAAAAATAGAAACATAGAGAATATATTATATTTTAAATTACAATTATTATATGAGAATACAGACCATGTGCTCTGTGTCAGGCAGGCTCCATAGATGTACATTATGAGCCTGACTGATCGCGTGACATAGAGCCGGGAGAGGACTTCACTTCGGTCTTCTCCTGGCTCTTTTTCTAGATCGTTATGTGTCTGAACACTCAGACCTGGACCGATCAAAACTTTTGACATATCTCTATCACATGTCAAAAGTTTTCTATGATGACAGTGACTGTAATACATTTGTCATCAGATGACACTTGTTTGGCTTAACATTTCCTCGAATGTCAAAGCCATACATTAGTAATATATGTTGCAGATATCACTTGTAGCTTAACAAACTATTGATAACCTTTTATCATTTAGGCACCAATTTTAAAACCATGCAAGCCATAGATTGTCTGTCAATTTGAAATATGATGAAGAAACACATGTAGAGCTACCACATTAGCTCAGGTTGTTTTTTGTATAAGGGAGGCATTGTGTATTTTAATGCTGTCCACTGTTATCCAAATACATTATCTCTAAGTGTGGCTATAAAGTTAGTATTAAGTGACTAATAAGATAATTTAGACCTGATTTTTCAAGGCCTGTGTGCTACTGTATATGAATTAAGTGATGTGACTCAATACCTCTACCCAGAGGTGCTGACCAGGATGTTGTGCAGGCTCTTATCTATGCTCAGATATTGTATTAGTTGACTGTACCTGGTTGCTTTGAAATACTGATGTGAACTGTGTCTATTGCAGAGGGTTTAGTAAAAGCTGCGCTGTGTAAGTACATATATTATTAGAAAAGTCTTTAAAAACAGGCTTGAGGTAGTTGTCTCCATAGATAGTAGTGTACTGTGTAGTAACCAAGTACAATACCAAGTCACAAAATTCTAGCTGTAACACACTCTATGTTCCATAGTCACCACCTTGAAGGACACATTTGCAGATTGAGGACAGCTTAATGTATGATTTAGCAGTCTCTTTTGGATACCACCTACATTTTCACTTTGAGTTTTTATTTAAAAAATAGCATTTTTGCTTTTACTTCCTCCACAGTGTGCAGCATGTGCTCTATTTTCTTTCTATACTTGTAAATAGCCTGTATGATCTATTAAAGAAAAGCATAACCTTTCACCTGAGATTGCAGAAAACGTGGAGGACACAAATCGATATGACAGCTACTGATCAAGAGATGGAAAAGAGTAAATCACTATTTCTTGTATGACCTTATTCATGGAGGTTAGAATCAATATCTGATAGATTGGACAAATGACACACATGGTCAGTCACTTTATTGTACTTTTGGCCGACACACATTAATAACCTTGAAAGGTTAAATGTAGTCAGATGCAGCATGAAGCATACAAAAGATCACTGTTATAATGGAAACTACAAATATCAGCTTTGACTACTTGTCAAAGAAATCCGACATGGTAATTGCCTGACAGAAGTAATAAACAGTGTCCAGTATTTATAGAAGAAAGAAACCCAGACAATATGTATCTCATATCTTTGACCAGCTCCTGGGAAACCACACATTTATTTTCAACTATTGTAGTTATCCTTAGAGTTAAATTCTTATTGGAAGAAGGTTATGTCAACAAGCTGTTCAAACTGCATGGCCTTATTATAATTGCATAAAGGAACGTTATTATGCTCACTATATATTATATAATATATGGTATTTCCAATCCCCAGCCTTGTACTTCAGAAGCTGTCACCAGAATACATGATGAAGTATATAGCAGACTGTATTCTTGGGCACTGCTGCCAAGAGTTGGTATGACAGGCTATTACCTTTTTATGATACATGTTTGTATGAAAGTGCGTGAGACAGAGGACCAAAAAGGACGTACAGTGTTTTAGCCAGACAAAACAAAAAACATAAAAAGTTACAACCGGTTAACTATTAAGATAAAACTTTTAATCAAATCCAAGTCAAATCCATAGAGAGGAATAAATATAAGCGTGTAACCACCACCTCTGTGAAGAGCATACAGACCAGATAACATTTTCTCTATTGTGTCCCTGCCTGACAGCTAGGATGCACCGGGTTCAGGTGTCCACTGCTCCAGACGGCACTAACCCTATTAACACTGGGTGAGCAGTGTATATATGTGTGGGTATATACCCTAAACTGTCCCCTTGTTATTAGGGTGTACTGTACATAGATGGTAAAACAGTATTTTGCATTCTTGATGCAAAAAGTCAGTTACCACCTGGAGCAAGGGAGGCCCAAACCAGGTGGTTACTAGCTTTTAGGTTGTGACACAATAGGGCAGACATTATCTGGTCTGTATACCCTCTTTATGTATTAAGCTTGTTCTATGACCACAGAGGTGGGGATTACACATTTACAGTATGTTTATTCCTCTCTATGCATTTATCATAGATTTTTTTTAAAGTTTTACTCACACCTAATAGTCAACCACAGTTGTTACTTTTTGTTTTGTTTTTAATACATTTGTATCACTCCTTACCTACTTTCCCTGCTTTTAATTGACAGCCTTTGGGTTATGTTCTTAAGGTGATGCCAAGAAGTTGAGGTGCTCGGCGGTTGCTAATTTGCATATACAAAAAATGCAATTCAACAATTGAATAGGCAAACCACTTCCAAGAGCGCATCTTTCTCTCTCTAAAAGGCCCAGCTTATCCATGCATTACATGGCTGGCCTATTGTGTTTAATGGCCGCATAGTCTAACTTACTTATCTTGCAGGGTAACTATAGACTTGCTGACAACTTCTAAAACAGTAGCAAGTGAATGCAAGAACTCCTTGTGATCAACTCATTGTTCTTTAGGGTGGTCTTACACAGTGCAGTTTTGTTGTAGTTTTGTGAATCATACTACATAGATAAAATAAAGACCAGATGCTACATGCTACTCTTTTTTTAATCCACTCCTGGAGTGAAATGGGTCCTAAAAAGAATAAAGAGTAGAAGTAGCATCTGTTCTGTTTTGGCTTCAAAGCTACTGCAAAAACTGCAACAAAAGTGTTCAGTGCAGTTTTGAAGCCAAAACCAGGTGTAGGCCATAATAAACTGCATAAAATAAAGAACAGATGATACGTCTACTCTTTATTCTTCATAACATCTATTCCACACCAGGAGTGGGTTCTAAGTTGTTTTTTTTTTTACAGTTTCAGGTAAATTATATTTTGTCAGTGACTGTAGGTACTGAATCAGCTGTTAGTAGTACTGTGGAAATGCACTTTTTTATGCAGTTTTAAAACATTTCTGTATATTATTTACTTGGTTTTAATCCTTATAAACATATACAAACTGAATCACCTAAAAACAAAATGAGTTGAAGATGGTGAAAGGTACACTTTATACAATGTGGTCTCCTTAGGTAAAATTATTTGTTGTGAATAATAAGGGACAACTCCAGCAAAAAAATTTTCTCTTTCAAATCCGCTGGTGTCAGAAAGTGCCAGAGATTTGTAATTTACTTCTATTAAAAAATCTCAAGTCTTTCAGTACTTATAAGCTGTTGTATGTCCTACATATCTATGTCTTTGTTTAAGACATACAGCAGCTGATAAGTACTGTACTACAAGACTTGAGAATGTTTAATAGAAGTAAATTACAAATCTCTGTCACTTTCTGACATCAGCTGATTTGAAAGAAAAATATTTTCCTGGCAGTTGCTATTTAAGCACAGCAAGTACAGTACTTCAGAAGATGTTTCTAGATTATACATTTGAAAATGACTTAATAAATATATTTACAGATAGACCCAACCTTGTACCCTTGTATTGTTAAAGAATATTCTTTAAAATCAGAGATTTCTTTCCCAGGCCAATTTTCTAATATGACAAATTCTGGCTGCCTGTTGCTACCACAAGGGAAAGCTTAGGAGCTTACTGTATATTGTTTATCATTGAGACCAATACTAGAAATATGCAGTAAGATCCTAATTCTAGTGGTGGCAGCAGACAGAAAAAATATTATAATTGCACTCTTTGTATACTCATAACTAAGCTTAGACTGCTATAAATATATAGAGAGAAATTAATCAGCGTAGAATTTTGACATATTTAGATTAAAAACATAAAATGGTGTTCAAGGGTGTACACTGACATAAAGAATGGTAAAGAGGAAGTCATTATCCGTATCTACCAATAGACTATTGTACTTGACCTCAGTGATCCCCCAAGTGAAAAGTGAACAAGATGAAGTCTTAGTGTGAGTGGGATAGGGTGGGCTCCTCTGAGGTCTGATGACGGGTGGGATTAGAATCACGGCTAAAGTGTTATGCCTGTATGGGGAGAAATGCAAAGAAAATTGTAGCAAGAAAAAGTGTATAAGACAAAGTAATCATATTAAACCCAACGGATACAGGGGCAGGTTAACATGGAGATATGGGTTGTTATCCGATACAGAGCGGCCATAAGAACCCAACATAGTGATGCATAACTTGCATAATATTGCACTGATGGCAGATTGCCAACAAAGAATTCTTGTAACAATGTAAATGGCTTAAGTGTTTGTTTCCAGACAGGACTCTCTCAGCCCAGGCACTTCCCAACCTCATTGTTCCTTTGTTCTAACGGATGTTAAAGGGACTAAGTGTTTTGTTTTCTGGGCCAGATAGATTAGATAAAGTCTGAATTTTTAAACTTCACCTTCTAGGCACGCAAACCATGTTCAGCTCACTGTGTGGTTCAATTCCAAAGACACAATGTTCAAAGCATTAAGCCTTTGGAATTTGTGTTTTAAGGAAACAGAACATTACTCTTGATGCAAGATGTTCGACAGAGAGTACATTTTCAGAAAAAAAGGTCAAGTAAGGGATCTTGAAGAAGCCATGACTTCAAAAGTACCAACTAATACAGCAAATCCTTTTAACCACATCTGTCAACTAAACAAATAACAGGCACCTGCAACTTAAAGTCAGTCACTTGGTCAGGCTGTATAGGCTTAGAAAAGTGTGGCTACATTCTTCTAGTAATAGCACCACTTGTCCTCTAGCTATGGAGTGTACTGCAAATCCACACACAGCTATACTAAACTATACTGTCTGAGACTGGGTTCACACTACGTATATTTCAGTCAGTATTGTGGTCCTCATATTGCAACCAAAACCAGGAGTGGATTAAAAACACAGAAAGGCTATGTTCACACAATGGTGAAATTGAGTGAATGGCCACCATATAATGGAAAATATTTGCTGTTATTTTAAAACAACGGCTGTTGTATTGAAATAATGGCAGTTATTTACTGTTATATGGCAGCCATCCACTCAATTTCACCATTGTATGAACAGATCCTTTCTGTGTTTTCAATCCACTCCTGGTTTTGGTTGCAATATGAGGACCACAATACTGACTAAAATATACGTAGTGTGAACCCAGCCTTATTTTGTATGTATGCATTTGTTCTTACTAGCTAATTGCTGGAGGTATTTTCTAACTAGTAAGCCGTAGACACTTTGAATAGGGTAATCCACATGAAGCTTTCAGTTGTGAGATAAATTGCAATAATGTTGCATATCCTAGGGTTCTGTTCATATGTGGCTTCCATTCATAAGCCTTTAACAGCAGTTTGAGGTTATGTTCCCACACAGTATTTTTGCTCAGTATTTTGGTCAGTATTTTGCAACCACAGAAACACAGAAAGGCTATGTTCACACACTGTTAAAATGGAGCAATTTCATGGAAAATAATGGTTGTTATTTGGCATTAAATGACAGCTATCCACTCAATTTCACATCAATCAGGTTAAGTATCTGGAGCGACCAATTCAGACTCAAGACGGACCCATCTAGACCCATTCTTTGATGTATTAATTTACATCAGCTGTGCTAGTCTACAGTTGTTAAAAAATAGTTAGAAATAGTTAGAAATCTGACCCGCAACCACACAAACACACTAAATACTTATGTTTTGTATGTTTTTTCTTCTAGACCCACTTCCACCTTCTCAGTTTGAAGTGAAAAGAAACACAGTCACATCAACAAGTTTGCAGGTTTCCTGGACACCATCTCCTGGATGGGTAGATCATTATAAATTGCAGTTGCTTAATAATAAAGGGGCAGATATACAAAACTTTAAAATCAATGGAAATGCCCCCCAAATGGAAACTGTTTTTGCAAACCTGAATCCAGGCACACACTATGGCATCACCATAACTGCTATTTCTGGCAACAAGAGCAGCTCTATGATCTACATCAATAGTTCCACAGGTAAAATGGAAAATATGTGAATGGGAACTGGACAGAACAAGCTGGCACTGCTCTAAGGGATGAATTATAATACAACACTATAGATGGCTTGTGGTTGGGAGATTCGAGTTATTGATGCATTGGGTCTGCAAGGTACTATGTAAACAGAGAGGAAAAAGAAACAGCAGCAATACAGCAGGCATGGGGTTAAACTAAGTACGGAACTGAAGATATTGATGATAACATGTGTGCAGACTAAAGCAATGAAGGATTACATTCCGGGGGCAGCAATGTATACATAGCAAGAACATAAGTATTTACACAGGGGACAACTGGTCAGACAGGTGAGGGAAGCCTTGATTTACCTTTCATGTACAGTAGATGAGGCAGACAGACTCAAATAATGTAGCTATACAGCTCGCTCGCTCTCAACCCTCTCAAAGAAGAAAAAAAGAGATGCTGTGCACTCTTATGTACATCCCACATATAGCAATATTAAGGAGTATTTTAAACAGTATGTTCTGCACATAAATTATATAAATAATAATCATCATCATAATAACAACAGTGTATATAGTAAAATGATACAGCCAAAAGTTTTAATACTTTTATAAAGTATATGGGGTACATATACTGTGTGCAACTATTCTAATGAGAATTGGTGTGTATTTTGTTCCAATATCTTGTGACTGATTTATTAAGATGTAGCCTTCCCATAGTGAATATATCTAAGTAAAAAGTTGCACAAAAAAATCGCTAAATTGCAAAAATCGCACAAGCATGTTCACCTGGTAGTGACCAGAAGTAGGCCTGCACCTGTTTGTGCGACTTTTTTAAAAGTCGCAAATGATAAATTGGGCGCTAATTCTGGATTATACAAACTTTTGGGTGAATACTCAAAACAGGCAGATTAAAAAAAAGTTGCATCTAAAAAATATTTGCCCGTTGAATACTGGTTCATAAATAGAATTTAGACCAAAAATGGGTAAAAAATCCAATTATTTGCCAATAAATAGGCGCAAAGCCCTTGATAAATTTTCCCCAATGTGCTTTGTGTATGTTATACTAGCTATATTACACAATATTTTTCACCATATGTATTTTATAATATGTATTTTCTCTTTTATATTTTTATTTAGTTCCAATGCCTGTGCAGAGTATTGATGTTCGTAGTAAATCAGATAGCATTCATGTATCATGGATGCCTGGTTCTGGCAATATAGAATATTACAAGGTTTTCTTATTACATCAGCAAAATATAATAAGCAAAGTTAACCTTGATAAACAAATGACTACACACACATTTAATGGACTCCTGCCCGGATATACATATAACATCACAGTCATCACTGAGGCTGCAGGCTTGGAAAACTCTAACTTTAACTTAGCAAGGACAGGTAAGGATTGAGAGACTCACCTATTAATATTATAACCTTACTAATATATTTTCTTGAGATGGCTGTCACTTGGCATTGTCACATCACCTGGTCAGCAGAGAATTAACAAATGAAATATAAACATTCTAATATTACAAATGTATCCATATAGTAGAAACACCTTACATTTACATCTCAAGCTTCCATTGGCTTCTCTGTCTATATATTATTTGTAAATCTAAACCCTGGGACAATAATTCTTCTTGGTCAGTACATCTAACCCATTTGTTTCCCTTTCCTAGCCCCTGCGGAGGTGTCTGATTTATCTGTGCTCAATGAGGGGAGTTCTACAAAATTAAAGGTTCATTGGAAAACACCTCGAGGCAGGCTGGATTCTTACAATATTACTTTATCTCAGAAAGGCTCTATTAAATACATCAGAACTTTAAATTCTGCCTCCACGGAAGTCATCTTCAATGATCTAACACCTGGGCGTCTGTATCAGGTTAATGTCACTAGTATTGCAGGGGTTTTAAGTGCTGACAAGATGGCAACTGGCAGGACCGGTAAGTAGTTATCAATTGTGTAATATTGGCTAAGGGGCATATGTGAGAGAATAATATATCTGATTAGTTTTATTGCTAAGTTACATGGTCAATAATAGTAGAAGCAGCTGCGGTATGACATGAAGGGTAATAACATTCAGTAACAATCATATTCTCTACGGAGATTTCTGATCTTTTGTTACTTTCTGCTACAAGGTTTTGACTGCATTCATGTGAATTTGAGGCTAGGGAATAGGGATTTGGATAGGGAGGGCTAGAAAATACTACTTCTCAATGCATTGTAATGTAACAAACTAAAATACATCAATAAATAGATATCAGAGAGAAGCAGGGGCTTGCTAAACAGTACTGGCACACAAGAAAGGGCATATTAGGGTACATTCAGATGAGGGGGTGAATAAAAATAACAACTTTCTCTCACTTTCCTGGCCCCCACACTGCCTGTATTAGGCTTGGGCTGCATGGTGATTTCTGGTAATGTGTCCAGGAATCACCATGTAATACCACTCTGCAGCTCCATACCTGGTATTTGATATTTGACTAACAAATCTATTGGTTCTGGTACAGTTTCTATACAAGGTGCCCCCTGACAAAATGTGTCCTAAAATAGCACTATTGGTTTGAACCATTCTCTAATACCATAGTGCACTATAACTAAGGGTATGGTGTGGGTATGGCATTTGCTTGAGTGTGCTGTTTCCGTTGGTTTTGTGGATGAATTAATAAAGACCACCATAGTGGACCTACATTGTGACCATGTAGCGCTTTAAGTTCACGTTCAAAACCTCACCTGTATTGCCTGGCTATGAATTTGTATTATTTCTCCTAGAAGTGTTTCTCAATCAACCCTAGTGGGAGGAAGTAATTTATTTAATTATGTAATGCCACTATATTCTGCACTGCTCTGATCACTGCCACCTTGGGGCTCAGTCTAAACTTTAAATTAACCTATTAGTAAGTTCTTGAATTAAGGGAAAAAACTGGAGTACCTGGAGGAAACCCATGCAAATACATGGAGTACATATGAGCTCCATACAAATGTTAGTCTTTATTCCTTATCCCTTTAATTTCCTCTTCTCATACTCCTATATAACAAAATGTATGACATTACTGTGTTCCATGCACTTCCTTTATGAATTATGTTTAGAAACAAAATTAATAATAAAAAGAATATATGAGCCCCTTGTCTACATGGACTGATAGTAAGTCATGTACAGTGTCACTTAATAAGAAACTAGAATAAATTAACCAATACTGTGCATTTTCTAGTTCCAGAGAAAGTTACTGGCCTGAAAGCGACTAGCAATGGTATCAAATCTCTCCGAGTAAGCTGGGTGCCACCTGCTGGTGACTGGGACCAATATCATCTTGTGCTTTACAACCAGTCTACTGTGTTGGTGAACACCACTGTGGAAGAGCACCAAAAAGAGTTCATCATTCAAGATGTGGGACTTATACCTGGAAGGCAGTATGATGTTTCTGTGGTTGTGGACAGCAGTGGTTTGAAAAACGCTGCTTATTGCAAAGGCAGAACAGGTCAGCTATTACATACCTATACTAAAGAATTATATACGGTGAAAGGTGTTCACTGTAAATATACAGATTCATTTATATCAGTGCAAAGTCTAGATTCCATCTTCTGAACATGCAAACTGCATTACTCATAATAGGGTTATTGATCTGCTCAGTAATACACTGAAACTTGGTTCCTGAAAACTAACAAACACAAAAAGATAGAAATAAATGTGACTGTATGTGCTAATAATAAATGATTTTGTCTTTTGACACAGCGCCTCAAGCTGTACAGCAGCTCCGGGTTAAACAGACCAATGAATCTTCATTCAGCATCACATGGGTTACTCCTCTTGCAGAATGGGACAATTATGTGGTCTCACTTGCAGACAGAGATCTTATACTCATAAACAAGGTTCTTGCTAAAGAAGCCAAAGAGTTCACTTTCACCGACCTAGTACCTGGAAGAAAATATACAGCTAAAGTTACAAGTATCAGTGGGGATCTCAACAACTGGGTTTCTGCAGAAGGAAGAACAGGTAAGGCCAGTATTTGTATACGATTTCTATGATACCATGGAATGGAATCAATAAAACCTTGTAATTGTGTCTGTTCTAACCCAGAAACTCCCCCAGAAGGGGAAGTTACCCATCTGACTTATCTTATTAAATCCCCAGTCATGTTCCAAGATTTCTTAAAGGAGTCAGACGCTACCTCCAAAAGGTAGCACCAAAAAGCTACTTTTCCTAGCCTTCTTTCCAGAATTCCCATTGTAGTATGGATGGCCTACAAATCTCCACACATCTTTATGGCAAGGAGAAATCTTACCACTTTGGTCCACGAGTTTAGAATACAAGCAAATTTTGATAATGTTATATTCTTTATATACAGTAACTGCTGAGGTGCCTATACATGCCCAAGCAAAATTCATCATGTAGCCTAGGACTATACTATAATATGTCTTGTTATATATACAGTACATTTGCATAATGTCTACAGCCTGTTATATGTGACTAATGGCTGTCATCTCGGGTTTATAATTCTGTGTTAAATACTAATAATAATTAGTAGTAATTTTGATATGGTGATTGGAAGCATAAAGCTTCATGGTACTGTATTCAGTGTCAGAATGAGGATAAAATGTAAATGTGGCCATGGTGACAGATAAAGATATTATTTTTAGCAGTTCTACTAAAAGTTCCAGTATAATTACACAAACTGACCTAAATAAAAGGGGTGTTCCCATTTTCAATGTGACAAATTCCCTTTAGCCTACTAGCAGTATATACCATTAAAATCACCAATTTACACTAGTGACAAGTGATGAAGGGATGGTGTCTAAAACTTCATCTATCTCCACTCTCAAATTTCAACACATCCATGTTCAAATTATCACAAAAGAGGAAGGGTGGGAAGGAAAGCTCAAGGGACCTGGCTTCAGAGTAGCAGGAAGGAAAAGGCTGATAACATTAATACATGCTTCTAACACTCCCTCTTTATTGTAAAACCAAAGTGGATGCTGAGTTATGCGCTCTACCAAACATAGAGATGTAAGGTAATAGTGCTATATGGTTTTACAAACCTCCTACAGGCGGGTTTATGGTAAACCAAGGCAACACATTGCTGTTCAGTGCAAGAGCTATATTAGGTGGGCATACTGTTGCCCGTTGCGGACACTGATCAAGTAGAATAAAGCTCATTTAAAGAGTCTATTGCACAACTGCAAAGAAGCCAATAAGTTGGGGGTGGTCAAGCATGCAAATTATCTGCAAGGTGATTAGAAACATGGGAGATTTATCAAACTGGTGTAAAGTAGAATTGTCTTAATTGCCCCTAGCAACCAATCAGATTCCACTTTTCTTTCCTCAGAGAGTCTTTGAAAAATGAAAGGTAGAATCTGATTGGTTGCGAGGGGCAACTAAGACAATTCTTCTTTACACCAGTTTGATAAATCTCCCCCATGGTCTTCTATCACTCTGTCAAAACCAAAGGAGTGATTGTAATGAATCTTCTAATTAGGGTTCTAATATATGGATGATTATATTAGCCAAAGAGGCCGATTTCTCCCCGTGCAATAGGCTAAGGAAAAGATAAAAAGAGAAATCACAAGTGGTGATCAAATAACGGATTGGTAATCTATAAAGAAATTTTAGATAACTATGGGATAAATAGTGTAATATTCATTGTAAGCCAGAACGGGGCAATTTTAAAGAGAGCGAAGAGAATAAGAAGATTAAAAGAGAATAAAAAACATCAACATATGTCAAATTCACAGAAAAAGTTACAACTTATTGAAGCCTAGCAGGAATATCTTCTAGGAGTTGCTGTGCTGGGCAAGGAGGCTTTTAGACAAGCGCAAAACATAGAAAAGATCTCTTTCAGTAGACATGGCCTAAATAATGATGAATTTTTCTGCTACATCCCATGTAAAATATTTGGTGCCCCAAATGGTTGCCCGATGAAAGGTGTCCATGGAGAATTGTTGGGACTTGCTCCATTATCAGATGGTTCCTGTTCATTATGGAAACTAATGCATATCTTAATGTATTAGGTTTTTCCTACATATGTAGGATCATAAAAAAGAACTTCATATTTTTTAAGAAAAACAAATGTTATTCCCCATAAAAAAAAAGAATTACAGTGTCTATTTGTGTCTTATGTCTCCATTGCACAGTTCCCTCTCAAGTAACTCATTTGAATTTAGCAAATCAAGGAAAAACAAGCAGTTTATATGCAGAGTGGACAAAGGGTCGGGGAGATGTGGACTCTTTCCAAGTTCTCCTAATACATGAAAATATTGTGATAAAGAATGAAAGCGTATCTAGTGACACAAATAAATACCAATTCCACTCCTTAAAGCCCGGAGGACTGTATTCAGTAGTGGTGACAACTCTCAGTGGAGGTATTGCATCAAGACAATCTCTAGCTGAAGGCAGGACAGGTAAGATGTACATTGTACTCATTGTGTTAAAGATGGGACCTGTTGTAAAAATGTTTCCTCCCAGTGCTGTGAAACCTCTTAGAACTACAGTGGTCCCTCAAGATACAATATTAATTGGATCCAGGACGCCCATCATATGTGGAAAAAATTGTATCCTGAGACCAAAACTGATAATTTGTTCTGAAGCCCCAAAATGTCATCCCAAAATTAGAAACAAATGAAGATTTAAAGCATCTAATCAATAAGGATAAAGCAAGTTCTTGAATACAACAGTCAGAAAGAGCTAATGGAGACTGTGAATTACTTTCTGTGTAGAGAACAAGAGCATTGTCAGGGTCCTGTACAAATCACACAGGGTCTCAGAAAAATAAAATGGAGCCGCCCTAACCTGGTTCTATAGGAGCAACTCACCATGGCACAGGTAAAGAGCAATACGGGACATGTAGTATCACGCTGTACTGTATAGAGGAGATACAAGACACACGCAGCAGTACAGGACATGGAGTATCACACTGTACTGTATGGAGGAGATACTAGACACACACAGCAGTACAGGACATGTAGTATCACACTGTACTGTAGAGAGGAGATACTAGACACACACAGCAGTACAGGACATGGAGTATCACACTGTACTGTAGAGAGGAGATACTAGATACACACAGCAGTACAGGACATGTAGTATCACACTGTACTGTAGAGAGGAGATATTAGACACACACAGCAGTGCAGGACATGTAGTATCACACTCTACGGTAGAGAGGAGATACTAGACACACACAGCAGTACAGGACATGTAGTATCACACTGTACTGTAGGGAGGGGATACAAGACACACAGAGCAGTACAGGACATGTAGTATCACACTGTACTGTAGAGAGCAGATAGTAGACACACACAGCAGTGCAGAACATGTAGTATCACACTGTACTGGAGAGCAGATACTAGACACACACAGCAGCACAGGACATGTAGTATCACACTGTACTGGAGAGGAGATACTGTATTAGACACACAGCAGCACAGGACATGTAGTATCACACTGTGCTGTAGAGAGAAGATAGTAGACACACACAGCAGTACAGGACATGTAGTATCACACTGTGCTGTAGAGAGGAGATATTAGACACACACAGCAGTGCAGGACATGTAGTATCACACTGTACTGGAGAGCAGATACTAGACACACACAGCAGTACAGGACATGTAGTATCACAATGTACTGGAGATGAGATACTGTACTAGACACACAGCAGCACAGGACATGTAGTATCACACTGTACTGTAGAGAGCAGATAGTAGACACACACAGCAGTACAGGACATGTAATATCACACTGTACTGTAGATAGTAGATACAAGACACACACAGCAGTACAGGACATGTAGTATCACACTGTACTGTAAAGAGAAGATACAAGACACACACACAGCAGTGCAGGACATGTAGTATCACACTGTACTGGAGAGCAGACACACACACTAGACACACACAGCAGTACAGGACATGTAGTATGACACTGTACTGGAGAGGAGATACTATACACACACAGCAGTACAGGACACGTAGTATCACATTGTACTGTAAAGAGGAGATATTAGACACACAGCAGTACAGGACATGTAGTATCACACTGTACTGTAGAGAGGAGATACAAGACAAACACAGCAGTACTGGACATGTAGTATCACACTGTACTGTAAAGAGGAGATACAAGACACACACACAGCAGTGCAGGACATGTAGTATCACACTGTACTGGAGAGCAGACACACACACTAGACACACACAGCAGTACAGGACATGTAGTATGACACTGTACTGGAGAGGAGATACTATACACACACCGCAGTACAGGACACGTAGTATCACATTGTACTGTAAAGAGGAGATATTAGACACACAGCAGTACAGGACATGTAGTATCACACTGTACTGTAGAGAGGAGATACAAGACAAACACAGCAGTACTGGACATGTAGTATCACACTGTACTGTAGAGAGGAGATACTAGATAACCAATCACTGCATGTACCTCAGTAATACTGGGGTTTACCAGTAAAATGGACACTTCTAGTTATTCACATGTGCAGCAAATCCTGACTGCCCGTAGCATTGTATGTTGGGTTTGGTCTGAAGTTACGATGGTCCAGAAAGGAACATTGTATGTCGAAATCATTGTATCCAGAGGCCATTGTAAGTTGAGGGACCACTGTATACCATTAATACTAGGATTTCAGTGCCATCTCATTGTGAATTAACATGTTATACAAACAAGACTATCATGCTATTGTACCTTGATTTATTAAAACATTACCAAGTTGTGTATGATCAGGTAGACTACGCTGTATAATGATAGAGAATAAAAACAGATAATAGAGCAGAACGGTATTCTGTATATTGACCTTTTTATTCAGCCCCCCACCCCCTGGTCAAATGTCATCTCTGATAACGTTGTGCCATACTACAGTGGCAACCAGTCACTGCCATAGGGCTATGCAGTATATCACTATTAAATATCAACATTGCAACCTTTTTGACTGCCTCTTTGGCATTTGATCAGCCCCTTGACATTTTATATACTGATATAGAGGTCCTCTTGCAGAATAAAGGTTGCTATATAAAGCACCTTAGAACTTCTAATTTTCAGGTTGTATTGTAGGTTATGGTGCTATTCATAATAATAGCTGTTGCTGTTTAAAGTTTATTTAGAATTCCCTCAAACTAGAAGCCACATGATATATAGGATACAACAGGGTGTCAAGGTGGTAAATCCAAAGCAATGGGAATTACACAAAACTGGAAATACCAATAAAAGAGATAAAGACAGATAAAGAAATCATAACCAAGAAAAATTACAAATTGTACTGAAGATCTTTGGGGAGGAGAAAGGATACAGATTAAAAAGAAAAGAGTATAAGCAGGAAATTAGAGTCAGGACAAGAAGGAATGTTTAATTACACAAGATCAGCAAATTTGTAAGGTTGATACTTATGTGAACTTAATCAGGCAGTTTCCTTCCTGAAGTGATTGTGTCCTGTACTTAAGGAACATAGTGAAATACTTTCGAACAATAGCCTGTGGATCTGACAGCATCATACTCAGAAGTGATAACGTGCAGTCTTACCCACAGGCAGTGTTATATAATAAGGTTCTACATACAGCCACCAGAGGGCTCAGGTGATTGCTTTTCATCATATTTTAACCCCTTAGTGACCAGCCCGTTTTTTTTATTAATTGCCACATTACATTACTTTATTTTTCATAACTGGTTGTTATGAATGAGTTTTACTTTTTAATAGAACTATTATGGGATACATATCTTTAATTGGTAAACTTTTATTCACTTTATTTAAAAAGGAATGAAAATAAACTGCAATTCCTCCATTTTTCTTTTATGCTTTTTAAATGTATACCTAGTATGGTCTGATAACCTCATAAATGTACTATCTGGGTCGATACCATAGAATATACATAGATAGATATTTTTGTATTGTATTTAATTATTTTTAGTTTTACTACTACTGTAGCTATCCTATGTCAAAAGAAAAAAAAATAAAAAAATAAAAAAATATATATATATATATATATATATATATATGCCATTAATCATATCTTACAAAAACAGCTACACCAATATTAAATACAGAACTTGTATATAATTTAATCATCTTTATTTATTACACATACTGTCATGTACTATGAATGTATAAAAAGACACTTCATAACCTTGAGAAAGAACTACAGACACAGCAGTATTGCAAAACAAAGAGAACTTGCAAATGCAAACAATTGCTACTATAGTGCAATGATAAAAATAAATGTATGTTCTTATACCTAAAGCTACAGTTCTAGTACTTGTCAGTAAAAAACAAAAGTAATGCAGATCGGTAGTAAGACCTAAAGCAATTAAACCTGCAACAGAGAACTATGAGCTTATATTTTACAGGATGATTTTTACTTTTTTTTTTGGTGTTCATAAGACTTTCTAGCTACTTTTTTGGATGCAGGTGAATAGAAAAAAAATCTGGCATTGTTTTATGCTATTAGGCCCACAAGGAAACTTGAACATGTAATAGTGTGATCTGTGAGACATAAATGTAGTTGGGTTGTCCCCAATGTATATCTGGTATCTTTCAGACATATATTGCAACGGTATAAACATGTATATTATATGGTATACTTTTTAAGGATCTGGCTCAGTGAAATAGGGAGGAGGTCCAAACATCCAGCAGACCCCACTGCATATCTCCCAAATGGAGACCAAAATTAGACACTTTTGGCTTTCATTGTGTCTATTGGGGTCACTGGATCTGTGACTACATGCATGCGAACTTATGTCAGTGAAAGCTGTACCATCATATTACTATTTGAATAAGTATTTAATTTTTATAATGTATCCAGATCCTTCCTGTTCACTATTAAAAAGCTGATAGACAAAGGGGAACAGGTATTTTGTGTAACAATTTATGAACCCACAGTCTCATCTTGAATAAATATACATGTCACTTTCTAACTGTGTTGTTTCTTATTGTTATTGCTAGTGAAAGTTAAAAATGTGTTTCGTTAACTTGTATTTCAGTACCATCCAGTGTAAGTGGCATTATAGTCAGTAACAATGGTCAGAGTGACTACTTACGCATATCTTGGCTTCAGGCTATTGGAGATGTAGATACATATGTAGTAACCTTATCCCATAATGGGAATATCCTTCCACCCGTCATACTCTCCAAATCGATCCATGAATGTTCCTTCAGCGCTTTAACACCTGGAAGATTATACAATGTGACCGTAACAACACGAAGTGGAAAGTTTGAAAACTATTCCTTCAGCCAAGAGTGGACAGGTACAAATCAATATCCATCTATCTGCATGTCTATCTATCTATCTATCTATCTATCTATCTATCTATCTATCTATCTATCTTTTATCTATTTGTCTGTAAATCTATCTATCTCATATCTATCTTTCTATCTATCTACATGTTTATTTATCTCATATTTATCTGTCTACATGTCTATCTGTTATCTATCTATCTATCTATCTACATATCTGTTTTCTATCCGTCTATCTATCTACACCTCTACCTATCTATCTCCTATCTATCTACGTCTATTTATCTATCTATCCTCTATCTATCTATACATCTATCTATCTATCTACATGTTTATCTATCAATCAATCATCTATTTATCTATCTACATGTTTGTCTGTCTGTCCATCTATCTGTTTCTCTTATTTTATGTATGTTAAACAATATCCCTTTATTTCCCAGTTCCCTCTGCTGTACAAGGGCTAACAGTAAGCAATGCAGGAAGAAGTGACTACCTAAAAGTGTCCTGGCTTCATGCTGTTGGAGACTTTGACCAGTATAAAGTGACCATTAAGAACAACAATAACTTTGTAAACACTACAGCAGTCAACAAGATGCAAAATGAATGTGTCTTCTCCAATCTAGTGCCGGGTCGACTGTACACTATAACTGTAAGCACTGAAAGTGGAAAATATGAGACCAGTGCCATGACCAGTGGCAGAACCTGTAAGTGCCATGTTGCATTCTCCTTTTATATTTTCTACATTAATATTCCATGACCTAAACATGTCTGTCTTTTATTAGTCCCAGAAGCAGTAAAGAAGCTGACACTTGCAAGAAGAGGCAGCGAGGAGCTCTATGTTACATGGTCAAGAGTCAATGGAGATGTTGATCACTATGAGATACAGCTACTATACAATGATATGAGTGTCCTCCCGCTGATCACATTAAGTAACATAGCTTCTGAATACCACTTCACTTCCCTCACTCCTGGTCGCCTTTACAAGATTGTGGTCTTGACGTTCAGTGGTGATGCACAGAGATCAACATTTGTAGAAGGGCTAACAGGTAAGAATCTACTAAGTTTTATTGCATAGTAACGTTTATATGGCATGTAGTAAATAAAAGATGGAGCCAAAGCTTAAAGGCGATATCCCATAAACAAAAAAAAAAACATCCAGTATGTGGTACTATTGCTAGTAAAAGCTGCAGGTGCATGCAAACATCAGGTGAATCAACACTGAAGAGGAAATACTGTATTACAAGCACCTGCTGAAATGCATGGGGGGGGGGGGTCATGGTTGAGTCCTCCAGAACAGTAGCTGTTCTTTCATGTAGTTCTCTGACCAAAAGAAAGCAGAGCAGGAAAACCTCTCTTGTATGATGAATCTAGATGACTCTAACCTGCTGATATGTGCCCATTGTGCAGGAGAAGCCTAGGATGATGGTATGTCTTTTACCTTGATCCTCTCTGCCATTCCGGTGCAGTTAGACATTTGCTTCAGTCCAGTAAGACTTCAAGAATCACTGCTGCGCCCCTATATTGACGATCTGGCCTGCCCCCAGCCAGCTCGCTGTATTGCTTATCATTAACAAAGGGGCAGGACGCCCAGGAGCTGGGCAGTGCTCCTAACGGTGCCCCAGTGCTTGTAAGGGTCCTACCAGACCGTGGAGCTAACTACTAACTGCACCATAACGTCCCCAAGGATCTCCTGCACAAATAGGGAGCTATCAGCACGTTATATTCGTCTAACCTGCTGATAGTTCCCCTTACAAACTATTTACAGTTCCTAATAACAAATTTCTAATACTGAAAAATAGGGTGATATAATATTGTTGTTGGATTTCTGGCTCACGCCTCTTATATCAGGATCTCTTATACGACGAAGCTGTTTAATTATTATATGTAAACGTGAAAGCAAGGTAATCTACATGCTAACTGTGCCTACAGTTTACTTCCGATACGTATCCAGCTATAGATATTTACAGTATTTTCTGTCAATCATTCTTGTATTTCCATGTCTTCAGCGTAGGGATAGCCCCTTGACAACGGCAGCGTGGGGATGCCCATACCAGGGGGGCATACTCTAGCTGGTAGGCAGGGACATAACAGGTACATATGTATATACTTGTTTATTTGTTTGTGTGCGTAATAAAGCTTTTCATTACATGTGAATACAGCAAAAGGTTGAAGCAGTGGTTTTATTTTGCTCTTACACAGTTCCTAATACCATTTATGGATAATCCATTTTACAATGATTCTTGAATCCCACATATAAAGTAACAGGGAACAATTTCAGCTAATTAGAGAGCACTAGGTATAAGTACACAAGATCAAAGAGAAAAAAATGTAAACATTATGCATGTCTAATGGTAACAGAAGTGCAGGCTGTATCATGTAAATAGTCATAGATGTTAAACCGATGTCTTATTTTTTCTTTATTAGTTCCTAGTGCTGCTAAAAACATCCACATTTCCCCAAATGGAATGACTAACAGTCTTATCGTGAAATGGACATCTGGTGGAGGAGATGTGGATTCATACATGGTAACAATTTTACGTCAGAACTATGTGATAGAATCTCTGACTATATCTAAGAACATCTATGAACATTATGAACACACCTTCAATAACCTGGTTCCAGGGGAGCAGTACAAGGTTGTAGTGCAGACCAACAGTGGAAGTTTGAGCAGAAACATTACATCTTTTGGACGAACAAGTATGACTTTAGTTCAAGAGTTAAAAATGTAGTAAATAAATTATTGAGTGTTTAATTATCCTTAGTCTAATATGGCTGTTTATCTTCCAGTGCCGTCAACAGTTCAAAAGCTGTGGGCTGATAATGAATACAACAGTCATCTACTGGTGGTCAACTGGCAAAGTGCACCAGGCATTGCAGACAGATATGACCTTCTTCTTCTTACTGACCAAGGAGTTTTAATAACTAATAAGTCTGTGTCGGCAACCACAAAATCACACAAGTTTGAAGCTCTGGTCCCAGGAAAAAAATACAAGATCCAGGTGTTTACAGTCAGCAGTAGCCTATTCAGCAAAGTGGCAGAAACCGAAGGACAAACAGGTAACAGAAATGGCAACAGAGCAAAATCTAAGCACCTACGACTAAAAAAAAGATTGTGATTGGATTAAAATGAGAAAACATCTTGAGGGTTATACGCAAGAAACCCTTGGGGCAAATGAAAGTCCCAAAGTCAGCTCTAAATGAGGGTATCTTTTGCTGGACCATTGGTGTGCAATATTATGTCACATCTTCTAGTAATCTGGTACTCTGGTACTGACTGGTGGAATTTTATAGTTAGACTAAAATAAGAAAGCATCATAGCGTCTTGTGATAAGTCTACATAAGGAAATATTATAGGGTCTTGTGATACGTCTTCATAAGGAAATATCATAAGGTTTTTCTGATGAGTCTACATAAGGAAATATCATAGGGTCTTGTGGTAGTTCTAGATAAGAAATTTTCTTGGGGTCTTAGGATGAGGCTAGATAAGGAAATAACTTGGGGTCTTAGATAATGAAGTATCTTAGGATTTTAGGAAACACCTCTAGATAAGGAAATCGCATAACTTGACGGTTTCTGCAGTTTCTGGCTTCTCGACCTTCATCTGAGGATAGGTGGGGGTTGCAAAGGTGGAACCCACATCTAGGGGAAATGTATCCTGTGGATATGCCGTAAGTGTCCCAGATGAGTATACCCCTTTACATGTACTGGGATATAATTCTTAAAGGAGTGTGCTGTAATACAACACAAATCCAGCATAATATATAGTTCCTATCTCAGGTCTGCCAACAGTGATTATTTACATAAAATATATTGAACATATTGATGGTGACATATTGCTTCACTTGACTGGAGAGGATCCAACCACTGCATAACACAAGCCTTATATAACCATTTCATAAGCAAGATGAAAAAAAAGCTATAGCTGCTTAGATTTAAAAAGGCAATAACAAAAAAATGTAGCGGGCCGTAAAGGCCCAAACAAGCATGGTTATTAATGGGATAAGGTCAGACTGCTTGGCAGCATAAGCAAAGTCTGTAGAGTCATTAGAGACAATACAGAGCCAAGCTTGAGGGAAAAAAAGTGACAAATCAAGTTTTAGTTCTACTTTTTTCTTTTTTGTTTTAGTCCCAGCAGCAGTGACTGGTCTAAAAATCACAGGGAATAGCACCGACAGCCTGTCATTCACATGGACAAGTGCAGAGGGAGAGTTGGAATCCTATGATATCTTCCTATACAATCCGGACAACACTCTGCATGACCGGAAGCCTGGTGCACAAAGTCTCACCCAGAGCTCATTTCAAGGGTTGCTGCCAGGTCGCCTTTATAAAATAGTTATCGTAACTCACAGCGGATCGCTGACAAATGAGTCCTCAATCCATGGGAGAACAGGTAACAATGAATCTATCATTCTGCTGATGCTACACCATTTTATTGTGCCCCATGTTATAGTAATTATAGGAAACCTATTGCAGGAAATACATCACATATAATATCAGTATTTCAATTTTCCTGTAATGGATTGAGGGCTGCATCAATTTACTTATTTTTATGGTTGAATACATTCAACACTGGCAGCATAAACTAAGTAATCTATGTAAATTAGACTACGCTGAATGATGCAATAGAAATGGAAAAGCTATGTGACTTCTAGCAACAAGGCAATGGGATGTTGTATCTTATTTGGCATGAAAACAAACTAATGTTGTATTATAAGAATTCAGCTTTATGAACCTCTTAGTTTCCTGCTGATATCTAAATTGCTCTTCTTTTCATTATCTTCTATTACAAGAAGGTAATATGCTGCTAATATAAACAATGTAATAGTCTATAAAATAGTTCTTAGGTGGGGCCTTGACAAAAACACAAGACTCCCCTCCATTTTTCTCTAGAATAGTGCCAGTCAGTAGAACAATTTGGTTGGATATCAATTTTTATTATTACTGTTGTTTTTTTCATTATTAGTTCCAGCCCCAGTGAGCAATCTGCAAGTATCAAACAGGAATACATCTGACAGCTTGTGGTTTACATGGACCCCAGCACTGGGAGATGTGAATATGTATGAACTGACTCTCTATAACCCTAATGGGACACAGAAAGAACGTTTACAAGCCCAAGCCCTTAGAGAACAACATTTCCAAAACTTGATTCCAGGACGTCTGTACAAGCTAGTGATAGTGACCCATAGTGGTGACCTAACCAATAAAGTGACTGCAGAGGCCAGAACAGGTATTATTGCATGATGCTCTTCCAGCTTGGTTTTGGCCATAGACTCACCTATATTTTTGCATGCAAGTTACATCCATAAGAATACATAGTCACATGATTTTATTATTCTTGAAGGGAAAATGGAGTTGGGTGAATGATGTTCAACCCATGCATTTGAGTTCTACAAGATGTATGATGGCATGGGTGAAAGCATTGTCCAGCACTAGACTAACAAGCAGCCTGTGTATATTTTAAGAATTATCCTCTAACAGTATACTGTTACCTTTTACAGCTCCACAACCCCCCAATTCAGTGTCATTTACTGACGTGAAGAATACCTCTGTGTCCATAACTTGGCTGGGCCCCCCAGACTGGACAGATTATGATGACTTTGAGTTGCAGTGGATACCTACAGACCCTCTTGTGGTGTTTAACCCTTACAGTATTGGCAAGTCTAATGGAAGAATTATCACTGGCCTTCGACCTGGGCGTCTCTATAAATTTAGTGTAAAGAGTGTCAGTGGCAATGTAAAGAAGACTCTAAGTTTGCCTCTTACAGGAACAGTGAGAACAAGTAAGATATTCCATTAGATTAACGTATTTCCTTAGATTGTTTTGTGTCTACTGGAATTTACGCTATTGTATTTTTTCTATTTTGAGTAATAATTTAGGATTTACAATAAAAACCTCATCCATTTCTATGTCATTGCCTCATTCACTGACTTTATACATGCTCAGATTAATAAGATAATGTACAAGTTATTTAGGTTATAGGAGAGAAATGAATTAAGACTCATTAATCATTCTTTACAGAACCTGATAAAATACAACATCTTCATTGTCGACCTCAGAATTCTACTGCCATCTCTTGTTCATGGACACCTCCAGACTCTGACTTTGATGGATACACTATTGAATATAAAAAGAATGGATCTGATGTTGTAGAGTACTCCAAAAGAATTGAGAAACACAAGTCAGCACTTACTATCATGCACCTTGAACCACATAAGAGATATGTTGTATCTATTAAAGTCCATTCTGCTGACATGATAAGTCAAGTGGTAGAAGAAAGCACCATAACCATGATTGATCGTAAGTACCGATTGCGCAAAAAATATTGCATACTGTATGGTAAAATTCTTCATTTTCTGTTGTTAATGAAACCACTATGATAAATTAGGCAACATTTCTGCCTGTCTGGTCAGAATTTTGCACAGCATTACTATACCTGACCCGCTGTATTTTTTTTATCAGGTCCTCCTCAACCACCTCTTCACGTCCGAGTGAATAGAAAAGATACTCTCATTAGTAAATCATCAATCCACTTCAGTTTCAATTGTAGCTGGTTCAGCGACACCAATGGAGCTGTCAAATACTTCACTGTGATTGTGTCAGAAGCAGATGGTAAGTCCATATTAAAAGTGTTATTCTATTTAGTCTTTACAAAACTGTCCATGGAAAGCCCACATCTATCACTTTAAGATAAAAAGACATAACTTCCCATCTAGTAAAAGTTACTGTAAACCCCTGATCAGAGACAGCTGTAGATAGCAATAAGGGTTATGCATTAAGTGCTGCGGTTCACTTGTCACTGCCCATTTTTACTGTCAATGTAAGGTTAAATGTATTCACATTAATGTCATGATGTTAATTGGTTAAATGCTTGAAAATATGAGTTACAATAACTTGTAACTGGGGGGGTCGGTTGGTTGTGGGGCGGGGGGCTGTGTGCTGCGGGTGAGTGCTGGACGGTGGGGAGGCTCTGGACACAGGGGGTGAGCTCTGGGCTGGGGGTGACCAGGTGGCTTCTGTTAGAGAGGGAGACAGTGACAGCTCACTGTCTCCCTCTGTAACAGCAGCCACCCCATCAGTGTTCTCAGTCACTTCACTGTGCTGGGACTGAGGACACGTGATGCCGTCTCGGAGGGTCAGGGCCAGGAGCAGGGAGCGTGTCGGGTTGGACTGAGGTCTGATGATTCTATGCAATCCGTGGGGGTGAATGCAGCTGGATAACAGCAAAACTGTGCAGAATCCATAATAAGTTTATATTGGAAAGATGGAAAGCTACGGGTGGGCAGCGTATTAATGCAAAAATAATTTTGGGGGGAATACCCCTTTAACTTCATTGAAATCAATAAATCTAGCCGGTATATGCTGTGGAACGCATTGGCATGTTTAAAGGGGTAGTGCGGCGGTAAAGAATTATTCACAGACTAACACACATTACAAAGTTATAAAACTTTGTAATGTATGTTATGTCTGTGAATGGCCTCCTTCCCCGTGTCCCACCACCCCCACCCGTGTACCCGCTGAGCTCAGTTGTGACGCGGCGGAGGGGGGACGGGCGGCAGCGACTCGGCCGTCCGTCCGAAGATGACGTTTGGCACAAGATGGCGGACGGCCCTCGACACGGATCAGGTAATGTATAATGCACCACACACTTCCAGGTACACGGGCGGGGGTGGTGGGACACGGGGAACGGGGCGATTCACAGACATAACATACATTACAAAGTTGTATAACTTTGTAATGTGTGTTATTCTGTGAATAATTTCTGAGTGCCGCACTACCCCTTTAACTGGTTTTCCAATGTATACCCAAATTGTAGAGTGTTTTTCTGATGTAAACTTAGCCTTCAAGTGAATGTAGCATCAGGTACAATGCTTTAAGATTTGTACTTTAATAGACTGGCCTTGACGCGAAAATCTATTCTTGGGCACTGCCCTGGCCTAAAGCACTATGTGATGAAACCCCTCCCCTCTGTGACGCAGCACCAGCAGTCCCCGTTTTATGGTACATTTGGTTTAAATATTGGTTATGTGCTAGAAGCTGTGTTCACACATGGCATTTATTTTGTGCTAAAGATGTTTTTTTGGTGTGATGTCGCTACACAAAAAAAATGGTGTTATTTTACCATGTTTGCGCAACTTTGTGGCAAAATTGCATTATTGAACAAAATGAACGCCATGTGTGGATACATCAATGCTAGATAATATTAAGTTTCTTTGTTTCACAATTTTCCAATCTTTCTTAGGCAATGACAATCTGAAGCCAGAGCCAGTGCATCCCCTACCAACATATACCGACTATAGACGGAACAGCTCCATTAGAGTGTATCAGACAGACTACTTTCCTAGCAGATGTGCTGAAGCTTCTGATTTTAATATTCCAACTTTCAAAATTAAGCTGGGAGGTGAAATAGAAAACTTGGGAGGAAAATGTGATCTAAATGAAAATACATTTTGTGATGGCCCCTTGAAACCAAAGACATCGTACAGGTTAGACACGATGTAGTTTGCTGATGTACTGAGACATGGTCTCTTATCTTATTTGTTTCTATTTCCTGGTTGTTATTTTTCTTTGTTATTTCATTTTAGCCCTTTATTATGGGGGAAACCATCTTGACTGGGCTGTTTGTAACAGCAAGCTCCATGGACATAGGCACAATAGTCTGGAGCTGGCCCTATTCTTATGACCCTATGTCCACTGACATTTTTTCTACTTTTTTTCTGCTTGTAAAAAAAAAACCACTTCATTTTAATAGAATGTGCAGCTACAGCAATCATACCAGGCCCTAATGCCTAAACTATCTCAAAGCCCCCCTGCCACATAAGAAAACATTATTATAAATAGCACATCATAAGTAAGTGGTGGCCCATGGCCATGTCCTACAACGTTTTTTCCTGTCCATTTTTTTTTCTGTCCTGTATGGCCATCCATAAGTGCAATGACGGCTGTTGGTACATTATTACACCCTGGGTAGACTGATTGGGTGTTTCTTTAATTAAAAAGTTCATTAAATTTAATAGTAAAAAAAACGGTGAAAGGACGGTGAAAAAGAAAAAACTGTCTGTGAACAACTAAGAAATAACGTCTGGTGTTTGCAAAAGACGTACATGAATAATTGTCATGATCATTATTTTGATGCATAAAACATCCACCATTTAATACACTGTGTGCATTGGACGTTCTTCATTCCCTTGACTTCAATGCATTCCATAGAGGTCAATTAAAATCCTATAATATAAAAATGCTATAATATTAAATAAAAAGTGGACACCTTTATACATGTTGTGCATGTTCCCTTGGGTCCCCTGCAGATTCGTGTGCCTCCAGCCCCTAGGTTGTAAAATAAACTGCCCCTTAGCTGAAACCAGGTATATACTCTATCGGTTTTTGGACAGAACTGTACCTAGAAAACAAACAGAAGTAAAAGTTGTCAGAAGTTTGGCAACTTTTTTACAGCACTGGGAACATTTCATTTATTTGGCAAAGCAGCTGGAAGCTGACAGCTTTCATTGCACGTTGGAGACAAGTAGTAGTTGCTGAAGTTGTTTTGCATGTACTCGGAAACCTCCGATGTATACCATTCTTTCTGATATCCTTTGTCAATTTCCAGCATATGTCACTGTTTTTCCAGAATAGCTGGTGGTATGCCATTATTCAGACTTAAAGGGGTTTTCCAGGAAAAATTGATTTTTGGTATTAGGAAAGGGTTAACCAAGGTTAACCCTTTTCTAATATACTTCCCTAACATTACTTGTAAGCTCTAGGAGATCCCCCAGCTGGTCACGTGAGTTGCCTGCTCCTGAGCTTCTGACTTCCTGTCACATCCCGGACCGTCTGTGTCTGTGTTTCCGGTTCGGTGACGTCACTCCTGTGTCTGCATGTGTCCTCTGATAGAGCTAGACGCTGCTGAGTCCTGTGTGTGGAGAGGGGGAGGGACTCAGGTGTTGATGCTTTCTGATTGGCTCTGGGCGGCAGCACAGACATCCACAGTCTCTCCGTCCCCACAGTGAATCACACAATGCTGCAGCAGGCTGTATCCCTTCCAGAGCAGGAGCAGTGAGAGTCACTCTGAGAGGGAGATGCTGTGTGTCTGTGCTGCTGCCGATCTGATAGCTCTCTCTGTCACAACACAGAGCTCATCTCCACCCAGTCCTAAGCCACCCCTCCCCCCTCCACACACACACAGGGCTCATGTGATTTCAGTGTGAACCTTCCTATAGATAGAGCTGCTGCTGGTGTCCTCCTATGTCTGTGTGGAGAGGAGAGGTTGGGACAGGGGTGGAGAGGAGCTCTGTGTGGCAGAACACTGTTCTGGTCTATGTTCCTCCAGCTTCTCCAGTCTCTGCCTGTGGAGCAATGGTAAGTGTCAGGATTACCATGCTCACTTACCAGGGTTCACATGCTGTCACAATTTGATTTTTTTTTTTTCCATCTTATTTTCCAGTGATGGCTTGTGCTAAATATTATAGTGATTGTATTTCCTCTGCAAACAAGAAACACTGAGGTATTATACAAACATGATGAATTTTCAAAGAAAATAAAGCTCCACTGGCAATACCTATTGACTCTATACCTTCTAAAACTGCCCTGGATATCTGTATACATGTATTACCCAACCAAGTCTATAAATAAATAATAAAACCAAATCTATTTGCAATAATAATAATAATAATAATAATAATAATAATAATAATAATAATAATAAATGTATTAATAATAATCATAATAATACATGTATTATTATTATTATTATTATTATTATTATTATTGTTATTGTTATTATTATTATTGCAAATAGATTTGTTTTTATTATTTATTTATAGACTTGGTTAGGTAATACATGTATACAGATATCCAGGGCAGTTTTAGAAGGTATAGAGTCAATAGGTATTGCCAGTGGAGCTTTATTTTCTTTGAAAATTCATCATATTTGTATAATACCTCAGTGTTTCTTGTTTGCAGAGAAAATACAATCACCATAATGCTTAGCACAAGCCATCACTGGAAAATAAGGGTCCGTTAACACAGAGTAAGAACGGCGGAATTGTCGCCAGCCTCCGTGTCATAATGACGCTCTATGGGAGGTGCGCCCTGTATTTCTTGGCGCTGAAGAATGAACATGTTCATTCTTCAGCGCGGGGAGAGGAGCGGCGTGCGCCTCCCATAGAGCGTCATTATGACACGGAGGCTGGCGGCATTCTGCGGCGGACAATTCCGCCCTTCTTAATCTGTGTTAACGGGCCCTAAGACGGGGGGAAAAAAATAAAATCAAACTCTGTCACCAGACCAGAACCCTTCAGTGAGCACAGTAATCCTGACACTTACCATTGCACCATAGGCAGAGGCTGTGGAAGCAGGAGTAAAATAGTCCAAAAAAAAATAGATCTAATTCTATGCCTAGGCCAGGTTCACACTATGTAAAAACAATGCTCGCATTTCATAACAACTACGGCCATTGTTATGAAATACGGACGTTGTTTTTACATAGTGTGAACCTGGCCTGAGGCTGCAGCACATGTGGTATTTGATTCCCTTGTTATATACTGCAATTCCAACTCTGGCCACTGGGTGTGCTGCATATGTAAACAGACAGAGCAGCTTGTAAACAAACAATACAAGATATAAAAAGAGCTTTTTCATCTCAAGAGAAGCTGATAGAGAAGAAAAATGTATATGGGGAGGTTTGTCTTGACTTAGGCAATAATGCTAGATGATTTTTGAAAAAACGTAAAAATCCTGGAAAACCTCTTTAAGTTTTATGCTGTATTATTCAACTTTGCCTCTTTTATAATACACAAAGATAGTGGTAAAATGTATTGTTACATCGCTTGAACAAGAAGCATGAACATCTGCTTGTTGTAGACATCCATGTTGGTGCCAGCAATGGGGGTATTGTTGTATTCCTATTTGTCTTTCATTTTAGTTGATTTTCTATTGCTGGTTTCACAACTAGGAGTTTTTTTGGGGGAAACTGCCACAGTAGTTTTGGATTCAAATGAGATGGAAAATATAAAGTGAGGACTTGTACTTCTCTTTTCTGTATGATACTTTTCTGGTTTTAGCACAAAAACTGCATTGGCAGTTTTCCAAAAAACTGCCATATGTAAATCTAGGGAATTTTGCTTTAAGGGTAGCCAATCAGTGGGTGTGGCGGGACAGCGCACTCATTGGCTGACAGGGATGTCAGGGAGCCACAGAAGCACACCAGAGTGCAGATAGTTAAATTATTTACTGGGCCGCAGCAGGTAAAGGGGGATGGGGCTTGACATACAGTATTTATAGTGGAATGAAAATTCTGCTGCAAGTATGGAAACCTAATCAAACTGACAGTACTGGGAATCGATGCGTTTTTCACTGAAATCCACTGCGATTGCGGTATGTGTGAGCCCACCCTAAAATGGTATTACTAGTTTCACTTCAAAACATTCAGTATGCTATCACATACCATACTTACCTTGGACCTTAATTCTTTTTTTTTTAGGATTAGCATAAGAGCTTTTACACAGTTGGTTTTGGAAGATGTCAAAGAATTTTCAGATCCCTTGTTTGCCGACACGTTTTTCTCCTTGCCAATCACAACAGAAGCAGGTGAGAGTATGTCATGTGCCGTAACCTTTCCAGAGCATTTGTTGTTTTACTAATTAGAGGGAACTTGTCACAATGGAAGTGCAGACTATTCTGCAGCCTGCATGTTATAGACAAAGGAAGCTGAGCAGATTTACATATTGTTTTGTATCATTTATTTATGTACATCTCTGCTCATTTTGGCCTAAGTAGTCATATATGTGATCATGCTCAATGAATGACAACTATCTGTGTCTGTCAATCAATGATTAGGACCTCCCACTTGACTTAAGCCCAGAAGAAGATATTTACTTGAATAAAGGACACATTATCCTAGAACTTTACCCAAAAAACTATATATCAATCTATTCAGCTTCTCCTGCTTTAAAACATGATAAAAAATCTATATAGTACATCTCACTGGGGCTGTTTCAGCAAGGTTGAATTAAAGCAAGCCCTCTTCAGGATAGAACAATTACAGAAATCCTTGCAAAACAAATCTGCTATGTGTGAACATACCCGTACAAATGCTGTCCTATGACTAGATATTAGTTTTCGATCATTTAGATATTATGCTTTGATTACTTAGAATATAGCAATATACTGTAATGCTGTCAAGATATTGGTGTTATATACTTGTTTCACGTAACCTTTCTTTAACTGAACGTCATGCTATCTAATAAAAAAAAAAAACAATATATAACACATGTTTTTGGGTTTGTTTTTTTAAACATTGGAACCTAAAGTAAAATGGATGGCATTTTTCACAGGCTTTCGGTAAAAAACATATATGTTAAATTTAACGTGGGAGCTTATGGGCAACAAGTGGGCAAGAAATGTCCAATGGATAGCATCTGTCATGGCACCCATTGAATGTATTCTTATATATGTTTAACATCTTACACAGTACTTTCTGGAATATATCAGGTTTATAGCAAAACTATGTTGTAATAATCATTTTTCTGCTCTTCTGCTCTTATATGATTCGGCAGAGCCTCTAGTAGGAGTGATTGAAGGTGTCAGTGCCGGTTTATTCCTCATTGTTGTCCTGATTGGAGTTACAGCTTTACTGATTTGCCGCCAGAAATGCAGGAGAGTGTAAGTATTCATACATTATATTATTAAAATCTGCTTCTACAATATGTATATGCATTGTGGCTTTTGTAGAATAGCGAACTGTGTACAGTGGCAAACTTTTGCATTAAAGGGAAATCATGACCAGATCTAAGCTCTCCAGTAGTGAATCATTACCCACATCAGGGGTTACACTATGGTCCAGATTTATCAAATTGTGCAAAATAGAAATGGCTGTAAACTGCCCATAGCAACCAATCACAGCTCAGCCTTCATTTTACCAGCGTTAAACACTGAGCCGTGATTTGTTGCTGTACCAGTTCACACCAGTTTCTATTTTACACACTTTGATAAATATGGGCCTCTGTGATTCATACTTTACTCTTTATCTGTTCAGTGGTTTCATCTTCACTGTGTATTCCCCCATACATAACATGTCATATATGTCATGAGTACGCCAAGTACAATGTGTCTTTTGTATTCCAGCTATGATCAGGGTCAAATCAGAGCACAATCGCATAGAGAAATGCCCTCATCTGTACTAGTAAACATGAATCATAAAGGGTAAGAAGCATGCATACAATTCTTTTTCCACAATATGCCCAATGTTTAACAGATATTTACTTGTATTTTATTCCTTTATAGGAACAAGAGATCATCCAGGTAAGCCAATGTTCTCAGACACCTGCTATTCACTCTATGCACCTACTTTATTATTGACACCTTATGACTTACTTTATGATGTGCTTATACATTTTAGTCCAATCAAAGCCAATCAGTTTGAGGTTCATTTCAGCAAACTTCAAGCAGACTCAAACTACTTGCTATCCCAAGAATATGAGGTGAGAACCCAGAAAATCCTGTTAGTTTCTAATATGAAGTGGTTGTTTACTACAATAATATAATTATATACATTATGTTTGAAATTCTATATAGATAAAGTGGAAACCTGTTTATACATAACATTTATTTTTCTTTATTTGCAACTTGGTAAACGCTATAGGTAAAGAAGGTAAAAGGCATACGTGAGCAAATCTGTAGCACGCTAGGGTTTGTCTACTTACTACGTAAGTTTTGTAATAATCACGGCCGTTGTAACAATGGCCGTGATGAATACAGAACTTACGTAGTGCTGCCTTCTAAGGAATCCCAGCCGGAGTGTATACACATAGTATACGCTCCACCCGGGATCCCTAGCGGCGCCACAAGAAACTGACATGTCAGTTTTCTGCGGCCGTTTATCAGTGCACACATGCCCATAGGCTGTTTCCATGTTTTCAAGGACTCCCTATGGCTGCATCTAACTTCTTCAGCCATCGCTAATTAAATGCACAGTGTTCGGGTTTGGACAAACCCAAGCCTGCTCAAGATTCACTAATTTCTACTCTCTAATTAGTAAAGACCATGGGGGAAATTTATTAAGGTTTTTGCACCTATTTTTAAGTGAATAATTGGATTTTTTACCCATTTTTGATCTAAGCTCTATTTATGAACCAGTTTTGATGGGTGAATATTTTTTTGATGGGACTTTTTTTTAATCTGCCTGTTTTGAGTATTGACCAAACAGTTTGCATAATCCGGGATAAGCAACCAATTTATTAAGGTGCGGGCATACATCTGGGCAGTACCAAGTGAATATGCTTGCACAATTTTTGCTTTTTCTGCAGCTTTTTTGCGACTCTTTACTTAGATATATTCACTATGGCAGTGCTACATTTTAATAAATTAGTTACAAGATATTGGAACAAAATAAACACCAATCCCTATTAGAAAAGTCACACACATTAGACTCCTTAGTAAAAACGTGTTGATCGTCTAGTGTTCCCTCTCTATCATCTTGCTGCTGTGTTCATACCCTCCTTCCTTAAAGCAAAGAAAGAAAATGGATTTTTATCCTAAGCATGTGTGCACTATTGTATAATGGTAAACTGATCACTACATTCAATAAAGCTGTCCTATAGATAATTTCTCCAATATCACACGGATTATAATACTGCGTTTTCCCCAAATCCCTCAATTTTGATTTTACTGTATATGAAGCATGGTGCAGGTTTCCTGTAGCAAATGTATACAAATGGGATCATCTATTATTACTAGTGACAGAAGGGTACTTTCTCTAAGTTAAGTATTTATAGAGTAATATGTCAAGGTGCAGCTTTGAGAACTTCCAATTACATTCAGTTGATGATTCTTCTCCTTAAGGACGTCTTGCAGAATCGATGACCTAACAACACAATGCAGTGTAGCAGTATCTTCAAGAAGAGTTAAAGCCTTTTCATTACTTTTGTTTTTCAGGATCTTAAAGACGTTGGACGAAACCAATCCTTTGATATAGCACTCTTACCAGAGAACAGAGGAAAAAATCGATACAATAATATATTACCTTGTGAGTATTGTTTGTAATTGGAACATGCTACAGTAAAAAGGGGAAAAAATGCTGAGTATTTTTATTGATACAGAATTATGATCATAACTCCCATTATAACATAGAGACCACATGAGGTCCTCTATGCACCCCCCCCCCCCATGTATGTCCTCAACCACAAGCAGATGGGAACATAACTAAGGATCCTATTAGACGGCCTGATCAATAATGTAAAGGAGCACCAATCTGCTAGATCAGCGTTCGCTTACCGAGCCTATTACATGGCTCGATAATCATTTAGCAAGGGCTGCACGGACATTGCTAGCTGTTTTTTTTTAACACAATCCTCAGCCGTTGATTTTAGGTGAGGACCAAAAGACACGATCAGCCAATGATCACTGTCACTGTCATCGGCTGATTGTTGTCTCTATTACATGGAGCAATAATCTGGGCCCTAAGGGTATATTTACAGGCAGTAAATACATTGCAACTTTTTCAACTAAAAATCCTTTACATGCAATTAAATGTGGATTTTTCTGCAGCAGATTCATGGATTTCTGCAAACCCTATTCAGATCAATGTGGCCGATGCAGACAATCATTCAACAAACCTACACATCTAATATAACTAATATAACTGTAGCATATATTGTCTCAGGAAAATGGTTGTTTTTTGTTTTATTTTAGTTCTATGAATGTTAGTCCTGACATGTAGTAAACATGATAATAGTGTGGTCTATGGACAGTCTAGCTGTTCTAGCTGTTTATCTTTAATACATAATGGTAATGCATTACCAATAGATTTTTCTCAGTTAAATTTCACATTCTTAATGTTGCTTCTTTCCAAAGATGATTTCACAAGAGTAAAGCTCTCTAATGTGGATGACGATCCATGCTCAGACTACATAAATGCCAGTTACACACCGGTAGGTAACGCTTTGAGCTATTTGTATTGCTGAAGATCTTGTACATGCTTTGCACTTTATACTATAGCTTAAAATGAGAAATACGTTGTAGAGCGGCATTGGAGATCAGGCTCCTATTTCAACATCTACACAGCATTCTCTAACTGTATCAAAAGTATTCAGTGTACAGACTGTTCATAAGAAGTTCCGTCGAGGCGCTCTGCAATAGAACAGAATATAATTTGTCCTTTTTGCAGGAACAGAAATGTATTATACATTGAGAACATTTTTTACTTGTTACTTTGCCAAGTTCTTACTTTTAGCAAAAATGAAGAAACCGTATTGAAGATAAGATACTTTCACGCTGTGTTAACTGCTTCTGATAAATGCATTCACCCAACAAATCTTCCAGTCTATAGCCTTAATGGATGCCTCTGACTGATGCCTATAGACTCCCAGGGCAAAAAAAAACAACAACTTGTAGTATACATTTTTTGTACTGCTTTCCTCTCTATGGGATAGCACACTCAGCAGTGTTTTTCCATACAACACATAGACTTTGATGTAGATCACCTACACAGATGGATAAAATGACAGTCTTTTTGCAACTGTCATGTAATAGGGGCCTATGGATACAGGTTGTGAGGCTTTTAGCACAAAAACTAAACATACACAACTAAATGCAGTATAGAAAGAATCTTATAATACTAAATCTAATAACAAAAATATATTATATTGTAATATGTAGTCCTTACTGAATAAACTGGATAAGCACAATCTGGCCCATACAGTAGGTATAATATGGAACACAATGATAAAACTGCAATGTAAATTCAGTTTAATTACCTTAATTTTACTATCCATTATAATCTCGTCACTAAGTATCATTACATCATAACATTCTATTACTGAGCATTGATAAAACATTATGTATACATATTAACCATCTATATCATACTTTATGGACATATTGATTACTCTAATATGTTTATAGTGTTTTATTAACCCAATGCTGAGACACCAATCACTTAACTAAAGTATTCCATTCTTGCCAACGTAATAATAATCGCCAATAAAAGACTTATGTTGAGTTATGACAATGGCATAAAGTTAAGTATCATTCATGGTGATATAAAATTAAGCATTTCTACTGAGAGTGCTAGTATACTGTAAGGGAAACAGGTGTTTTTGCCATATAGAGATTAACAAAGGTGTGGATAGCGAAAAAACAATATTCTTGTAGCTTAAGAAATTGTGTGTATGAACAGTTGCCTTTATTACTTATTGCTGTGTTTCTATCTCAACCTGCTGTTTTAGGGCAACAATTTCCGTAGAGAATACATTGCAACACAAGGGCCTCTGCCTGGCACCAAGGATGACTTCTGGAAAATGGTGTGGGAGCAAAATGTTCACAACATTGTGATGGTAACTCAATGTGTGGAAAAAGGACGAGTAAGTGAAAGTTAACATACCCATCTAGTTTTCTGAGGGAATGCATGAATTGTGAAAGGCTAACAAAAGGGATAAAACAAGGCCTATACCACCATGTGTCTGTAACAAAAAGATGTATTTATTAAACAGCCATGACAGAGAGACATATCAAAAGTTTTGACCAGTTGAGTTCTAAGTGTTCAGACGCCCACTGATTACAAGAACTAGTTGGCAGAACAGACATTTTCTCTTGGCTCTATGTTACGTGACCGGGATAGACTACTGATACAAGTCCATGGGGCTGTCCAGGTCTCATAGACACACAGTGGGGAGAGGAATGCACAGTGGCATCTGTCTCTTTCTGCTCATTTTACTAATTGGTTGGCTGTTCAGACCATGACAAACACATACTTATGACATGCCCCTAGGACATATCAAAGGTTTTTGGAGTGACAGGTGCATCTGATCATAAGTGTGCATGTTCTCATACCCACTAGACCTTTAAAGGTGGCCAGTGGTTTCTGTCACCAATATGTTAGCAGAGCATCCTTTAAGGTACACAGTAAAAAAAAATCAAAATACAAAAGTAAAATAGATAATAGCTATAAAATGCATGTCTTTTTATCTAGTCAAGTATATGGAAAAACAGCCATCTGTGCGGATTTGTTGTTGTTTGTCAGATTTTGCTTTTATTATATTATTTATTACGTATAAGACCGTATGGTCACAGAACGGCCAGACTCTGCCCGGATCATCCCGTCCGGTACTTAAGTAACAGCCAGATGATCTTTCCGGCCGCAGGGTTCTGATGCGGGCGCATCAGCGCATGCCCGCCCGCATCAGAACTTCCCACAGCACACAATGAAGCAAGCTGACATGTCAGTTATTTGCGGGTCCGCATGGGATCCCGGCCGGAGCGTATACGATGTGTATACGCTCCAGCCGAGATCCCATTGAAGTAGAGGCATTGTTCCACCCCGCACAAAGTATGGCCGATTGCCGATGGCAACAACGGCCGTACTTTTACGTAGTGTGAACATAGCCTAAGGCCGAGACTGTGTCACAAAAGGGCCGGTGCAGTAACGATCGGATGAATTTAATAATTGCAATTTACCATTGCACACAATGGAGAGTGCGGTCAGATGCGCAATTTCCATTGTGTGAACTGACAGGTCTGTGCGGCTGCTATTGAATGAAAAGCGGCCGCACAAAACTAACATGTCAGTTTTTCTTGCGGCCAGTTGGAATCCCGGCCAGAGTGTATACACTCCAGCTGGGATTCTCTCTGACTTCTATACAATGTATCTTTTTGTATTAATCACGGCTGTTGTTGCAATTTGCAATTTGTTGCAATCTGCAACTATGTTCAGTTAATTTATAGTTTATAACGTTTCATAAAGCAGGAAAAGGAGGTTTTCAGTTGGTTTTCAGTAGGGCTTTTTGCATCTATAATGCATTTTAATATTTTTGCAAAGCAATGTATTATACCTGTCAGCAAGATGCTCTTAGGCCCTAGCTCAGCTTTTACTCCATACCATTGCCATAAATGGAAATACAGCGCATCGTGGATATGGGCTGAAGGTAAATTCCTCTGAAATGTATCTTTAAAACTTATAGAAAAATATAATGGGTGGAAGCCTTGCCCTACCTTCTTCCTAGCAAGTATGAGTTAGTGATAGAACATAAATTAATTAATTAATTAATTAATAAAATTGGAATAAAATCTGCATGGATAATTAGCCTTAAAATACACACTATATAGCAAAGGATAATAATTAGGGAAATTAATATATATATAATACATGTATGTTCATATTGGCTATGCTGTTCTTTCTCTACAGCAATGCATTTGACGCACATATTATCTCTGTAGAAAGGATGGAGTTGTGAATTGATGGTCACATGACCTGATTCTAAAATGGAGGTTGATTTATCATGCTCATAAGCCAGCGCTATAAACATAATTTACCAATTGGGTCTAAAGGCTGGAGTAGCAGTTACTGAAGAGGAGCCCTATCCTCCAGAGAAAAGTGAAAGAAAAGAATTAGTATCATAAATATTAGTTGTGTCAGGATGATAAGAATTAAGGGGAAAACAATACATAACGCTTAGCAGGAGAAAATGACTCCCATTTAGTAGATATAAGACTAATTTAACACCGACAAACAAGATGCTTTTATTAGAAAGGGAGAAGGAAAAACTCCCTCTGAGACCTGTAATACCTCGGTTATTTTTGCATTATATCAGCACTTGTGAGAAGCGTGGCGTAATTTGGATTTTAATGAGATATAAAATCACTAGATAAAAATACCCAGCTATAGAATGATGGCATTATATGTTGTAAGAATGGCCCCAGACATGTTTCTGTCTAAAACCATTTTTCTTCAAATGAAGGATGAAAGTAAATGATAAAGAAAAATTATTTTAAAGGTCAAGGTAACCTTTACAGAATCATTGAAGGCAGATTATGCAGGAAAACACAGTGAACTTTACATATTTTCGACTTTTAGAAACAAGATTTTGTTTTTCTCTTAAAGTTGAAGGTAGCTTTCTTAACTGGAGGGACACACATAATCTTAATGTGATGATTGTACTATTTCTGGAAGACATATACTATGGGAAATATCAAGACATTTCAAGAAATATATATTAAAAAAAAATTCAATATATAATTTAGCTAGTATTACCTCAGTTTTTTGTCCCTTCCTACCTGAAAATCCCATGATCCCAAAGAAACTGGATAGGCCAAAAGTCTGCCAAATAAAATTATGCACAGTAGTACAGACCACCCGTATGTTGATCTTGGGCATCACAAATCCTTTTCCAGTCTATTCAGATACAACATACATGCCAAGGAATAACTAAACATTACTTAAGGTGCTAGATGACCCATACCCAGAAAAGGGGGGGCCCTTGGGAGTCCTTACCCTCTTATGGATGTGGCAAGATAGGCGGAATGGTGAATGTAATAAGGGCGATACCACACAAAATACCTATGGTATTTTACTTATGTTTTGCCAGGTACGAAGTTAGGATTATACCCAGATGCCTACTTTACCAAAAGATACACTATAAAGAAAAACACAAACTGCCTAAAATCAGCAAATGAGTGAAAAAAATAATATTCAAAATACTTAGCTGCTCCTACACATTTTGATCCAATGGGAGGGTTTCCTCAAGGGGACCAAAAGGCAGGAATGATAATGCTTAGGGCACAAGAATCAGCTTGTGGCTGCTTGCTTGGATACCATTGCTGATCAAAGAGACCCTGGAAATTACACGTGTTTCTGTACTCTTAAAAGGGCCATCATCTCAGCTAGAACTGCCTTTATGGCCAAGCTGCATTGAATGCTCTTTACTGTGTACTTAAAGTCTGTTAGCTTATTTAGATATATTAAGAGGTACAGAGGTTAGTATTATTATACGGTCACAAATGGTACTGGCTCTAGCTGCTGTGTTATGTGCTGATGCATCATGGGATTGAGAGCAGATTTGAAAGGAAAAGAATACAGTTTATTTGCCATCTGAAAGTCAAGATGGTGGCTCAGATCAGAGGTCACATGACCCTGATGTGGCCAAGTTATATAGTCTAGAAGAAAAACAAGTGGAGGGGCTTCTTCAATGGGGAATATATCAATGCATTCACCAGAAAACTAGTATATTGTAAATAAGTAAAGTTGCAGTTTTTTGTGCAACACTGTCAATTTGTCAAAAACCAATGATAATTTTTATATATATACATATATATATATATATATATATATATATATATATATATATATATATAATGTATGTTAAATACTATATCTAAACCACAGGTATAACTCTTCTGCTATAGAATATGAGAGGGCAAAGCCCTGAAGGACATGCTCTGAAGCTCCTATTGACTTAAACCATGTGAACATGCCCTTAAAAAGCTTTATAAATCTAATAAGTTTTAGCATAACTTATATTACATGCAGCATTAACATGATCTAAAAGCTTATGCACATAGTGGAATTGTGTGTATGGAGCTGGTATATGGGCTCCTTTTTATGAGGTACGCCATGTAGAGGTGTGAAGGTTTCCTTGGCTATAATAGAAGAAAGGAAAATAATTTAAGCAGTAATGCAGCATTCTAGTAGTTCTTTAACCCCTTAGCGACCCATGACGTATCTGATACGTCATGGTGCCGCTCGGGGTGTTCAGAGCGGGGTCCCGCCGGGACCCCGCTCTGAACGGCGCTGATCCCGGCTGACACGTGCAGCCGGGCAGTGCCTCTATTAGCCGGCGCGGGTCCCGTTGCCGCGCCGGCTAATTAGGCCTCTAAGTGCAGCTGTCAAACCTGACAGCTGCACTTAGAGGCTTCAGACCTCACGTCCCTGGTGTCTAGTGGATGCGATCGCGGGGGGGAGATCCGTTCTTCTGCCCGTGCCGGGCCTCATCGTCGGAATGACGCTGATCCCGGCTCGGCAATAGATTGCTATGGCCTGCAGCAGGCCATAGTAATCTATGACCGATCTAATCGATCTTTGCTGTGTATATACACAGCATTGATCTCTATGAGAGATCAGTGCTGTTTATATACAATTCCCCCAGGGGGGCTTCTAGTCCATGTAAAAAAAAAAGTAAAAAAGTGTTTTTATTAATAAAAAATCCCCTCCCCTAATAAAAGTCCAAATCACCCCCCTTTTCCCATTTTATAAATATAAATTAATAAATAAATAAATAAACATATTTAGTATCGCCGCGCGCGTAATCGCCCGAACTATTAATTAATCACATACCTGATCTCGCACGGTAAAAGGCGTCAGCGCAAAAAAATTCCAAAGTGCTAAATTGCGCATTTTTGGTCGCATCAAATCCAGAAAAAATGTAATAAAAAACGATCAAAAAGTCGTATATGCGCAATCAAGGTACCGATAGAAAGAACACATCATGGCGCAAAAACTGACACCTCACACAGCCCCATAGACCAAAGGATAAAAGCGCTATAAGCCTGGGAATGGAGCGATTTTAATTGACATATATTTGTTAACAATGGTTTGAATTTTTTACAGGCCATACGATACAATATAAGTTATACATGTTATATATCATAGTAATCGTAACGACTTGAGGAACATGCATAACAAGTCAGTTTTACCATAGGACGGACGGCGTAAATGCAAAACTCCCCGAAATCAAAACAAATTCGTTTTTTTTTTTCAATTTGACAGCGCAAATGATTTTTTTCCGGTTTCGCAGCATATGTTATGGAAAAATAATGCCTGTCATTGCAAAGTACAATTGGTTTCGCAAAACATAAGCGCTCATATACGTCTCTAGGTGAAAAAATGCAAGCGCTATGGACTTTTAAACTTAAAATGGAATAAGCAAAAGCGCAAAAACGAAAATAGGCTTTGACCTTAAGGGGTTAATATTCTCTTATATTGAAGAGATTTTTTTTTGTTGTTTTGTTTTTTTCATTATTTCCTTTCTGGTATGTGATAAGTTTTACTAGGTATGGATGAAATGTATCTTATTATATACATTACTCGGCAATTACCATTGCTAGAGATTTACAAGTCTAGACCCCAGTAAATATCATTAGGACAGGACTTCCAACTTCTAGTTATAAAACACTTTTACAGCCATTGTGCCTCAGCATTCCTCCTCGCAGACAGCTGAGATCAGTCACACTATATCTAATTATATTTTCTCCTTACAGGTAAAATGCGACCATTACTGGCCTTTTGATCAAGACTCATTGTATTATGGGGACCTCATAGTTCAGATGCTGTCAGAGTCTGTGCTTCCCGAATGGACAATAAGAGAGTTCAAAATCTGCAGTGTAAGATCTTTTCCCTCATATTAAGATTAAACAGTGTGAAAGTTTCCGCTTCTGCTCAGTCTCATTTATCAAGTATATGGAATCAATGGCACAGTACACTATATGTAATTCTTATTTTGCTAAACTTTTTTCTGCAATTCATCACCCTGAATTGTGCCCTTTGTGGCAACCCAGGTGAACTTTATATTTATTAAAAAGGTCAAAATTTTGTAGAACTTGCAAACCTTACATGTTAAACTAGACTGATGGATGAGGTGGCAGTCAGATTTGCATTGTGGCATTTAGCCTTGACAACACAATTGTGGTTAGAGGAAAATAATAGCTTGGCATGCCAGTTAGAAAAAGTAAGAGAACGTGCCACAGATGAAGGCAGCTAAATCATTTAAAAATACAGCCAGACTGTAGAGATTCATGATAATGTCGAGGGGGTCTATTTTCACTTATTATTAAATGGAGGGGGGAAGAGAAGAAAAAAAAAAACATTTCCTTTTTCTGGAATTCCATTACATTCCATTACCGCAGGAGGCAGTAAAGAGCAACTGTGCTTGTAAACTGTGTGGTGCTTCTATTGTCTGAGATTACTCGATATAGAATAGAAGTTAATTTTCATACAGTTAACAAAGCAGGCGTTACAATGGCAGAGGTTTATTTTATGTCTGTAAGATGTAAACAGTTTTAATTTCAGGTAATCTGGACCCACCAGTCCATACTGTTCTCCAGTATAAAAAGCAGCCTATTGACTTCCATTAGTCCATTTTTGTATATACACATAAAAGCCATGACAATAGCATATTGTCATCTATCTATCTATCTAGTTAGCATAAATGTTAAAATCCTAATTAAATTTATATTTCAATTACTGTATCAATGAAAATACCTGACAAGATTGTATATTTCTCTCTATAGGAAGACCAACTAGATGCTGCTAGACTGGTCCGCCATTTCCACTATACTGTGTGGCCTGATCATGGAGTCCCAGAGACCACTCAGTCTCTAATTCAGTTTGTTCGAACAGTCAGGGATTATATTAACAGGACACCAGGAGCCGGCCCTACTGTGGTCCATTGCAGGTACTGCCTTTTGGGTACTGACTCTGCATCCAGTTTTAATGTTTTTATAACTTGATCTAATTTAGATTATATTAGCTCAAATCTTATTATATTGTACATTCTTTATAACTGCACAAAATCCATATCCATTTTTACTTTTATAGGTCTTAGTAGGGGACACCATCTGCACACCATTAGATGAAGTAGTGTACATCATCAATTACATAAGCCTATAAAACGGTTAATGCTAACCCCCTTATAACCCCTGGGTACTGGGAAGAGCCGGGTACTGGTGGTGCAGCCGGTCCTAACTGTTTCCCTGTGCCTGGGATGGTAACAGATGTTAGACAGGTTATGATGATGATGATGCATCACAGTAACAAATTTGTAGTTCTTCAGCAGCTGGTGAACCACAGGTTGGGAAAAAGGTGAAGCAGGGCCAGAGATTGTAGGAGCAATTCGGGAGCCAAGGAGTGACCTGTAGCCCTGCTTCTTCCCTTTAGCACTGCTGAGCTAATAGGCTTGTGGCTATCTGCTAGACTGCATCTCTGGTGTAGCAGATGCCTATGAACCACACACAAAGTTCTTATGAGCCACATGCATCAAATCCACATTGGACTGAGTATGTGTCAACGTACCGTTAAAGGGGTAAAGAATTATTCACAGAATAACACACATTACAAAGTTATACAACTTTGTAATGTATGTTATGTCTGTGAATGGCCCCCTTCCCCGTGTCCCACCACCCCCACCCGTGTACCCGGAAGTGTGGTGCGCTATACATACCTGTCACGTGCCGACTCGTCTCCGATCTTCAGTCAGTGAAGTCACCTTCGGACGGCTGGGCCGAATCCCTCCGACCGTCCTGAGTGCCGGCCGCCCTCTGCGGCGTCATCGGCTGCTCAGCCGCGATTGGCTGAGCATAACTGTGTCCGAAGGTGACTTCACTGACTGAAAATCGAGACGAGTTGGCACGTGACAGGTATGTAAAGCGCACCACACTTCCGGGTACACGGGTGGGGGTGGTGGGACACGGGGAAGGGGGCCATTCACAGACATAACATACATTACAAAGTTGTATAACTTTGTAATGTGTGTTATTCTGTCAATAATTCTTTACCGCCGCATTACCCCTTTAATGTATAAAATACTGGCCCAAATACAGATTTACTCAGATTTGCTTTTCATTTATTTTCAGCGCTGGAGTAGGCAGAACAGGGACATTCATCGCTCTGGACAGAATCCTGCAACAAGTAGACACAAAAGATTCTGTGGATATCTATGGAGCTGTGTACGATCTCCGACTTCACCGTGTGCACATGGTTCAGACTGAGGTAAGAGACTGAGCTGTACCTGACATATCCTAATTCTTCATTGTATCCATGACTGTTGATGCTGTAATAATATTATAATTTTAAGCTGTGCAACTGGCCTTGTCCTTAGAACTACACTGTGATAAACAATACATACCACTTACCATAGACTTTCTGTGGATCTGTACACCACTCACTTAGATGTCTGAGGAAAGGGGCAAAATGATTCTGCTCCTTCAGTTTAGCGGGGATCAGTGGCGTCCCAACACCCACACCCCATCATTTGACAAGTTTGGCATGTCACTAAAACCTTAGAAGTTTGCAAAAAGTATAGTTACCCTTTAAGCAGCCACATTCTATTAACTGAGTGTGACCCAAGGGAGAATATTGTACACAACTGAGCTGCCTGTATCCATCATTGCACATAACATAATGGTAAGGCTGAGGTTTTATGTAACTCTCTTACTAGTTTGGCTAAACATGGCATGGTTTTAAACAGTGAGAAAATGTTATATGAAGATAATTCTGACTCACTTTGACAAAAGTTATTTCATTAGAGAAAACAAAGGTAAAAAGTTTGACAAGAGTCAATGTAGGAGCTCCTAGCTTCCTGCCACTAATAACTAATGAGTATATATAACATAAAGACAAGGAATAATTCCTTGTAGTTTATAAGTAACACGGTCTCCTAAAGCTTTCTCCTAATTTAAAATCAGTACTGTCAATAAAACCTAGGCAACAGGTAATGTTAGCTCGGCATGAGGGGATCGCTATATAAAACACTGAATGTTAATGATCTGCTACTGTTCTTACTCAGTGCTGGGTACACGAAGAAGGTTTTTTCCTTCTGCAGATGGTAAAGCATTTACAATGAAGGAATTATATGTAAAACTGCAATGTTCTCTGCAGAGGATATAAAAGAATAATTAATGCCTAAACTGCTGCTCCAGCTTGCAGAAAGTCCAGTCTTCAGGACTATATATCCCTTTTAGTATGCAAGTGTAGACTCCTAATTCACAATAGTTTGACTAAGATTAATATTTTACTAATTTATCAAATCCAGCAAATATCAGAAAGCAATTATTCTGTAGTTAGTGTCTGCACAGATACTTACCTTAAAGGGCTTGTCCAGTTAGAAAACAATAAGAAACTAATTTTCATCCAGCATATTAGGGAATTACTTAGAAAAAGGGACGGTCCTTTGTTCAGGGCCCTCATCTCTTGGCCAGAGTGGAGAGCAATTAGAAAGAGACGCTCTTCATTTGGAGGACCTCTTCTGTCCTTACACGGACAACCCATTAATATGAATTAGCACTGTGTAATGCTTTATTTTACCTAAATTACAACTGTGGGGGGACTTTGACATCAGCTTAATATCAATGGATCCTTTTTATAAGTAGGGTTTGTCCAAAGCAGAGAACAGAAGATGCTTAATGACATATGCTTTTTACAGGTTTACAGGTCATGAGTAAATTAGGCTGTAGTCCAACTTCTACAAAAGGGGTAGGGAACATTGGCTCTCCAGCTGTTGCAAAACTATAATTCCCATCATGCATGGACAGCTAAAGCTTTAGCTTTGACTGTCCATACATGATGGGAGTTGTAGTTTTGCAGTGACTGCACTGCACTTCTGTATTTTCTTGTTGGTACTTTATGGCTGAACAGTTGCTTAGCACTGCAATTCCTAGAATACATTGCTCTAATTTCCCACCTGGAGCTGTTGCAGAACATATAATGTCACAGCAGATCAGGAGGTCACAGCACCTGCAGTGTTCACTCCCTGGCAGCATCTTTGGCTCAGGCATTGTTGAGCACAAGGCAGCATGCTGTAAGTGCACCTGATTCTCCCTGCATGTCCTAATAAAGATATATATGTATCTGTGCATATGACAGAAAGATGGTGGTGTAGAGTGGGGAGGCTGGTCAGAGCTTGTGACATCCCTTAGAGGCAATGGCGGATTATAATGTAGGCGGTTTGGGCGGCCGCCCGGGGCCCGAGGCTCCGGGGGGACCCATGCCTTGCCGCCCACATTATAATGCCACCCGGGAGGCCCCCACGCCACTGCACTCTAGTGACCGCAAGCATTGTTTCGCTTGCGGTCACAAGAGTCTCCGGCTGCCTCCGGCTGATGCGCGGCTGCCGGGGGTGTCCCGTCCTCTCCCCGGCAGCGTGCGCATCACACAGCTCCTAGTGCCGCCTGGGGCCCTGACTTCCGGTACTGGGAGCGCACATACCGGAAGTCAGGGCCCAGGCGGCACTAGGAGCTGTGTGATGCGGAGATGCAGCTGGAGACTGCAGACGGAGAGAGGATCGACGGGGGAACGCAGGGTAGGTGAGTTATATTTTGTTATTTGTGTGTTATTTACTGACTGGGGGGGCTTCTATAAAGGGGAGAAGAGGGGGACCAGCTATAAGGGGGGAAAGGAGGACCAGCTATAAGGGGGGAGAGGGAAGAGGGGGAGAGGGAAGAGGGGGACCATCTATAAGGGGGGAAAGAGGGGGACCATCTATAAGGGGGGGAAGAGGGGGACCATCTATAAAAGGGGGAAGAGGGGGACCATCTATAAGGGGGGGAAGAGGGGGACCATCTATAAGGGGGGAAAGAGGGGGCCATCTATAAAGGGGAAAAGAGGGGGACCATCTATAAGGGGGAAAGAGGGGGACCATCTATAGAGGGGAAAAGAGGGGGACCATCTATAAGGGGGGAAGAGGGGGACCATCTATAAGGGGGAAAGAGGGGGACCATCTATAAAGGGGAAAAGAGGGGGACCATCTATAAGGGGGAAAGAGGGGGACCATCTATAGAGGGTGAAAGAGGGGGACCATCTATAAGGGGGGAAGAGGGGGACCATCTATAAAGGGGGGAAAGAGGGGGACCATCTATAAGGGGGAAAGAGGGGGACCATCTATAAGGGAGGGGGAGGGGGACCAGCTATAAGGGGGGAAAGAGGGGGACCATCTATAAGGGGGGAAAGAGGGGGACCATCTATAAGGGGTAAAGAGGGGGACCAGCTATAAGGGGGGAAAGGAGGACCAGCTATAAGGGGGGAGAGGGAAGAGGGGGACCATCTATAGGGGGGAAAAGAGGGAGACCATCTATAAGGGGGAAAGAGGGGGACCATCTATAAGGGGGAAAGAGGGGGACCATCTATAGGGGGGGAAAGAGGGAGACCATCTATAAAGGGGGACTATCTCCTATAGGATTAGCACCCTCCTCTCCTGACATCCTCTGTGCTGCTGGGACCTCCCCTATAGATCAGCACCCTCCTCTCCTGACATCCTCTGTGCTGCTGGGACCTCTCCTATAAGATCAGCACCCTCTTCTCCTGACATCCTCTGTGCTGCTTGGACCTCTCCTATAAGATCAGCACCCTCCTCTCCTGACATCCTCTGTGCTGCTGTGACCTTGGGGGGGCAACATCAGGGGACCAGGTGAGGTGGCGATATGTTTATTGGGGGCAGTGGAGGTGGGGTGGGCAATGCTTACTGGGGGTAGCAGCAAGGGACCAAACATTATGTTTATTGGGGCCAGCAGGGAGGGGAGGCAGGCAGTGTTTATTGGGGACAGTGGGGGGGGGGGGGGGGGAGGCGCAGTAGCAGATTACAATGTGGGCGAATTGACTGGGGGGGGGGGGCCCAGGTTGGGTGGACAGCCCGGGGCCCAGGGTACATTTAATCCGCCACTGCTTAGAGGGTGGGGCTAGAGTTCAGGGACAAGATACAATACCACATTTTGATGTTCTTCTATTTCCTGTACTTCGTGACAAGGGTCATAAAACCAGTACAATATGTGATAACATCATTATTTCAATTAATTTATCATACGGTGATAACTTATATAGATACAGTGTCCTGATACTGAAATTACCCTTTAAGGTTTGGTTGACCTGTGGGTAAGAAGTTTGGCTAGAAAACTCCATAGCAGATTTAATTTAACATGTTGCAGAAAATAGTGCAACATTAAAGGGGGTATCCAGGATATGAAAAAACACAACTTCTTGCATAACGCTGCCACCGCTGTCCCTTCTCCTATAAAGGAACAGAACAAAGCTTAGCAGTGGTGTGAATTTTTGGCTTGATGTGCCAAATGTGTTGTCACTTCAAAGTAAGTGAACTCCTATCAAAAACATTCTCTGTGTTAAGCTACTTATCAAATTCATTAAATTGTGATGTCATCCAAGGAACTGCTCCATATACTGTATCAAGTCTACGCTAAGTATTTCCATCAGTCATCGCATATACATGCTTTGCTGGATTATCATATGATAATGATGACAAGGTCACTTTCACAGAATAGAATTCATTTTAGAAGGATTTGCAGTACATTGATTTTAATTTTGAATAAAACATAAACATTCCATAAAAACAATAGAAATGATGTCGCTTTTATTCCAATTATGATCCTTTTACTGCACATCCAAAATGTTCTATGATGTAAAATGAATTACAAGAATAGTCATTTGGCAGAAACAGCCGAAGATGCTTAGGAAAACAGGGCAAAGCTGATCACCCATTTGCATTCTCTTCACCAGTATCTGCTGTAAGAGCGAGTCCCATGTGTCACAATATATTTTAGGAGCTGAACAACAGTGAAACATCTGCCCCCAGGTTGTTTTAATCTCTAAAGCCAACATCACATTGCATGTACTGTGCTGTGAAGCTCCTGAAGAGATGCTGGTACTTTCTCTGTATTTCTTTATATAAGAGAGTATTACCCAACACCTCATAGGTAATATGTACAAAATCCTAGGCCCGTATATACCAGGACCTGAACAGTAATCTGTATTTGCTGGTAATTCAGCTGCCTTTGGTTCATTTTGTAATATATCAATCGAAGAGCTTTCCTTTCCACAATAGATTCATGGCTCTTTTAATGTAAAAACAGTAAATTGTAAAGCACAAGATCATTTGTGAGCATACGGCAATGCAGTCGCTATAGTTTATGATTGGAGCAATTAACAGTAATCAGGACTGGAGACCTTTTTGGAAGATTTCCCAGCAATGTAAATCTTTCTTTTCTTATTTATGCCTTTAGGGACTGTACTAACTTTATCTATAATATTTCATGCACTTTAATTGTCTTCTATTATTCTATTTTCAGTTTTAGACAAAGTATGGCCTTGGATTTAATAAAAAGGGTAGTCCTTAATGCTAACTTACTGTACCAACAGCACAGTCCCATTTAGAAAGTGGTGGTCATAGAGCTGTAGCACTAATCTCTAGTCTTTCTAATACAGTTTCTAGGGTCTTAAGAAATCAGGGGCACAAGCCCTGAGCCATACTGTATGCCCGTCCTGCTTCTCCTACACAAACAACAAAAAGGTTTTATATAATGATTGAATAATACTGCTATACCAGAACCAAATATTACCACTACTCTACAGTGATTGCATAGTACCGCCAACTCTTACAGCTCAAAATGCACGATACAAGGGCAATTGTAATATGCAGCATTGCTAAAGCTAGTTGAATTTCCCTGTAGTTCTACTGTCTATAGTTAAAAGGCCCTGTTCACACATCCACAATTCAGTACACAATCTGCAATTTCGGATTCGCAATCTTGGAAAGAAAATAGGGTCAATGTATTTCAATGGCCTCATTCACACAACCGTAGGTGTGTACAGGGCTGTGATCTGTGCCGCAAAAAAAAAAGGACAGGCCCCAGTGCGGACTGAAATTTCACCACGGACACCCCAATAGAAATCTATGGGATCTGTATTTTTACGGATACAATCCTTAAAAAGTATGGATCCGCAATCCACAAATAGTGACTAGTTTATCATTAAGTAAACTTTTTCATTTTCGCGGATCATCACAAAATATGGATGCAATACGGATGGAATTTTGCAGATTGGGTAAGAAAAAAAATGTGTGGAGTGAAATATATACTGACATGTGAATAGAGTTCACAGTACAGGATTTTGTGGCCATCATTGCCAATGGCCATCAAAATGATGTTTAATGTTTGCTAATAACAGCCATCTATAATGATCATGATTATCAGAAAATATCGGATGACTTTTTGACAGCCCTTTGCAATATTGGCCACATAATCCCATAGTGTGAATTTTTTGCCAAATTAGCAAATTATAGGAACCTATACTGTAGCTATTTACCAGGATGCCACCATTCCATTAAACAGTAAGCATTGTTTCAATCAGTCTCTTCCTCCACATAAAGTCATATTTAATCAGCCTTCAGCTTTATCCCCAGGGCAGCTGCAATGTCTGTACATTACTTATGTAGACCACATACACCACATAGTAAAGCGTCTATACACTAGAGACTTTCACACTCATCTGACAAACTATATTTACATACAGAGAGCCACAAGTGTTCTCTATGGGAAACCAACCTTCATTTTTGCCTATTAGATGACGTGACATTGAATAAATGCACATTAAGGTATAATTTACTTAAAGACATTTTGGTACCCATATGTACCCACTACTGTGGAATACATGTACTGTATGAATGTATAGCCCAGTTCTTTTATGCAAAGTCAATTTAAAATATTCTCAAAACTTGTGCCAACAGTATTCCCGTGCTGTCTTTTACTTTGTTAAATATTGTTTTCATGGTTTAAAATGTCACTGAAACATAACAGAAGGTAACATGATAGAAGTCCATGAGCTGGTATTTGCATTGGTTTCTTGAACACCAGGTCCATTGCTTAATTCCAGTGGAGACATGTGTATTTAGTCCTTATCTATTCCTTACCAAAACCAGTAGAAGCCTATGGGTGAAACCTTCTCTTTCAATAGAAGCCTATGGGTGAGAGCATATCTTGCCTAAAAAGGTATTGGACCTACTTTGAAAGAGCCCCTACTCCCAGATTCTAACTCATGTAGTCTTTTAATTGACTGGATATATTTTGTAGGTATGATTTCTAGGTTATATTCTTACCCTTTTCCACAAATTCTATGCAATGTTTAAAGTGACTCTGTACCCACAATCTGCCCCCCCCCCCCAAACTTCTTGTCCTGGGGATTGTTAGACAGGTGATGCAGTTATTGTCCCCGTGTCAAATTGGCGTGGCCTAGAGTACCCATGTCCTAGGATTGTCCTCCATCCCTCCTCCCTGCCCTCTTCATAATTAGGAATGCCCATAGAACAATCTCTCCTATTCATCACCTGTCTGAACACTGCACATGTGCTGGGTCGTTAAGGCACCTGTGCAGTGTTCAGACAGATGATGAATAGGAAAAATCCTGCCCAGGGGCATTACTAATGATGAGGAGAAAGGGGAGGAGGGAGGGGAGAAGAGACAGAGGGGTGTCGCCATCCTAGGACACAGACACTCTAGGCCACACCAATTTGAAACATGGCTGCAAGTTAAAAAGTTTTTTTTTTAGGACAATAACTGCATCACCTGCCAAATGGACCCCAGGACAGATCTTGGATTAAAAGCAGCTATCCGACAGTATGAACGGTTTAGAGGAGGGGGAAAATTGTGGGTACAGAGTCACTTTAATGTATTCTACGTATGCTCTTAAGCTGTAGTGTGCAAGCTTATAGACCAATTTTTAGTGTGCATGTTTCTTAAAGGGGAAGTCCGGCAACATTTTTTTTATTAAAGTATTGTATTGCCCCCCAAAAGTTATACAAATCCCCAATATACACTTATTACGGGAAATGCTTATAAAGTGCTTTTTTCCCTGCACTTACTATTGCATCAAGGCTTCACTTCCTGAATAAAATGGTGATGTCACGACCTGACTCCCAGAGCTTTGGGGGCTGTGGCTGCTGGAAAGGATGATGGCAGGGGGACACTGAGGGACACAGGGCACTGGAGGGACACTGAGCATCCCTCTGCCATCATCCTCTCCAGCAGCCACAGCCCGCACAGCTCTGGGAGTCGGGTCGTGACATCACCATTTTCTCCAGGAAATGAAGCCTTGATGCAGTAGTAAGTGCAGGGAAAAAAGCACTTTATAAGCATTTTCCTGTAATAAGTGTATAATGGTGATTTGTATAACTTTTAAGGGGCAATAAAAATACTTTAAAAGATTTTTTTGCCAGACTTCTCCTTTAAAGGCCATGGACAAGCATTTTTTATTCTTGCTTTGTCTATATTATGATACAAATATTTTCTCCTTAGGTTTTTATTAAAGATTTTGCAATGTGCTCTACAATGTGCTATATAAGCTCTATTTTCCCTCTATAGTTGTAGACAGCTTTTATGGTTCTCTCCAGCAGACTGTATTTCAATGGTTAAAAGGTAGAAAATATCTCATGATTTCAAATTAGAAGGTTGCTTATGAAAACTAAATATGATCATATTTAGTTCTTAAACAGGAGTTTAATAAGAGTTCTTGCCTACATATCTTCTAATTTCGTTGGAATAATTAAAAATATCACCAATAAATGTATTATATAAAAAATAAACAACATATTACAAAGTGTCTGGAGTACAGTGTGGCTTGAAACACAATACAATATTACTGGCTATTATGGCTACTGATATTGCTGAATATGATACTAGATTACAGAAGATGCTTTTAGGCCATTACAAACATCTAAAACTTTTTAACATTTTTTTACATTTAATGTAGAGTTACATTATGCATATGCCTTATCATATAAATTGTAAATATAATATTTTCTTTGCAGTGCCAATATGTTTACTTGCATCAATGTGTTCGGGATGTCCTAAGAGCAAGAAAACTGCGAAATGAGCAAGATAATCCTGTATTTCCAATTTATGAAAATGTAAATCCAGAATACCATAGAGGTGAGTCCATAACAAAACTTGGCAAATATCTTTTAACTTCAGTTTTTATAATCTGATTTAACAAATCTACTTTATTTTGCAGAAAATGTATATGCAAGACAATAAATCTCCTAACACCATCGGCTTCAATCAAGACCAAGCTCCATTTGGCATCAGACATTGGTCCACATTTATCAGAAGTGGAGTAAATTTAGCCAATTTCTAAGTAAAATCTCAGCTAATGTATGGGCTTATGTTGAGACATATTTATGACTGCATTTGCCCCATTTGATAAATCTGGCACAACATACATCACTGCCATTAACTTTAACTAAGTACAGCACATTCTATGCCAGGGTCTGTAAGAAAGTAGAGAAGCACTTTTTTCATTTGCAACTTTTTTTTTTGCATTTTATAAATGTTACTAAATTCACTTGACTTTCACAAACTGACATACCTGGCGCAGCTTGATCTAAATTCTTATGCACATGGGGGGAGATTTATCAAACTGGTGTAAAGTAGATTTGTCTTAGTTGCCCCTAGCAACCAATTCTACTTTACACAAGTTTGATAAATCTCCCACCTAGTTTTTAAATAAATCAAAAACTGACACTATTTTAGCATTAAATTTATCAAAACAGGTGCAATCAGATGTATAAATGAGGGCAATATAGCATGTCTTCAGTATTTGCCCTGCATCTTGTATTGTATATGTAATATAATTGTACATCCAGTCAAGATTCATGATATATATGTAAATACAGACCTGTTTACAGAGTGCCTAGTTAAGTAGTTTTTGTAACATTGAAGACCCTGGATGACAATTCTGCAATAGCTGACAATTTGCATTGTGTCAATGTTTCCAGCACATTTGGATTAGTGCATTGACATCTCAATGACATATTATCCAATCCGATCTGTGCCAGTGATCTTGTCATCTTTTCTCAACATGCATGTGGCTAAGAACATTATTTCCATGTAAAATAAAGAAAGGGGAACAATCTCTTAGAGGAATATGAGGGGTTTATCTCATAAACCATGAGAAGATTGGGCCTGTCTTCTGAGCTTGAAATGGAAATGTGTGACATAAAACCATAAGGTTGACCTCAGTTTACAATTCAAAAGTGTGGCTTTTGTCATTGCCTATCTTTTTTTTTCTATTTCAAGTAATATTACTCCTTTTTAGGTCATTACAACATATTGGGGGAGATTTATCAAACTGGTGTAAAGTAGAATTGTCTTAGTTGCCCCTAGCAACCAGTCAGATTCCACCTTTTTATTTTTCAAAGACTCTGTAAGGAATGAAAAGCGGAATCTGATTGGTTGCTAGGGGCAACTAAGACAATTCTACTTTACACCAGTTTGATATGTGTATCCTTTGTATATACACAAGACTAGGTTTCTGTGCCTTCAGTGTGACCAAGCTACAGAGCCCTAGTTCCTAAGATATTGGAGACCCCCTAGTTTTATGTTCTTGCACCAATAATGACTATGGCTTTGTCATGCCTACCTTGCCAGATAAGATAACACCAAACATGCAGGGACCTGGGCCATTAGGCTATAGTTCCATATATTCTAATGATGCTAATAATACAGCTCGATATACTAATTGACTGCGAATACTTAAAACATACCAAGTGTATCAAAATGTATTATCCTTTGTGTTATCAAGTCCTGATCCCCCAGCAATGTGTGCACAGCTCATCCCTAAGAGAGGCACTTGTGTACATGGCCCTTAATGAATGATACAACTGCAATATAAGCTATATAGGATTGTGAAAGATTTGTTTTGTACTGTTGGCACTTAACCAGTGGTGCTTCAGTAGCAGAACCCAAGCTACATGTTAAACCACTGCCACTGTGATGTATAAAGCTATTATGTATAAGAACACATATTAAAGGCATGTTCTTCATATATAATATGCAGATGTTAATGTACATTCTAAGCATGCTGAGATAATGTTATCATACTGAATGGAATATAAACCTTAGCACTTGGATACTTCAGTATAGCTCTTTAGTTACTGCGTTCTTAGAAACTGAATGCACTTGTTAGCTCTTTTCTCATAAGAATTGTGATTGCTATACAAATTAATGCTTAACATACTTTGTATCAATGTATAGCCTGAAAATGCCTAATTTTGTGACCTGATATTCACTCTTCCTGGAACATAAAATGACATGCAGTCGCTGCATCTGGGTCACATTTATAAGCAGTATCTGCAAAGGTTTGTTATCCAGGATGCAGGTTACCATGGTAATTAGAATGTTCTTCGCCAAACGGTCAGAACATTATTCATTAGGAAGTGAGTGTTCTGGCTCTGTACATCTTAAAGCAGACTTCCACAATGACTCCACTGTTTGTTTGGAAGCAGGTAAATCAAATAGAAAAGGCTTTTCTATATACTGAGTAATTGGATGGAAATACAGGCATACATATAATGCTCATATATAGTTGTATATTAAGGGAAACTGTTGGCACTATATCATGCTATATCATGTCAAGCCACAGCATGCATGTCTCCTTCCTATCACCCCACTGTCTTGATTGGTTAACATATAGGGCTTGACTTCCAGTACTGAGCCCTGTATATCAATCAATCAAGGCAGGGAGGGATTAGGAAAAGAGGGGGCGTGCATGCTGCAGCTGGGCACTGCCTCCTTAACACTTGATATCTGAGCATTATATAACGCTGACAGATTTCTTTTTAATCACATTCACATTTTGTCAAAGTAAAGAGGTTTGGTCAATATGACAGAAACCAATAATAGTCCTATTCCACGGAAAGATTATCGTCGGTATTCGGCCGATATCGGCAGCTACGGGCGATAATCGTTTCATGGAATAGAGTGCAACGATCAGCCGACATCGTACATGTCGGCTGATCGTTGCAGTTGCTTGTTTTTCAACATGTTGAAAAACAAGCGACTGATATAGCAGTGATCTGCTGCCATCGCTCGGTTGAATAGGTGCGTTGGCAGCAGACGCTGCTATATCCTATGGGCTGCCTGGACGATCAGCGATCACCCGGGCAGCCCCCCCCAAGCTCCCCGCCGCCCCCTCCCACACTCACCCGATCGCTGCAGCCGCGTTGAATAGCGGTGGCAGCGAGCGGGGAACGAGGAGCAAACGAGTGCTGAGAGCGCTCGTTTGCTCCTCTAAACGACCCGTGTAATAGGCCCTTTAGTCTCATTTATTTATACCAGTAAGTACATTTGTACTCACTACACAACTCATTCTTACCTCAAGACCTATATGAAGCTTGGTGATAAGCTAATGAAAAAATACTGTATAGCGGCTCTCTCCTCACTAATCCCACTTGATGCTATTGACTGCTCCAAAGGGGTCATAAATCTACATGATGTTTCTTTAAAATAATGGAGCAAGTCAAAAAAGTTTATTTCAGCCAGTTATCAACACCAAGAGCGGGCAGTGTGATTTGCAGCCGAGCTTCCTTTCAGCTCCTTGGTCTGCAAGTTAGAGTCTAGTGAGTCTTAGTGAACATTTTGTATTGCCAGTTTATTTTATAATAAATCAATAACAGTATGTATGAATATTACTGTATTACTCACTGGCAAATGCCTTGTAATGGAGGTCACATTAGATTTTTGTTTCACATAGCTAGAATACAGCCATGTTTCATCATCTGTATTGTTGTGCCATATCTAATCCCCTTATGTTCCTACTTAAACTTATAACCATAGGGTTTTACAGTAAGCTAAGTTAGGTTAAAGGAAAACTCTAGGGAAAAAAATATTCTTTGTAGACAGGAGTTGGAGGGAAGATAATAAAGAATGTATGCTTACCGGTCACTGTGCCCCCACAGCATCAATTTACAGGCTCTTGGAACCCCCACCGGATGTCATTTTGTCCCCGCTTCCTGGTACACCCCGAGCCAGCTGATGGATTACCCCCTCAGTCAGTGACTGCAGCGGTGTCCCGCCCCAGTCACTAACTGGCTGAGCAGGTATTCCATTAGCTAGGTCATGACATTGCCTAGCAGGAGGATGCCAGCGGGGGTCTGGAAGCGAGGAAGCGCCGCTGTGGAGGCACAGGAACCAGTAAGTATACATTTTTTATTCTGTTCTCCCCACCCCCTGCCCGCACTGTATTTTTTTTTTCGCCAGACGTCTTCAAGCATAATAGCAAGGAGTTTAGGCTGTAATACAAATACTAAACTGTGGAATAGTATAGTTGTACAGAACTTTCTTTATTCAGTATATGATAAAAGTGCTAAAATCTTCATTCCACTCAGTGATTTTAATATGTAGCTTGCACTACATTACTGTAGCAACTATTTGCTTTTAAATTATGTTTATTCATATTTATTTAATTTTACCTGTATTGTTATATATTAAGATATACATGTATTGCCAGTGCTAGACAGACATCCTACTTTGCTGCCAAGCACTATGGCACATCGTAACATCTTAAGGGTTCAATAAATATTAGATGTTTGGGAGGGAAGTATTTTTGCATGTTTTATATTTTGTAATAAAATAGATTTTCCATTGAGAGGAAGCATTATTTGAGTCTAAGTGTTTAAGGGGGTTTAGCAGGCAAAATAGACTGATGAGCTAGCCAAAAGGAAAGGCACCAATTGGCACAGTGCCAACACCAACATCAGTCACTGATTGGCGGGTCGACAATACAGCAAACACAGACAACTGGTCATGGCCCCATCCACTGTGTAGTGTGGGCACCAAAACAGCTGATTGGCATTGGTGCCAGGTGTCACCACCTTGGCGATCAATAACCGATGAGCTGTGGATAGCTTATAAGTCTATTTAGCTCAGAAAACCCTCTTAATAAAACTTGAGTATAGGGATGGCATTGATATTGGTAACTGCTTTAAAATGGACTATATTCAATAGTTTTGTTTACCTGGCGTGGGTCAGTATCTCATCTCGATGACTCACTAATTTTAGGGAAGAATATTAATTTTGCTGCTTCCCCATTAGTAACATCAAGTATAGCCATAATATTTCTGTAGCTATGTACTACAGCTCCAACAAATAAAGTTACTGCTTTTTAGAATAAATTCACCAATGTCAATGATTCAATTGCCTAACCTTCTAATACAGAGAAGTTAGCTAAAATATATACCACACATAGAAAGAATTCCTCTGCCCTGACCTCTCACTCATTTAGAGCAAAAATCATCACAAAAATTAATATGCAAAAATATTAGGTCACAACCAGACATCATTGTAATTCTAAAACTGTTTTAAAGGTGTTTTCTGGCACAAAATGGACTGATCGGCGGAGTTCTGACACCGGCACCTCTGTCAATCAGCTGTTCAGTGCCTGCAGTACACAGTGAATGGAGTTTGTCTCCGTCCACTATGTAGCGGTGGCGATGTGTAACTTCAGCTCACCTTTTCACTTGAAGAGGACCTGAGCTTCAGTTACAGTTCGCCACTGCTACACAATGAACAGGGACAAACTGCTTCTCGCCTATTTAATGTCCAATGTCAGCACTGTTCCGATAAGTGATTGATGAGCTGTCCTGTGGATAGCCAGTTTGGTTTGGAAAACCTCTTTAAAACTATTGGGTATAGTAAGCACATAAAGCATGTACATCTAAATGTTCTATTGGATAGCTCCAAGTGAAGGTCAGAAATATACATACACCGTATGTACATGTATGTGAGTAGAAGACATTGCACATTTTTTTGTGACAGTGTTTCACCTAACATAATGGGAGTGATGTGATGTATAAATGAAAACTAGTTCAGTTGTTTGTAGCAATCAATGCACTTTCAGCTTTTACTTAAAAAAAAACAAAAAAAAAAAAACAAGTTAATAAAGTAAGGTAGCCTTGTGATTGGTTCCTATGGGACAGCTTCCCTTTACACTAGCTCTGTCCAGCAACTTTGTTTGGGATAATAGGAGTACTATTCCAAAATGTTGTATTTTTGCTCAAATTCAAATGTAGCAATTGCCTTATTTTACAAGGAGTGAAACAATGTGAAAATTCTTAAAGATGTCATGTCATTTGTGAGCTTTTTCAGTGGTTGTGTTTACTCTTGCCATACTGGTTTGTATATAACATGGGAGTTCAATACTGTGTTATTGGACATTTTTGCTATTTCAGTTACAATGTAATAAGAAATGTAATATGTTTTTTTATTATTATCCCCTGTGATAAAACCTGTTATGTCTGCCGGCAGTCCACATTCAGTGCAAATAAAAACAAAAGAAAAGCTTCACCCTTCTTGTCTGACCAGTCCTTATAATAAGATCAGTGAGTGATTCCTGCTCATAGGGTATAAATGACTCCTGATAAGCTGCCATTTTGGAATTAGCAATTTAATGCTACAAGCTTGGTTGGCCAACAAAACACGCTTGCTACAAGCTTGCTACAAGCTTGGTTGGAAATGTATGCATAAGATGAAATCAACTATAAGGGTGTGTTCACATGTACAGGATCAGCAGATTTGATGGTGCAGATTTGATGTTGTGTTCAGTTATTTAGATAAAATCTGCTGCGGATCCGAAACATCAAATCCACTGCGATATGGTACTTGTGAAGCTACTCTAATAGTATTTTGATGGTTACTATAACTTGGATGGTAGGTGAACTCTTAATATGATACAGATGATTAGATGGCCCATTTAGAAGAGCAATTTTGCAATCTATAGATGTGCTATACATTATATGAATACGATGAATTATTTATTTATTTTTTATGACAGATACACTCATCTTCAGCACTAATCTTTAAGATTACTGACCTGAAGTTATAGAGTTACAATAGCAATTAAGGACAGTATGTTATATAAAACTAGATCACCAGGACACTGTAATACTCATCCTGGCTACTGCAGAACAACTTTAAGAAGAGTAAGGCCACTAAAATTCAGTCAAATGTGTGGCTTTTATAAAGCCTTAGTAAGGAAAACTGGGACCTGGATGAAGGACAGGGACAGGCAGATAGTGTGAGCCTGAACGCTAGGCCCCCAAGACTGTTCCTGCTTACTTGCCAGCCCAACTATGGCCGGTCGGCAACAACTGTGTGACGTTCCCTTCTTAACTATGTAAGTGAAACACAGAACAAGACAAGACAGAAAAACACAATAAAGAGTATTCTGGCAGATACAGGTTAAACCAGAGATAGCACAACGGTATATGAACAGCAGGAAAAAATGGAGGTCAGAAGGACAGGCTAATAGGTTAGAATTCCAAGTAATTCAATATACAAATGCCAGCTCAAGCTACAAGAGACTATCGTCAAGAGCACAAGTGGACTTCTTATGAGATGCCAGAGTCCCGGTCCAATACATTATTGGACCAGCCCTCTGACCTCGAGGCCACACAGAACCCAGACTGACAGGGAAGGGAGATGAGTGGCAATGGAAACTGTTTATCATTACTTAGTCTAAACCATCTGCAGGCTAGCAGAAGAAATCAGACGGGTGTGGTGGAACCTGTCAATCAACACAGCAAGTACTGTAATCAGAAAGAGTAATGGTACGAAACATGCACACTAAATCATGGCCAAAGGCGCAGTCTTGGCCATAATTTACAGACAGAGGACCGCACTGAGGTCTGAACAGGCACCGACATAACAGCCATGGAATTTATTAGTGACTTTACCTTGTTAGAAAATTACAGTAGCAGGAACACCATACAGATGGAAAATACAGTTAACCTATTTAATAGCTATAACAATCACATAATCCTAGTAGCAAGTTCATAGGTCTGCTAAAGTAAGATAGCAGATTTCCTACCTTCACATTTCAAATGAAGCAATATTATTCAAAATATGCTAAGAAAAGTTCAATTTTTTTTTTATAAGGATGACATTTCATTAGAGCAATAGTACTGGCAGCATGTACTTTGGCAATTACTGACTTCAATGTGCAATATGATTTATTTATCTGCACATTCTAGGTATTCACAAACTAGGAATTGCTCTGGCCAAACTCTTTAAGTAATGTAGGTTCAAATGTTCATTTCAGTACCAACTGAAATGATATTTAGTGATGCATGCTGGAATATAACCCAAAGCCAAACAAGGTCAGACGCCTAGCACCCCCAGGCATGCTGCACATTTTAGCCTAGAAGTTTATACACTATGCAAATGCTTTTTTGTATTATTTTAAGTGGCTGCTTAACTCTTCCATTACAGGTGACCCTCCTACAATGATTGATAGGTCCTTTATAAAACACAAATTATACTGACTTTCAGTTTATCTACCTTTAATTAAAACACTGAAACTTTGTGTGCCGTTTCCTTATACTGTAGGAATGTAAGGCTGAACTAATACTTGCAGTGTTACTTTTGTCAGTTGTACTGCTTATAACACAATGGGGGGGATTTATGACAGGGTGTAAATATACACCTGGTGTAAACTGCCCACAGCAACCAATCACAGCTCGGCTTTCAGCTCTGGTAAAATATAAGAGGAGCTGTGATTGGTTGCTGTGAGCAGTTTACACCAGGTGTATATTTACACCCTTTTTATAAATCTCCCCCATTGCCTTTAAGAACTGACAGTTCATTTGCTGCCTAATTTATCCTGTCCCTAAATACTGTAGGTGCCACTGTTGTAATATAATCAGCGTTATTCCCTGAATGTCACCAGCACTGCACATAGTCATTTGTAACTACTTGCAAACTTAAACAGTTGTCCTGCCTTGGACCACTTTTGGTAAATACTATAGATGAGCTGTAGAAGTTGGATGCAGCCCTAGGAAGTCCTGGAAAACATGGATACAGCCTATGGCCATGTTCACATGACACGGCCGGTGTCAGAGAAGATCATCCCGGTTGGCACTGCAGTACCGGCCGGATGATCTTCACTGCTGCTGAACTCGGATGCGGGCGCATCAGCGTGCGCCTGCATACAAAATCCTCCCTGCACACAATGGAGCATGCGGGTGGAGCCACCCGCTCCATTGTGTGAACTCACAGGTTCAGTTTTTATGCAGCGCCGCTAAAGATCCCAGCCGGAGTGTATGTGTATACACTCTGGACACTATCACTGAAAACATGTAGATCTAAGACTTAATAAATTTTATTAGGTATACATTAAAAACGTGGTCCACAATAAATAGTTACCATATAGGTCAATCAATTAGAAATAAAAGCGGCACTAAACTAAAAATCCATAGTGTGTTTCACAAATCGTGAGATGACACATCATACCCCTACCAACAAGTATATATGCCTTACAAAGTAGGTGGTGGCACCTATCTGCCACCCCTGTCTCTACGCGTTTCTCCCCTCTGGGATCATCAGGAGACCAAACAGCAACAAGCACATAAATGGGGTCAAGACTACCACTAATCAAACATGTCACTCTGGACAATAAAATATAGATAGTGGGAAAGCACTGACAAATTCATACTTTACCCTGTGGTGTCAAAAACATACACAGCTCGATCAGGTAAAGAGTGTCACAATGGACAAACAGTGCAGTAATAAAACCAGGCTCACACAGAGCCACTCACGATCCCCGCGACCAGATGTACGGTCTCGTATAGTAGTGCCGAAGACCTACTATACGAGACCGTACATCTGGTCGCGGGGATCGTGAGTGGCTCTGTTGTTGCAAATCGGCTTGCAAAACGGCCGTGATTAATACGAAACTTACATAGTGTGAACATAGCCTATAGCCTATGTATCAGTGTATTCCAGGCAGCCTAACCGCTGCATCCAACTTCTTCAGCTCTCTCTAGTGAAGTATATTAGGCATGAAAAAAGCCCTTGACTTTTTTCATGACTGCGCTTTTGTAATGATTTTTTGAAAGAATTGAGAGCTAGTAAATATCACATCCTTTATGAGTCCCATTGAGAAGCAGTGGCGTAGCTACTGCGGTCGCGGCGGTCGCGCCATGAAGGGGGGCCCGCGGGGCCCCGCGAGGCCCTCCCGATCAATCACTCTTGTGACCGCAAGCATTGTTTTGCTTGCGGTCACAAGAGTCCGGCTCCGTCTTCCCCCGGCTGCTGCGCGGCTGCCGGGGGTGTCACGTCTTATCCCCGGCAGCGCGCGCATCCCAGAGCTTCCTGCGCGCCTTGGGCCCTGACTTCCGGTTCCGGCGCGCAGGGAGCTCTGGGATGCGCGCGCTGCCGGGGATAAGACGCGACACCACCAGCAGCCGGGGACAGACCAGGAGGAGTGAGGATCAACGTGGGAGCGCGTTGTCAGGTTAGTTAAGTTTTGTTTTTTTATCAGCCTGCAGGGTGGGGGGAAAGAGGGGGGCATCTATGAGGGTGGGGGGAAAGAGGGGGGTAATCTATGAGGGTGGGGGGAAGGAGGGGGCATCTATGAGGGTGGGGGGGAAGAGTATTGCATCTATGAGGGTGGGGGGAAGGAGGGGGGCATCTATGAGGGTGGGGGGAAGGAGGGGGGCATCTATGAGGGTGGGGGGAAAGAGGGGGGCATCTATGAGGGTGGGGGGAAAGAGGGGGGGCATCTATGAGGGTGGGGGGGAAAGAGGGGGGGCATCTATGAGGGTGGGGGGGAAAGAGGGGGGGCATCTATGAGGCCGGGGGGAAAGAGGGGGGCATCTATGAGGGTGGGGGGAAGAGGGGGGCATCTATGAGGGTGGGGGGGAAGAGGGGGGCATCTATGAGGGTGGGGGCAAGGAGGGGGGCATCTATGAGGGTGGGGGCAAGGAGGGGGGCATCTATGAGGGTGGGGGGAAGGAGGGCGGCATCTATGAGCGTGGGGGGAAAGGGGGGCATCTATGAGGGTGGGGGGAAAGGGGACCATCTATGAGGGTGAGGGGAAAGAGGGGGGGCATCTATAAGGGAGGGGGAAAGGGGACCATCTATAAGGGAGGGGGGGAAAGGGGACCATCTATAAGGGAGGGTGGGGGGAGAGGGGACCATCCATAAGGCAGGGTGAGGAGAGAGGGGGCCATCTATAAGGGAGGGGGAGAGGAGGCCATCTATAAGGGAGGGGGTAGAGGAGGCCATCTATAAGGAGGGGGCAGAGGAGGCCATCTATAAGGAGGGGGCAGAGGAGGCCATCTATAGGGGAGGGGGTAGAGGGGGCCATCTATAAGGAGGGGGAGAGGAGGCCATCTATAAGGGAGGGGGTAGAGGGGGCCATCTATATGGAGGGGGGAGAGGAGGCCATCTATAAGGGAGGGTGGGGGGAGAGGGGGCCATCTATAAGGGAGGGTGGGGGAGAGGGGGCCATCTATAAGGGGGGGTGGGGGGAGAGGGGGCCATCTATAAGGAGGGCAACATGGGGGGAGAGGGGCCATCTATTTGTGGGGGCAACATAGGGGGAGAGGGAATACACAGAGGGGGGCATATATTATTAGGGGGTCACATAGAGTCAGGCTACCCACTAAAGGAGGGTGTAAAGGGGCCAATACAGAAGTGCAGTTTGTAGAGAGATGAGGATGGTGCCAGTGTGAAGAGACTAATATGTCTGTCTGGCAGATTCCGTGGATTCGTGGCTCAGAGAAGTTCTGATAACGGCCCAGGACGGATGGAGAAGATAAAAAGGAAAGAACTCCGATCAGAGAAGACGTCTCCTGTGAGTCACCTGATATAACTGCACTGTAATGTATATGGTGTATAGAACCTGTGTAGAGCTGGGGCCACCTCTATATGACTGGGTGAGGTGATTTAGTACACTGGATTTGGTCAGTAACAATATGGTGGTGATGGTAGTGGTTGTGGTGTGGCAGTAATGTTTCCTTCCTATATACTGGTATTACTGGTAATATAGGTCTCAGTATACAGGATTTGGTCGGTAACAGTATGGCAGTAATATGTACGGTGATAATACTTTCTCTTCCAATATGCTGGTGTTAGTGGTAATATCTGTCTTGGTGTGTGTGTGTGTATATATATATATATATATATATATATATATATATATATATATATATATATATAAATATATATATATATATACACACACCAATAGCATCACTTGGTCGTGAAAGGAGGGGGGGGGGCCCAAGTTGGCCTCTCGCACCAGGGCCCAGGAGACATTAGCTACGCCCCTGATGCCAGACCCTCATGTGGTAACCAATAGGTGTATGGCCTATAATCCAGGTAACAGTACATGACTACTGAGGAAGAAATGGGAGCGTGGTTTCGGCCACATGCATTTCTCCACATGTAGAAACATTGTCTGAATTGCGTTTTTCATGGTATATACCTGCTTAGTTTGCGTTCACACCTACAGGATCTGCAGCAGATCTGCAGCAGATTTGATGCTGTGTTCAGTTATTTAAATGAAACTTGCTGCTGAAAATCAGCTGCAGATCCTGTAGGTGTGAACGCACCATTAAAATATAAAAAAATTTCCACATTGAATCAATGATTAGAGCATTTTGCATATTGTCTGAAAGAAATTCTCATCATAGGATTGGTAGATTGGTAGGAAATAGCTCCAGGCATCACATTTACCACCGTTATACCAGATTTGACCAATACTGTCATATTGTGACTGGATAACACTGCTATACCAGACCTGACCAAAACCGCCATACTGTGACTGGATAACACTGTCATACCAAACCTGAACAACACTGCCATACTGTGACTGGATTACACTGCCACACCAGACCTGACCAATACCACCATACTGTGACTGGATAACACCGCCATACCAGACCTAAACAATACTGCCATAATGTGACTGGATAACACCGCCATACCAGACCTGACCAATACCACCATACTGTGACTGGATAACACTGCTATACCAGACCTGACCAATACCACCATACTGTGACTAGATAACACTGCCACACCAGACCTGATCAATACCACCATACTGTGGCTGGATAACACTGCCACACCAGACCTGATCAATACCACCTTACTGTGACTGGATAACAACGCCCACCAGACCATAACAATATGTCATGGCCGCGGCGGCGTCCCGTGCTCGGGGACGCCGCCGCAACCGCCATCCAGCTCAGGCAGCCGCCGGGGTCCTGGTGCAGGGACCCGGCGCTGCTGTCTGTTCGGCCCCGGGGGGCGCCTCACCTCGTCCCGCTCCTCCTTCCGTCTGTGCCGGCCGGCGCGCACGTCCCCGCCTCCTAGGGCGCGCGCGCGCCGGCTGTCTCAGATTTAAAGGGCCAGTCCGCCCCTAATTGGTAGTTGCACCCAATCACTCCCTATAAATCCCAGCATGCCCTGTCCCCTGTGTTGGAGCCTCTACATGCTTCCCATAGCGTTTGGCCCAGCTCCCTGTTGTTCCTGATACCTGTCCGCTACCTGGTCCCTAGTCCTTGTTCCTGATTCCTGTCCGCTACCCAGTCCCTACTCCTAGTCCCTGGTTCCTGCTTCCCGTCTCTCTGCTGTTCCTGTGTTCAGCCTGTCACCTGCGGTACGCTTACACGCCACTGTCAGTACCTGCTCCTGTCACGCCTCGCCTGCCGTCTCCAGCAACCAAGCCAGGGGTAGCGACCTGGGGGTCGCCTGCCGCAGCAAGTCCATCCCGCCTTGCGGCGGGCTCTGGTGAAAACCAGCGGCCCCTTAGACTCCGCTCCCTGGTGAGGTTTGTGCCATCGCTGGTGCCGGTCCAGTGGATCCACTACTCCGGGCGTTACACAATACCACCTGTGACCATCTGGGGGTTACTCACTCGCTGGGATCGCCATCTCCCAGGTCAGAGACGGTTGGAACATCAGAAACTTCAGTCCAGTCAGCTCTGTATGCTTTTAACTGACCTTTGCACCTTTTAAACACTTTGCAAATAAAATAAAACCTAGCCGTCTAGCCACTGACTGTACACCACAGCTTCCCTAGCTGTCACTTCTGAGTCTACTGCTCAACATTACCAGCTCCACTGGTCTCACCAAGACTCCTTGGCTGCAGCTCCCACAGGCCTAGCACTGCCTGTGTTCTCCCACCCTGGGAGTCTTCACCTGGAAGCCATGACCTGGGAAGCACTGAAGTCTCTGATAGAGCTCCACCAGGTGGTTTCAGAACCTTATCAGCTCTTAGGTTGGAGTGGAGTATATGGACCAGAAGCTCCACCTGAACCCCAATTCCTACTCCAGAGGAAGAGTACTGCCTCTTAAAGCCACACCATGCCACACGCTATTCTGTGACTGGATAACATCGCCACACCAGACCTGACCTATACCTCCGTACTGTGACTGGATAACACCAGGGGGAAAGGGGACCATCTATAAGGGAGGGTGGGGGGAGAGGGGACCATCCAAAAGGCAGGGTGAGGAGAGAGGGGGCCATCTATAAGGGAGGGGGAGAGGAGGCCATCTATAAGGGAGGGGGTAGAGGAGGCCATCTATAAGGAGGGGGCAGAGGAGGCCATCTATAAGGAGGGGGCAGAGGAGGCCATCTATAGGGGAGAGGGTAGAGGGGGCCATCTATAAGGAGGGGGAGAGGAGGCCATCTATGAGGGTGGGGGTAGAGGGGGCCATCTATATGGAGGGGGGAGAGGAGGCCATCTATAAGGGAGGGTGGGGGGAGAGGGGGCCATCTATAAGGGAGGGTGGGGGAAAGGGGGCCATCTATAAGGGGGGGGGGGAGAGGGGGCCATCTATAAGGAGGGCAACATGGGGGGAGAGGGGCCATCTATTTGTGGGGGCAACATAGGGGGAGAGGGAATACACAGAGGGGGGCATATATTATTAGGGGGTCACATAGAGTCAGGCTACCCACTAAAGGAGGGTGTAAAGGGGCCAATACAGAAGTGCAGTTTGTAGAGAGATGAGGATGGTGCCAGTGTGAAGAGACTAATATGTCTGTCTGGCAGATTCCGTGGATTCGTGGCTCAGAGAAGTTCTGATAACAGCCCAGGACGGATGGAGAAGATAAAAAGGAAAGAACTCCGATCAGAGAAGACATCTCCTGTGAGTCACCTGATATAACTGCACAGTAATGTATATGGTGTATAGAGCCTGTGTAGAGCTGGGGCCACCTCTATATGACTGGGTGAGGTGATTTAGTACACTGGATTTGGTCAGTAACAATATGGTGGTGATGGTAGTGGTTGTGGTGTGGCGGTAACATTTCCTTCCTATACACTGGTATTACTGGTAATATTGGTCTCAGTATACAGGATTTGGTCGGTAACAGTATGGCGGTAATATGTACAGTGATAATACTTTCTCTTTCAATAAGCTGGTGTTATTGGTAATATCTGTCTTGGTGTGTGTATATATATATATATATATACACACACCAATAGCATCACTTGGTCGTGAAAGGGGGGGGGGGGGCCCAAGTTGGCCTCTCGCACCAGGGCCCAGGAGACATTAGCTACGCCCCTGTTGAGAGGATATCATCTGGTGTTGAGTGATATTTTCAGAAATCAATGGTAAATCATCAACGTTGAGTTTAGTAAGATTCAGTGACAACTTAGCTAAAGGGATTAGAGTTCATGATGCAATCATAACAATGTTTAAATACCACTGCGCTTCACCTGTCATCTTTTCTAAGGCTTTACTTTGCAGTTCCTAAGTAAAACTGAAATTCACCTCATCTGACACTGCTGCATTGATAAAAATTGCACAATATACATTCTTTATACTGTTACCCAATGCTAATGAATTGTAAACAAGTTAATATATTATAACTTATAAGTTATAAATTATAATTTATAATATAATTTATAATATTATATTTTTTCTATTACCCCTTCTCACCATTCTAGGCTATAACATTTCCTCCATCCTCTCTTTCTCCTTGTTGCTGTTGAGATAAGTATTCTACGACTCCAAATGGTTCAGAGAGGAATTAACTCCAAGTCCAGTGCCAAGAGAGAACATCCTATGTGCTGGGGGCCTGGGCATGGCTTTTACCTACAGGATCTGACTACAAATAAGGCTGACTACTGATGGCAACAAGAAAATGTATACCAGTAACACTTACACTCAGGGTTGAAACAGTACTAAGAAGCTATCACAGGCTCATTTATACACAATACCAATAAAAGAGTTACCAGCTAACAGTGATTCATCCGACAACTATCACTTTCAACACTATTATGTACATGCTCATTCATTTCAGCTAAGCATGCTTTTTACACTCTGCTATTGTGACAGGCAGCTTACACCCTGACACCCAACACCAGGTACTAAATATTTTAATAAGAATATACTGTACATGGGGGGGGGCTTAGTTACATAGGGGGGAACAGAAGACTGATCTGTATAAGAAACACTGTGCAGTAGCGCTTGATCAGAGCAGGGACTGCAGGGCTGCAATTCCTAACACAAACAATGCCTTGTCGCCCCTTACTGCTGACACTCCAAAGAAGTGAATATAAAAGGAAAGAGGATACATTCATTTTTATGAAGTTATATTACAAAGTAATACCTCTTGCAATGTAGTAATTAAAAAAGGGAGTACACTTTTGGGCTATTTTCACAATTATCTCTTTTCTTAAAATAACAACCACCATTTTAAAATAATGGCCGTTGTTTTCATTCCTCAATAATTCCCATTGAAGTCCATGGAAACAACGGCAATTAGTTCTCACAATGTAATGTTTGCAGCAGCTGTCAAATTAATGAACAATGCAAAGAGAAAAAATGAAACACTGCACTCACCGGCATAAATGACTTCTTTATTCCTTATACATGTGCGGACATTGTGGAGCAGACGCCAGCTGGGTGCGGGTAACAGGCTTGTTTCGCGCTACTGCGCTTCAACAGGTCATTTTTTCTCTTTGCATTGTTCAGTACGAGGACTGTCCTTACACTAGCACCGCCGTGCACACTCCCGATCATCACCTGTTTGCAGTGGGTAGCAGCTCCAGACTGTAATGCCGACAGTTTTTTACTTTGCTGTCAAATTAATGTTCATGTTTTTAATTTGAGGGCGTTGTTACAGTAAGTGAACATCAGACATTGTTTTATGTTGTTCACACACCATCCTTTCACTGTCTTTTATACTAAATTCAATAGACCTTTAAAAAAAAGACACACCCAAAAGGGCCATCATTCCGGCAAAGTATGTTAAACAACGGCCGTTATTTAATACTAAAAACAACAACCGTTACTTTGAATCAAATAACGGCCACTGAAAATGGTTGTGTCAACATGGTCTCACACTGTGACTGAATTGGAAAGCCATTACATAAAGACACTAGTCTGCCTGTAAGTAATTTCCATTTAGAAAAAAGATTTTGATAACTGTGTTAACCTTTGGTGCCAGACATCAATGCAGTTATGTAATTATGTATGTTGTATATATCGTGGAGTAAATGCTCAAGGCTTGCCAGAGAAAATCTAAATTAAGCCAGCTATGACCTTGGCAATATGATTTTAATATATGTGCAAGTAAAAATCATTGGGAACGATAAAATATAATGTTCTGAGTAATAAGCTACAAATCAAATATGTGTCATGTTCTATACACTTATGTATCACTATCCAAAAGGAAAGAGGAAATGATCTTCAAAGTGGGAATGTGAACTATATCAATATTTTGAGTAATTAAGACAATGAATGAGGTGAGACAATTACAATGAAATGTGTGCAGCACTGGAAGCTTGGAGGATTCAGCACTGTTATCCAAGATGAATCGCAAATTCCCTATTTTGAACTATTTCCCTAAATGTTAATAAAATATTACATCTTCACATTCCAATGTATTTTATGTGTTAGTAATAAATGTCAGCTTAGATTGATATTCAGGAAAGCAGGAAGGTAGGCTGCAGACTGCTCCATCAGAGAGCTCATCCATCTGATAGAATGAGCACTAAGCAGCATCAGCAACATACAGCTACAAAAGACAAATAGTCCAAAGTTTTTAATTGAAACCAATTGCAAATATGTTTTAGTTATTAAAATACATATAATGCAATAAACAAAAGTGTGCAAATGTGTATAATTACTTTGGAGGTTAAAGCAAGTGCATGGAGCAGGCTCAGATGCTTCATACACAGTGGGTGATGACTGTAGGGAAAGTGCATATGACCACTGAGACCAGTGATTGGCTGCAGTGGTCCCTTGAGTGTGTATGAGACGTCATCAGGGCACTTCCATTAGGGACTACAGAGTAGAGAAAATAGCAACGGGAAAGGTATGCTTTGTTTTTGGAGAGTTAAAGGTGAACTCAAGTGATTAGATAAAAAAATAATATGCACAAAAATCATATAGGTGAACTCACTGATCTCCCACCAATTGTTTGAAACTAGGGATGGTCCGAACCGAGTTCGGTTCGGGTTTGTATGAACCCGAACTCTCGGTAATGATACCCGCTGTCTGCCCGCTCCGTGCAGCGGGCGGATCCAGCGGGAGAACCGCCTGGAAAACTGCGATACAGCCATAGCCTCGCAGGGTTCGGACCATCCCTATTTGAAACCTTTCCCCCACCTTTCCCTTGTCTATGTTGCTCCTAGCCCCAGATTCAAACTTCTACAAATCCCAGTTTCATATCATGGCATCCTGCTAGGTATCTCCCAGCAGGCAATGCACCTCAGAACCAACTGCTAGGTATCTGCCTCTGTCTTCTGGTATCTGGCCCTCACTGGCTCGATCTGCTTCTGCTTTGCACAGTAAACATAGTATCTATCTATTCATCTTCATAGATTGGAGAGAGAGATGAAGCAACAGTGTCTCCTTTCCCCTATACTACTCAGGAAAGGTTGTTGGGGTTACCGCTTGCCTGGCAACTGAAAAGACATAGATCAAGTGACCTTTGTCTTAGAAGGGAGGGGGAGGACAGAGGAGTGGAGCCAGCAGTGAGGATTTTCTGCATCTTCAGGGTGTGAGTCTAGATGTAATGCAGACAAACGGCCCAGTTCATGTAATAGAAACCTATTACAAACAAGCTTGGATTGTGGGTGTGGATTGAAAAGGGTTAAATCTTTTTTAACCTGAGTTCCGCTCTAACAGACAGTGGACAGCAGTTTGTAGAGAAGTAGTTAAGATTATTAAGTTGATTTCTGGGTAAGGAGTCATTTATGGTAAATGAAGGGATTTAAACAATGATAGGAATCACATAGGTTAATGAATGGAGGGAAGTAGTTTAAAACAACAGTAAGCATTTAACTATGTTCATTAGGCTTGGTCAATGAGGCTTTACTATGCCCCTAAAAAACATTGCAACAGTTATAGCTGATGTACAGTTTACTATAAACAATAAATTGTGTCTGATAATTTGTAAACATTGTTTTATTTTATAAATAATATCACAGTATACATGACAATAGAAAGTAAAACAACAAGAAATGTCAGACAAGTATAAGCAAACATAAGAAAAAAAAAACACAGACTAAAACAGTTAACGAATGTGTGGGACAAATGTTTGGGATGAATTATGGGGAAACCAAACAGGAAAGGTAAGGGGTGGGCTGGAGACTAACAATCTTTGAAGAGAACCTGCCATCTTCAATGTTTTTTTTTTACTGTATTACCTACAAAACCATTGATGTTTACCCTTTAACCGTTTCCTATTAGGGCTCAAAAGCATTCTGGGCCCTAATGCCCAAATCTTTTTTTTTTTTTTTTTTTTCGTTTTTCCATGGTCGCCTCCCAAATGGTGTAACCTTTTTATGGTTCCATCAACATAGCCATGTCAGGGCTTATCTTTGTAGGACAAGTTGGACTTTTTAGTGGTACAATCTAGATTTGCTAGACAGAACAATATATTTGTATATAAAACAACCCCTTTCGAAATTAATATCAAGTGTGGTATTTTACAGCTGGGACAGGTTTTCCCAAGCAAGATACAATCTTTGTTGGTTGTTTGGCTCTGGGGGGGACTTTCCATTTTTTACCTCCAATATGTCCTAAGAGGGCATACAAAACTAGGATGTGTTTGTGAAACTTCTTTAACAACTTCATGATTCTAAAGCAGAAGGTCCCATAGGATGAATAGTCTTCCTATATTCTAATCATTGTTTCCATTGTATTTTAAATATTGCATTGCCCTTCTGTATATCTCTTATGGCTTCCCTCCAGTAATCTATACCTGAGTCTTGCCAACATAGGATGAATCATTTCATCTCATTATTGCTCGCCCATCACATGCTGTATAAGTAATTAGCCAATGTTGCTGTGAATCAAAATGACTGCTACAATTTGTCTTTTTTGTCCTTTTATCGCAAACATTTTGCACACATTGTACATTCTGAAATGTTTGGAAAGATTCCCCTTTTTTCATCATAGCTTTTTAAAAGAGGGTATTCAGTGGGAAAAATAAAAGAGAACAGAATGAGTTAACAAGGCAAAAAAAAAACAGTACTCACCTCCGACACTGCTGTTTCAATGGTGCCCAGATCATTACTAATCTCTACTTCCTGGGAATACTCACTCAATCAGCCAATCAATGTTGTAACCCACCTCAGTCAATTATTGGCTGAGTGGGCAAGTGAGACCAGCCCAGACTGGGGCGCAACCAGAATAGCAGAGGAGGGGTTGAATAAAGTGAGTACTGCTTTTTTTAAAGTCTTTTTTTTGTATTGTATTACCCTCCCTCACAAAACTGGAAGAGAGAGGGATAAGCTGGAGGAGAACACCACTGCAGCCTGCAGCAGGTGAGTATAGTTTTTTTTTTTCTGTTTTCCATTTTTCTGGTGAGGATTCACTGATTGCTTCCTGAAGCCTCCTGAAAGGCTTTCTGATGAGTGTTTCCTGACCATACAAACGGCCACAGATCCTACATAGCCAGATTATGTTCCACGTATAAGAAATATTTTACATCCTTCTTTTGGCGGTTTGAGACAAGATCACACAGAACCATAGCCTGGTGTAAACCGTCCACAATAACCAATCACAGCTCAGCATCCATTTTACCCGAGCTGAGCTGTGATTTGTTGCTATGGGCAATTTACCCCAGCTTCTTTTATACAAACGTTAATAAATCTGGGCCCATGTGTTTCACAAGAATTTTAATTTGCTGCTTGGTAAATCATGATCTAATGACAAATAAATGTAGCAGAATATTATTCTATTAGAAGTATAATAACATGGCCACCTGAGCCCACTCTTATACATTAAAAGATGACATTATAGAAAACACAATTTGCTACATCCCTGAAAGTCTTCGGAGAGTGATCCTTTTACTCAAAGTGTTTCCTTTCAATTCTAGGCAATAGCTTTGTCATTTCTCTCTATAAAATCCATGTCCTGCTATCATTCCCATGCTTTCATTACACATTGAGCTATTGTTCTGACCATTAAAGGTTTGTCCTTTTAAAGCTTAGCTTGCAAGAAAATGGAATTTCTATTAGAAAATGGATTTGGTTACCATGCGTGCGTGCATTTCATCAGGGTGGTATACTAGAAGAAAATCAAAAACTAAGGTTAACATGATAAGATTTCTATTCGAGCTGCCTCTTTATTTGTCACAAATACTGTACATTAAAGGTATAGTCACATGTTCTGTATCGCAGCTGATTTCTCACACTAAAATCCGCTGTGATACAGTACATATGAATGTACCCTAAAGGTAGAGGCCTATATCCTATGTAGTTGCCGATCACAGAGCAGGTTTTACTATGTAATTCATATCATTGCTTTCTCTAGTTACAAAGCAGCAACAATGTAAAGTAACATGACAGAATACCCTGTGCCATGAAATCCCAGAACCCCATCCTATGACACATAATCATACTGATGTTCCTAAATTAGGATGAATCCACACAGAGTGGGTCATAAGGCGCATCGTACCTAGTATAGATTCCAATTAGTAAGACAGTTAGCACAGTAGTGTACAGGGAGTTTGCAGGAGGCCACCAGTACTCTTCCTCTGGAGTAGGAATTGGGGTTCAGGTGGAGCTTCTGGTCCATATACTCCACTCCAACCTAAGAGCTGATGAGGTTCTGAAACCACCTGGTGGAGCTCTATCAGAGACTTCAGTGCTTCCCAGGTCATGGCTCCCAGGTGAAGACTCCCAGGGTGGGAGAACACAGGCAGTGCTAGGCCTGTGGGAGCTGCAGCCAAGGAGTCTTGGTGAGACCAGTGGAGCTGGTAATGTTGAGCAGTAGACTCAGAAGTGACAGCTAGGGAAGCTGTGGTGTACAGTCAGTGGCTAGACGGCTAGGTTTTATTTTATTTGCAAAGTGTTTAAAAGGTGCAAAGGTCAGTTAAAAGCATACAGAGCTGACTGGACTGAAGTTTCTGATGTTCCAACCGTCTCTGACCTGGGAGATGGCGATCCCAGCGAGTGAGTAACCCCCAGATGGTCACAGGTGGTATTGTTATGGTCTGGTGGGCGTTGTTATCCAGTCTAAGTATGGCGGTATTGATCAGGTCTGGTGTGGCGGTGTTATCCAGCCACAGTATGGTGGTATTGGTCAGGTCTGGTGTGGCAGTGTTATCTAGTCACAGTATGGTGGTATTGGTCAGGTCTGGTATAGCAGTGTTATCCAGTCACAGTATGGTGGTATTGGTCAGGTCTGGTATGGCGGTGTTATCCAGTCACAGTATGGCAGTACTGTTTAGGTCTGGTATGGCGGTGTTATCCAGTCACAGTATGGTGGTATTGGTCAGGTCTGGTGTGGCAGTGTAATCCAGTCACAGTATGGCAGTGTTGTTCAGGTTTGGTATGGCAGTGTTATCCAGTCACAGTATGGCGGTTTTGGTCAGGTCTGGTATAGCGGTGTTATCTAGTCACAGTACGACAGTATTGGTCAAGTCTGGTATAACGGTGGTAAATGTGATGCCTGGAGTTATTTCCTACCAATCTACCAATCCTATGGTGAGAATTTCTTTCAGACAATATGCAAAATGCTCTAATCATTGATTCAATGTGGAAATTTTTTTATATTTTAAGCAGGTATATACCATGAAAAACGCAATTCAGACAATGTTTCTACATGTGGAGAAATGCATGTGGCCGAAACCACGCTCCCATTTCTTCCTCAGTAGTCATGTGCTGTTACCTGGATTATAGGCCATACACCTATTGGTTACCACATGAGGGTCTGGCATCTGCTGCATGTGGTGACATACAGTAAATGTGGAACGCGGCCTAAGGCTATGTTCACACTACGTAAAATAACGGCTGTTGTTTTTACCGGCTGGACTTTTGCGACCAAAACTACGGCCGTAGAATTACGATCGTACGGGCTAGTCGTGAAACTATGGCCGTTGTTTAATTTTGATTCCTAGCATGTTTATAAACGGGATGAAACAGGTCATTTACTTTAAACACTGCGCCCAGCCCGAGAAACCACTCAGAAATTTTTTTACATCAAAACCAAGTTTAATTCGGCAGATATAAGTTTTACGTTCATGGCCGCATTGAAATCCACGGCGGTTGTTGCAGTATTACCGGCCGGAAATAATTGACATGTTCATTTTTCACGGGGCCGTATAAACAACGGCCGTTATCTGATACGTAGTGTGAATTCAGCGGCCGTAGTTACATTGCAGTCATTATAGGGAACCTCAAAACAACGGCCGTAGTTTTACGGAGCGGACAACGGACGTTATTTTACGTAGTGGGAACATAGCCTAAGACTGATCAGATATCAATATGATGTTCAGAAACTAGAAAATCATGATGCTAATTGGTGAGTGAGGATGGGGCGTCATCAGCTTAAGTGCCTAGGGCAGCAGCAGCTGGTAATATAGCCCTGCTAGGCTGGATAGTTATAGGGTGTGAGCTAGGGTTTTCTAAAATTCATATACTATTCCATACATTATCTGTCTCACCCACTCTTTATCATCTAGTTGCCCTGTGGAGGATATATTGCACTTCCTCACAGTCTTCATATCTATAACTACATCACACAATCAGCACACAATAACCTTGAGGGACCTTTGAGTGTAGGTATACTTTCTGGGGGCTGACTCTATGAACTGTGATGTTGATGTGAGTTATACAAGAGTTGGCATTTACCACTAGTTTATCATTGGGACACAGTGGAGTCCACTGGTTTATTACTGGGACACAGTGGAGGAACATTGCTTTTTATAATTTTTTGGACTAGTGTTTTCTTACTATTGTCAGTAATTTTATGAGAATATATTAAGTTTTGTTTTAATTTTTCATTCTGTGATATTGAATCCACACAAAGCACTTATGCTGCAGTCTTGCTTTTGTCATACATCATTTTTTTTTGTTTTTTTGTTTTCCTCAGTCATTACTTTTTCTAATATGGTACATGATTAAGGGTGCAGTATAGCACCAGAAATATGTTGGCTTTGACCAGGGTTTGGGGGACTGTTGTTCTTGCACATTCCAGATTCTCATTAGAATCTTACTGTTGCCTGTAATAGATATTTATTGGCATCTGTTAGTGTACACCTGAGGTATTCCTTGATCAGTCATTAGTCAGCAGTTTCCAGTTAGCACCAGAAACTGCAATACCAATTCTGAAAATCATGTGATGCAAGGAGCTTTCTCAGATCTCAGCCATTTTTGCAGGAATGTAGTTGTCAATCATGGTGACACTTCCGCTATCCTGACGGCTGAAACCGTGTGTTCCCTGACTGGTCCCACAGAATTGCGGGGGGAGGGGGGGGAGTTGGGGGTTGGCCATTTGGTCATTTGTATGGCTAGCAAATTTTCTTATCCATCTTGTTGACCAGTTTAGCCTGTTGCAATGGTGCAAGTATACAATCGTAAAATGGGTATTCCCATCTCAACTAACATAGCTAATCTTATAGGGCTCATCAAGTTAGCATTGGTTGAACTGATATATTAGTTGACTTTATTTATTTGCATAGACACAAAACTTTTAAATGTATACATTGGCACATGTTAGTGATAATACTTAATAAAAATATTAATACGTTTACAGAAAAGATTGTTGATTGAACTATTGGTATTGAAGGTACATTTCTTCACTATTTATATATTACATTAGTTAGTACATCAGCACCTGACAACCCCTTTGTTAAACTGTGACATTGAATATGTTACCTAGATTAACAATGACCTTTATAAAGGATTGTATATTTGCCTTTGCCACACTTTCACATTCTGCAATATTTAATTTCAGAAAGGTTAATACAAAATAAAAAATTTAAAATGCTGGCTTTATATAGAACAAAACTCTCACGCAATGTCAGAGATCAGAAATTGGAATGCTTCTTTAAATCCAGCCCCTGACCCAGAGTTAACTAGTTAATTGAGGCCATTATTGCTCACTGACATGACTGGGATAATTATAATGCAAATGTAAAAAAACTGGCATTAATACAATTTGTTCTCAAGTTCAAACACCATTTTTGGCACCAGCTCAGTCGCTATGATAATTTAAAGATATTATTTTTAGAAGACTGCTTGGTACATAGTGTAATGCAAAACAGGACTGTTAAGAATCCCTTCTTTGAAAAATGTCCTGATTATTCCAAGTATCCATGCAAGTGAGAAGAAGTTAGTCACCAAGGTCACTTCTGACAAGTTGTAATTTAGAAACACACATAGACTGTATTTCTACTGGCATTAGGATTCTATTAATCATCATAAACCCAATTATGCCCAACCAGTGGCCAACATGTGCTCATTGTGGAGCCTGGACAACATGGTCCAAGTAAACCCAATGACAGAAATCAATTCAGCTTCCATGACACGAGCATTGTGGTAATGTAAATGTCTGCTGTCTGACCATTTATTGCTACTTTGGTAAATGAGTTTGGAGAAAGTTCCTAACCAAAATTATTGTGGGAAAGGAATGTGCTGCTACAGCTGTACAAGGATAGCCAGGGTCAGGAAAATAGCAACTATGGGGGGGGGGGGATTTATCACCACTGTAAATCTGTGGATTGGTGTAAAATTGTTGTAAACTTTTGTACAATCTCTTCATTGCTCAAAAATAGGCATATTACCTCTCTCATATCTGTTGTCATTTAAGTGGGACTCGCATCTAGTTACAGTTGTCTTTTGACCTCACTGCACATTTATAAATAATGACTGTTAGGCTATATGCACACGTTCAGTATTTTTTTTAAGTCCGTAGATTCCTCCTGTTATCCACCTGTACAATCTGCTAAAAATTATGGATTGGGCATATGTGGTGCATTCGTATTTCTGTGAATCACTTTTCTTTTTTCAACATGTCAAATATAACTCCTTCGCAGAAAAATCTAGGTCCGCACCAGGACATGTGCTTTTTTTTCAGAATGGGTTTGCATTCTTGTAATATACTGATCATGTGAATAGCTCAATAGCCTTCAATGTGCACTAACACGAAGATACAGATCCATAGATTACAGGATGTGTAAATATGGCCTTAATGCCCTATTCCATGGAATGATTATCGGCCGATATCGGCCGTTACAGGCGATAATTGTCCCGTGGAATAGAAAGCAACGATCAGCCAACATCGTTCATATCGGCTGATCAGTGCAGTCGTTTGTTTTTCAACATTTCGACTCATATAGCAGCGATCTGCTGCCGTCACTCCATGGAACAGGAGCGTCGGCAGCAGACCTCTGCTATTTGCTATGGGCTGCCCGGACGATCACCCGGGCAGCACCCCCCCGCCCCTGCAGCCCCCGCGGCCACTCCTGGACTCACCTGCTCACTGCCGACGCGTGGAAAAGCGGCGGCAGTAAGCGGGGAACGAGGAGCTCGTTTTCTTCTTCAGTCAGCCCATGGAATAGAGGCTTAAGGCTATATCTGTTAGCTTGGTGGAACACTAACATTCATTAGCTTCTTACTTTTTTTTTTAATTTTGCACGGCACACATGTGCATTCAAAGATCTCTTATGAACACAAATGCATTTATATCTCCAATGATAAATTTCCTCTATAGAACTATACTCCTCAACATTAATATAGCAGCACCAAGAAGCCAAAGTCATGGAACTATGTTAATCTCAGAAATAATAGACATGTTAATGCTATGCAAATAGTAAAATATGGAAACTATTCAAAACATCTTGATTTATTTAGTATCATCCATCAGTGCCACACTCAGAAATGCAAGTACTTACACATCTTGGCATGTTATCAATGAGTTGTTGTCTGAGAAATGTTCTGCAACATTGAATGCATTGGGCAAGCAAATCATTGAGTTGTGCCGCCGGCAGCTCCTTTTGGGAGCCAAGTCAAGAGGAAATGCTTGCCACTGTTCAAAAAAATTCTCTGGAGTATCCCTTAAGAACAAAAGGATCGAACTGTTAGACAGATGAGCCCCCATCAGTGGAAACTGGCGGTGGTTTACACCTCCTCTCTACATCCAGAACACATAAATGCTTAGCTAAGCTGAACAGTTATGTGTAAGGAAGGATCAATCAACCAGTGATGCCCACAGACCACCTGATGGGTGCTGGGGTTGCCAGGTATATTACAACACGAAATACAAAAAAAAGTTTATCCACAAACTGAGTTGTATCTTCCAACAGCATGGCACCTTCATGTCTTATTGCTGCTGTTGTTGCTGTTGTCTTGTTTGATCAGGTCTGGAAAGCGATGGATAGCAGTGCCATGCCTAAACCTGTAACCCTATAAACATTTAAGGTCAGGGCACTTGCATTATAACAGGTTTGGTCTTTTATATGATATCTTATTGTAAGTAGGGTTTCTATCCTGGAACGATTTACAGCTATTCATATAACAGCGCTGTGTACTTATACAGGTAATTACGACAATGACAAATGTGATTCTGAAATCCTCCCCTTTCCTTATGTGATTTTATCTACAACAGATGCAAGTATTTGTTAAGAATATAGCCCGCAGCCTCTCTTCTCTCTGCTATTATTCTGCATAATGGACCTATTGTGCAACCACCCTCACATTCACTTGTTACATAACAATACAAGCCCCTTTGGGTTTGTATTTTTTTTTACTATTGAACTACTTTATATTCAAAAAACACTGTTGCTCCAATTGGATCCCTATTCATGTGAGCAAATTAATAAACAATGTTCTTATATATTTTTCCATTGTTTCCTGCAATTTTCTTAAGCACCGGTGTAAGCATGCCAAATGTGTCTCTTTTCATGTAGTTGCTAGGATACAGGCAGTTATGATGCAGCGTCGTCCTAATATTGGCTTCAAGAAATATGACGCTGTGATCACATAACAGTTGCTCCAGGGTCAATTGACATATGTAAGGACACAGAATGATCTGAGGAGAGAACGTCCTCTGAAAGCAGCTATTTGTTTACAATGGTGAGCTACGAATGGATACTCAATGCTTGTCTAACATGTCACTTAGGAAATTACTGTCAGTAAGGGTTCATCTCTGGCAACAGAAATGATGATGATGCTAATGTTCATTTGTTCATTGACGCCTGGTTTAGGTACAATAAATAGATCATATTCATATTACCATATTGCACCATATCAAGAAGTTGTATAGTCGTCCTGCTATTGATCATTTTAAGCGAGATAGCAAAACTGGCTGCAGTTTTAGATATTTCTCATTTCTACTTCTCTGATAACTGAAAGTGCTCACTGCAATTATTAGGGAGACGTTCAGACCCATTAGTAAGCCATTTCTGTATGCCTTGCCCGGAGGTGATAGAACAAGTTACGGAGGTTGTCTAAAAGACTAAGGCTGGGTTTACATATATAAGTTGGCATCAGTTGCGTTTTTTGCCTAAAAACTGACCACAACTGATGCCAAAAATGCATCAGTTGTGATCAGTTTTTCTATCCGTCTTTTCATTAAAAACCATCAGTTGCCATCAGTTTCCATCAGTTCCCATCAGTTGTTACAAGTTGCGCTCATCAGTTGACATTTTTTTCCCCAGTATGTTTTCCTGTCATTTTCAATGGGATTTGCGGGGGAGCGCACGGGGGCTATATACTAAATTGGGGGAGCTCACAGGGGGGCTATATACTACAATGGGAGAGCGCACAGGGGGGCTATATGGAAGGGGGAGAGCGCACAGGGGGGCTATATGGGAGGGGGAGAGCGCACATGGGGGGCTATATACTATTGGGGGAGAGCGCACAGCAATGCTGTATACTAATTGGGGGAGAGCACACAGGGAAGCCAAATATTACTGGGGGGGGCAACGGGGGGGCTATATACTACTGGAGGAGAAACAGGGGGGGTGATATACTACTGGGGGACCAAGGGGGGACTATAGGGGAGGGGGAGAGCACACAGGGGGAGATATATGTTTATTTTGTGCTACTATTTGCCTGAACGCCGGATGCCAGAGCCGAACGACATGCGTCCTGCCCGGCGAGGCATCCGGCGCTCTATTCGATTGAATTGGTGCGGCGCCGCATCACCGGAGCGGCGGTCCGCCAGGACGCTGCAAGATGCGTCCTAACGCACCGACGGTCCGGCGATGCGGCGGCCACTAGTTCACCGCCGCACATTTTGAACGATCCCATTGAAAACAATGGGATCAGTTCAAAGATGCGTTTCCCTCCGGCGCTTTTCTCCTGCGCCGGAGGGAAACGCCACCGCACCGCCGGACATATGTAAACCCGGCCTAATAGGTATAAAGCTGGCCTGAAATGTGCAGAATATAGTTTATAAAAAGTGATTTTACTTATAACATATAAACTATGTTCTTTTACCTGTGTCTGGATCAGAGTCCTCCAGCACAGCAATCACAAATGTAAAACCTCCACAGCTATTGTACTGTTTAGAAGCAGTCCCATATAACTAGTGGCCAAACACATGTACCTTCCAATAGAGCACATAGAGGGGCCCACACAATATTAAGGAGGTGGTTTTAAAGTTATGGCTGATATGTTTCCAGATAATATATGGCTGTTATGGCAGTGTGTTTCCAATATGTGCTTAGACTGATGAATCTGTGGACTGGAAACTATTGAATAGTTGCAGCAGTATGGATAGATGGGTGGTCATTCCTCTCCACTGTATGATAAAGGCCGAGTGTAAAGATCTTGGCCATTTCCTGACAGATTTATATTATTATTATTATGGTGACTATATTTGGGATGTCAGACAAGGGTGTCTTTCCAGACACTTTTCCAGTTCTTTTGACTTGAAATACAAAATCCACCAATACTACTCTAAGACTTTACGAAAGGTAATATAAAAACTGTAAACCTAACAGTAATAACTCTTGACAACTAAAGCAACTGAGAAAAATGAGGAAATCAGATCTGTCAGGTCTTCTATATTAATCTGAGCGCAGTCTAGTGAAAATCCCCTGTTCTCAAACCAAAGGGGGTACATATATACAGACCTGCAAACAAGACGGCACTCTGTCCAGATAGTAGCATGGTAACCTGATAACTTGTTTACGAGTGATAGCCGTAAAAGGAAAGCTGATCAAACATCCTATGTATTGATTATACAGTGCTGTATAAAATGTCTGTAAACTGATATATTACATTTACAGTAAAGATAATCATTACAGGACTAGAAAACAGAGCTGGATGAATACACATGTGGCCACTCATCTCTGACATAGAAAAGCAAAAAACTACAAAGAGTAAACTTTTAACTAGAATTTTTCAGCTAAGTTCTAGATACAGGCATAAATGTAGAGTGAGTATACAGAAGAGTATATTGCAGATTTTACACAGTAAATGTTGTCTGAAAATTTCCAAGTTAACAGGAGCAGGTTATCTCATCTAATGCCATCTAATCTCATCTATTATATTACAAAGTATGTTCTGCCTATGTGGTAGACAGGGATATAAACATAAATTAACTTATTTTATTGTGATATGTGGGAGTATAGATCATCTAGCAAATTGATTGAACCAGTCTGGATCCTGTATGGTGATTCAATCATCGAGTCCCCAGTATCCCTTTAATCTACTTGATATCCAACAGGCGACATTTTATGTTTCCTGCAAGGCCATCTGGCAATGAACAAGTTAACCTAATTCACTTCACTGTGAATTCAGCTACAAGCCTAGAAAGGATTTTGCTAATCTGGTTTTAGCAAAAAGTCGTGCTATATTCATATTAACATTTCCGTGAAAACAAAATGAATTTGTTGTGATCATGAAGGAGGTTCACAATGTTATGTTTAAAGCCGGCTTTGCTTTATGCACTAATACCGTATTGACCAAGAAGCTGAAATACCATTTTTACTCTATCCTAAGACCAAATGTGACAATTTCCACTAGATTAGAGGTGACAAGAAAGCATTGAACATTGTTTTGCCTGGTTACTTGGCAACTAAATTCTAAAGCTTACATGGCATTGGCTGTTAGGGCAGTATGAAAAACCAAAACAATGTCTACTACTGAATACAGGTTGCTGGCAGGCAAAAGAAAAATCTTGGATTTTTTGGAGGGTTTATAAAAATTGATAGGTTAAAACATAGAATTATAAATCAATGATCCTTTAAGATAGACATAAATGCATCTATAATTTAGATGCAGAAACATCAAAATGATATCAAACCTTCAAGAATATTTATTACTGCTTTACTAGGAATAGTGCCACATAGTATAAGGGACAAAGTGGAGAACTACTGCATGTAAAAGGTAATTAAAGTCAATGTACCACCTAGTTCTTTTTTTATTTATTACAGATTAATAATTTTGTAATTTTTTTAAGTATATTATTATCATTTATGATTTCACCATATGATCTGCACAGAGAAACATTTTCTCTGAAAAAAAAAAAATGAAGAGAAGTGTGTCTTAGCCCCCCCTTGGTGTTAGATGAAAGCTGCAGCCCTGGAGTTGCCTGACTAAAGAATACAGCGGTTTCAGCAGAGATTTTCGAACTTCTGAAGGCCATCCATATGGTCATATTGTTATTTTAAGGCCAATGCTTTAGGGAGGAATCCCACTTTCCCTGGTCCCCAACCCCAGGCCCTTGCAATTGTCAGTCGTCAGTACTGTTCCTCTCCTTAGATTCGAACTTGAGAGGAATCAACGGAGGGTCGACTTGACCAAGAAGGGAAAAAAAAACCATCGATGGGATGGATGATGTTAAAGTGTTCCTGAATCTAAAAATGTTTTTTTCCTCTGGAATACCCCTTTAATTTTGATCCTAATATGAAGCCAGTCATGACTGGTAGAGAAGTTTAAAATCTGTTATGTACAGCACAGGTGAGACCATGATCTCTGTTAGGCTATGTGCACAGTGGTGTTCACCGGTTTTGGTTAGTAAGAAATAAGTGAGTGACAAATGTGTTTAACCAATCTCCTTAAGATCTGTGTAATCTGCATTTATAACATACTCCTTTGTATACGAGAGTACGCTCAAAATTCCTTAACAATATGCTTCCTCTACACAGAAAAATACTTACTGGAAGGTGGAAGTGTACGGACATCTGGTCATTTAGGGATGGAAGAACTTGTACAAGAAACTACAATGCCTTGACAAACCTAACTGTAATCAGGCATGATGGGAACTCCAGATGTAGCAGAGAATGAGGATACTTGTGTTTCTATAAATCTCTATGCCATATGTATATATGCAATACCAAGTTCAAAACCATCTTTATGAACATATATGACAAGAAGTGTAATCAAGTGTCATCTTTCTCTACCTGTACCTATCTATGGACATATCACATTTGAATTCTCATTTCCCATGGTTTCTACCTGTAAAAAAAACCTACATTTAAAATGGATAAAAAATGGTAATAGATAACACGTGAAGAGATTATAGATTGTGTTCACATTTTATATTCATAAATGTAATAGACTCTAGTGATTTGTATTATGCTCTTTCTATTAGAGTGTCCACAATTTCTGCAGAGCTATGTGCCTGATTGACCCCACTATAAGGGTCCATTTACACAGAAAGATTATCTGACAGATTATCTGCCAAAGATTTGAAGCCAAAGCCAGGAACGGACTAAACAGAGCTCAGGTCATAAAGGAAAGCCGGAGATTTCTCCTCTTTTCAAATCCATTCCTGGCTTTGGCTTCAAATCTTTGGCAGATTATCTGTCAGATAATCTTTTTTGTGTAAATGGACATTTAGCCAATAAGATCATTGAGTATTCTTTGGTATTCAGGAAACTTGTCATAGATGAAATAATGAAATGGAGGGTAGATAATTCAACACAGGTTTTCATAGACGTAATTGCATGTTCAGGACAGTTTTAAAACACGCAATAGTTCAGATAAGCCAATCAAATATGTTGTAATGATAATATCTGCAGTAATAATAATAACATACATTGGGCCACTGGTACAATTAAGCTGGACTTTAGACTTCCCCTGATGATGCTAAAGTGAGGTGGTAAAATATGTTTGTGGCATGGAATAGGTTTTAGCAAACAGTAGTTCTTAAAATTTTACTTACATATTAATGGTGGAACAGAGTATTGATTACCAATTGGTAGATATTGTGAATAAGCAATGACATCAGTGTCTTAATATGTTATAAATGTTAGTGCAACAGGGGCAAGCACCATAAATCAGGCTTTAAAGGGAACCTGTCACCGGGGACGAGGGCAAAGAGCCCGCCCGACCACCCAGTGCAGCCCCCGGATACTTATCCTTTCCGAGACGAAGATATCAGCGCTCTAAGCCGTGCACGTGCACCGCTGAGATTAGTCCAATGCCCATAGAGAATGACTGGAGCCATCATTCTCTATGGGCATCGGACTCATCTTAGCGGCGCGTGCACGGCTTTGGGCGCTATTTTCATCCTGGGACCGGCTCCAAGAACGGGACTCATCGGAAAGGGTAAGTATCCGGGGGCTGCACCGGGGGGTCGGGCGGGCTCTGTGCCCGCGTCCCCGGTGACAGGTTCCCTTTAAAGTAAACCAGTCAGCTGAAATTCACGTTCCAAACTGCTGACACTGTTAGACAGGAGATAGGTCAAGGAGACACATGGAACATTTCATATATTTCTGCTTACAGAACATGGAAAAATGCTTTCATTCTCCTGTGCAAAGGACCAAGGATAGGGATAGGAGGGGGAGTAAGGATGTATTCCAGCTTGCTTGCATGTATATTTAGATAAATAATAGATATCATAGATATATGAAAATCAAGTATAGCCAAAATATAAAAGTAAGGTGCACCATAAGGTAGACTCTTTTAGCAACAGTAGAGAACAACATTGAGTGATGGATAAACTCACCTGGAAGTTTTGCGCTCAGAGGTTAACCTCTAAATTTGCATGAGTGAAACAACCTAAGTAGAAATAGCTTCTCAGATAAAGTTGTGGTCCAGTGTCAGTGGAATCTGGGAGATACACAATGAAGGTCGGTTTGGAGATCCTTGTAGTCACCCAAAGATTATGAGCACATCAGCAGTGCTAGCGGATACCAATCAGCAGTAGATCCTAAAGGCTATAATCAGGGGCGTAACTATCACTATAGCAGCCATAGCGGCTGCTATGGGGCCCACCGCATCAGGGGGCCCCATTGCCCACTCCTGCAATATATTGCGCCCCTTAGTTACGCCCGTGGCTATAATCATGACACTTCAAAACGTGTTGTTTTCTGAGACCCTAAATAAAGAGTCATAATTATATCCTTCCAAATCTACTACTTATTGGTATCCGCTAATGCTCTCGTGATCCTCGGGTAACTCCAAGGATCTCCACACTGACCTTCATAGATATATGAAAAGTACAATGGCCCAGAATTACTAATGTGTCTCAGCCAAAATGTGGGCTGTAAAAGTGGTGCATGGGACTTTTTCTCATTTATTAAGCATTTTACACACTTTTCTACCACATTTAGACATTTTTCCTCTGGTACAAAGAAAGGGACATGGTTTATACAAAAAGGGGATGTGGCCAAATGTGCACCAAAAATGCACCTGAAGCTAGCTGAAAAATCTGTTGACTTCAAGCCAAGTAATAGCTGGTGTAAATTTACACCAAAAAACTAGACAGTGTGACAGAGACTTTAATAAATGTGAACCATTGTGTCTCCTTGGCCAAACAGCTATGTATCAGTGTCAGCGGTGAATTGCAGCTGACAGATTGACTTCAAACTCGAAGAAATAAGATATATGTATATAGATATTCTGTAATAAATAAGAACAATAAAAAAATTTGCTTCTGTACGTATTTAATTGACTAATCAGAAAGTAGGAAGTATTATATGTATTTCTAAATATAGAGTATACAGCATAGACAAATATGTCTGATTAACTGTCGCTACAAGGACAAAAGGTATTCTGTAAATACATTAAGTTGTGTATTCATCTTTGACTTGTAAAAGCAAATGAAATGCAAAGAGGTGGAAAGAACAAAAATCAAGCCTATAAAAATTCAGCTCTAGGACATAAAAAAGCACACTTTAATTTTTTAGAAGTACATGATACAAAATAAACTGAAATCTTTTGATATTTTACATACCAAATAAAAAATATTTTATCGCAAAGGTGAAATGAAACTTTTGGACGACTTCACTACACTTGGCTAAGTATAAGTCATTACTTTTCTCCTTATATATCTACTTCTGTCCTCAGCATTTCTGGGCATTCTTCCCACAGGGAGCAGTAATCCATTAGAAGTCTGAGAAAATATTCCACGTTCTGCGTATCATCAATTATCAAGTTCACAAAAATAGTGATGAAGAGGCAACAAGAGGACTATAGGTATTTGGGGTTTTGGTTTGAACTGAAGCTTCCACCTTTAAACTCTATGAAAATTTTCTTTTCTGTATAGCCTCTGCCTTTACAGCCAGACTTCTTGCGCAAATAGTGAGAACCACAATCAGTACGCCCACCATGAAGGTGACTAGTGGCCACAAGAAACAGTGCAGGAGAACGTTCTCATCATGGGTTCGTTTTAGCAGGACATCTTCTGGCCTAAAAGATAACAAATGAAAAGTACAAAAGAGTTCATTATTTATGTTATATACTATATAAAATGCATTGTATATTGTCTAGATCTATGTGACTGCTGATAAAGCACTTTTAGGCCCCTCATCTGTTAGAGTGCGGCTAAAGAAAGAAAAAAAACATTACAAAGACAGCCAATTGATTTAAATGGGAACTTTGTCATACTTAACGGAAATAAAACACTTGCTGACAGGTTCCCCCACCGTTTAAGAACAACCTGTGCTCAGCTTATTGACAGACCTGTCTAATGGAGAGGCATCGCCAAGATCAGACAAGCCTTTTTAGCTTTAAAATCATGGCTGTTCCAATAATAATTAACTAATCCCATTTTAGCACCCCCTTCCCCATTCCCCCTTTGAGTTACAACCTTTACAAAGCAGAAGAAAGAAGTATATAGCCACCAAAAATACAAAACTAGTAAGAAACTGTCTAGTGCCTTAAAGGTAATACTAATGAAGACCTCCTGGTGACTATTAACACAGTGTTTAGTGGATAATGTGTTTATTAGGATAAGAAATCATTTTTAATATAACATTTAAGGTTTTTAAAAATCCTGCATACACCTAGGCTATATTCCTACACCGTTAAAATGACGTCTGTTTTTATTGAACGGCCTTAATTTACAGCTGTTATTTTATAACAATGGCCGTTATTATATAGCCGTTATAAATGACAGCCGTCCAATAAAAACGCTTGCCATTTTGTCAGTATGTGAACATAGCCTTAAAATGCAAATAAATGTACTTAATTCAAGAATTAAATTAATCAAATCTAATAAGCGTTGATGCAGTCCAGCTTGGCTGTCTATTTCTTGAGTATGATGGGAATATTACAATTAAAATCTAACATAAAATAAGCATGGAGAATATTTTTAGCGTTCCTTTTACACTCATCACAAATGTCAGATACAAAATTTTACACAGCACTTAAGCACTTGATAGATTCAATGCTGCTATTTTCATCTGAGGCTAGTGACTGACATGACAGCAGTCACTGCATTAATATATCACATTATCATATATGTCACTTTAAACGCCTATATATAATGCCGGGCCATAAAAAAAACACTAAGTAAGCCTTTGTCCATAAAGACCCACGTAATAATACACACCATGTGGTAAGAAGCATCCAAATTTAGTGACTTATTTACCCAACGTGTATGAACCCATTGATATGTTATTGTGAATATTGCTCACTTTAAAGAGATCAGTGATGACCATGAAAATACTCATCAATGACTAAATCTATAATTTGGATTGATGACCATCCAAATTCCTTCTTATATGCAAACAGAATGAGATCACTACTGATTACTTATTGACTTTTAAAACTGCTACTTGTGAAGTATTTCACTACCTAGAACAATCAACTCTATGTAATCACAGTGTCCATAGAAATAGTACCACTAATCCTAAACTTATACTGATTTACAATACAGCGATAGAGAGGCTTTTTATCTGGGGCTGCTGTGAGGTCAGCAATCAGATGGGCTGCAAAGCTTTAGTTACAGCCTTGTTTAATGTATAACAAGTGAGGCTTAGTTTACCTGTACATTCAGGATTATAATGTAAGTTCACACTAAACTCACTGTGGGTGACATGCAAGAGGAAAGAGCATACATACATACATACATACATACTACACCTTTACTTAAACCACATACTCTGTAATAGATAATTATTTTTATCATATATAATAAAATGTATTTTACTGACTCATCAATATATATATATATATATATATATATTATGTGGACATGTCACAGGAAAAGTGCTCGAGGGGAGGTACATCTCACCCAGACTACTGCTTATGGGGAGATGGTAAATCTGGAAGAGACCTGTCACTCAGCAGTGATATGCTGCTGAGTTGTTCTTTAAATTTTCCGGGCCGGATTTACTGGAATGGTGGGTAGGTTGGTAGTGGGACCTGCCATTCCCTCCCCCTCGATCCAGTGTGGGTTTTGGGATCAGGTGAGCTCTGATCCCAATCAGCCTGAGAAGGCAAAAGCTCTAGTCAGTCTGAAAGGGATTGCTCTCAGTCAGGAGTGAACAGCCTGCAGGCTGGGTTTGCTGCGAGCAAAGGATACTGTCGCTGCTGGGGGGCTTACTCAGCGACTCTGCTTACCAAGTGCCAGATAGGTGACCGGTTGTTAGTAAGTGCCCGGACGGGCAGGACCTTTTGTTTTGTTTGTTCTGAAAAGCACGGTATCGCTATTTTCTGTTATGGACTGTTTATGATACAAATAAACACCAAGCTGTTTTTTATAAGTCCAAGTTTTGCTGACTGAACTGTGTCCAAACACACCATCCCCCGGGAAGATCCCTACAATTGGTGCTGCGGAGCGGGCAAAACGGTTGCTAGGGGCAACGGTGTGCATCAACTTGGCTACAGCTGCGTATGTCCTGGGTGAAGGCTGCGGCTTCACTCCAAAAGCAGCCAAGCAACATGGAGGAGATGATGAAGCAGTTAATGCAAGTGAGTTTGCAACAACAACAGGCATTGGCCGCACAACAACAGGCTCAGGCAGCCGCTAAACAGGATCAGGCAGCCGCTAACCTGCGCCATGAACAGACAATGGCTGCACATCAGCAAGCGATGGCTCAACAACAGAAACTTATTGAGCACCTAATCGCAAAGCAGGAGGCGTCTGCAGGTGCTAATCCCCAGCTGGTGGCCGCAGCCGCACCAGAGACCTTGTCTGTGAAAAGAGCCGTGCAGCGAGCGCTGCAAAAGATGACTGCTGATGATGATATTGAGGCCTACTTAACTGTCTTTGAGCGGGTGGCTGAGCGAGAGAAGTTACCCTCCACTGAGTGGGCAGAAGTGATTGCGCCCTATTTAACAGGCGAACCTCAAAAGGCCTATTATGACCTCAGTGAGCAAGAGGTCAAAGACTATCCTCGGCTAAGAGCGGAGATACTTGCCCGACTAGGAGTTACTGCTGCTGTCCGTGCCCGGAGGGTCCGCAACTGGAGCTACCGTCTCGACAAATCAGCGAGGTCCCAGATGTACGACCTGATCCATTTGGCAAGAAAGTGGTTGGAGCCAGACACCTCTACTCCTGCCCAGATCCTAGAGAGGGTCGTGATGGATCGCTACCTCCGTGCCCTTCCTGCTGATCTACAACGCTGGGTGGGACAAGGCGACCCTAGGAGTGCCGACGAACTCGTCAGCCTTGTGGAGAGGTTCCAGGCGACCGAGGACTACCTCCGTGATGTTCCTGCAGCACCGTCACCTCCCCGGAGTGCCAGATCTGTGCCATCATCTGGTAAGAGACTTCCATCTATTGGGGGAGTGTGGAGGGGTGCTGATAGAGGGAAAAGCGCTCAGGAGGTGTCTCAGGGGCAAAAGACTGGTGATGGTCCCCGGTGGCTAAGTGGCCCTAAAAAGGACTCCCTGCCAAGGAGACCAGGCCCTATCCAGTGCTGGAGATGCCATGAGACGGGACATGTGTCTGCCCATTGCCCTCTTACCACTGAGCCCATGGAGTGTGACGCTAGCCGGCGTCAGTCGCTATTTGCGGAGCCGTCATGTGTTGCAGTTCCTGGACTAGAGACTGAACCACAAGTCTGCAACATTACTGTCAATGACTTCCCTGTTAAGGCGTTGCTGGACTCAGGAAGCCTTGTCACCTTGGTGCATGCCAGCCTGGTGACTGGGGACTTTGTGCCAGCAAGACATATGAGCGTTGTGTGCATACATGGTGATACAAAGGTTTACCCTATAGTACTGGCTAATGTCGGGACTGAACTAGGCGCTGTACAATATGAAGTGGGTGTGGTTAAAAACCTTATGCATAATGTGATATTGGGGCGTGATTTTCCATTGTTCTGGGCTCTATGGGGAAAACAACAATCCTCTGAAAGGAGTGAGGAGACCCCTAAGTCTATTGCATTACCCACGGTAAATGATAAAAATGTACAGGAGGAATATGATGCTTTTCCTTTGCAGGTCCTGGCTGGTGAGGAAGAGTCTCCTCCCACTGAGCAGAATGTTCCAGACTTAGAGGTGTCTAGGGATAATTTTGGTACTGCACAATTACAGGACCCCACTCTCAAAAATGCTAGAGAGCAGGTCACTGTTATGAATGGGGTACCTCAGGAACCAGAAGCTGAGAAAAAATTTCCACATTTTTCTGTGACTAATGATCTCTTCTATAGAGTCACTAAGATTAATGATGAGGTTGTGGAACAGCTTCTGGTGCCTAAGTCGTACCGGCGTCAGGTACTCGACATGGCCCATAATCATGTCCTTGGGGGCCACTTGGGGACAGATAAAACACAGGAGAGAGTCCTCCAGAGGTTTTTTTGGCCTGCGATTTATGCTGACATAAAAAATTACTGCGAGTCGTGCCCCACATGTCAGCTTAGCGCCCCAGTGTCGCATTTCCGCAGTCCTTTGGTTTCGCTCCCCATCATAGAGGTACCTTTTGACCGCATTGCAATGGACTTGGTGGGTCCCATTGTAAAGTCGGCAAGGGGACACCAGTACATTTTGGTGGTCTTAGACTACGCAACCCGCTATCCTGAGGCTGTACCCCTAAGAAACACTGCATCTAAAACAATTGCCCGTGAGTTGTTTTATATGTTTTCCAGGGTGGGGATCCCCAAAGAAATCTTGACCGACCAAGGTACTCCGTTTATGTCAAAGGTGATGCAGGATGTATGCAAACTGTTTAAAATCTCACACCTTCGTACCTCTGTATATCATCCCCAGACAGATGGATTAGTGGAGAGGTTTAATAAAACCCTAAAACATATGTTAAAGAAAGTAGTGGAAAAAGATGGTCGGGATTGGGATCACTTACTACCTTACCTGATGTTTGCTATTAGGGAAGTGCCCCAAGCATCCACAGGGTTCTCTCCCTTCGAGTTGGTCTATGGTCGTCACCCTAGGGGTTTGTTGGATATAGCGAAAGAGACATGGGAAAGTGAGTCCACCCCATACAAGAGTGTTATAGAGCATGTAGCACAAATGCAGGACCGTATAGCCACTGTAATGCCCCTAGTAAGGGAACACCTCCAGAAGGCGCAAGAGAGCCAAAGCAGAATTTACAATCGTTCTGCCAGAATCAGGACATTTAGCCCAGGTGACCGGGTACTCATTCTTGTTCCCACTGTAGAAAGTAAATTCTTAGCAAAGTGGCAGGGTCCCTATGAAATTGTAGAGAAGATCAGTGAGGTCAACTACAAGGTACACCAACCAGGTAGAAGGAAGCCTTTTCAAGTTTATCACATAAACTTGATCAAACCCTGGAAAGACAGGGAATCCTTGGTGGCGACAAACTTTGTTAATCATTTGTCACAACCAATCCCTCCGGTCAAGATTGGTGATACTCTATCAGTGTCACAGAAGCAGGAGACTAAAGAGTTTTTGCAGAAAAATAAAGACAAGTTTTCTGACCTCCCAGGGCGTACGCATCTCATTCACCATCACATTGAAACTGAGCCTAGAAGCAGAGTAAACCTTAAGCCCTATAGGATACCAGAAGCACGGAGGGAGGCGGTGTCAGCCGAGGTAAAACGTATGCTTGACCTAGGAGTCATTGAGGTGTCCCAGAGCGAGTGGTCCAGCCCGATTGTGTTAATCCCAAAGCCCAATGGAACTTGGAGGTTCTGTAATGACTTTAGAAAGTTAAATGAGATCTCCAAGTTCGATGCGTACCCCATGCCCAGGGTGGATGAGTTGATTGAGAGAATGGGTAGTGCCAGGTACATAACCACCCTCGATCTCACCAAGGGCTACTGGCAGATCCCCCTCACTCCTGAGGCTAGAGAGAAGACTGCATTCTCCACCCCTGATGGGCTCTTCCAATACGTAGTGATGCCATTCGGGTTACATGGAGCCCCTGCCACTTTTCAGAGGTTGATGGACTTGATCCTGCGACCACATCGGGATTACTCTGCTGCCTACCTCGATGATGTGGTCATTTTTAGCCCTGATTGGGAAAGTCACCTCTGTAAGGTCCAGGCGGTGTTAGAGGCCATAAGTGGTGCGGGGTTAACCATCAATGCAGAGAAGTGTGCACTAGCCTTAGAGGAGGCCAAATACCTGGGATACATTATTGGGAGGGGGTTAGTGAAACCACAACTAAATAAAATTGAGGCAATACAGAATTGGCCCAAACCCCTCACAAAGAAACAGGTCAGAGCTTTCCTGGGTATTACGGGCTATTACCGTAGGTTTGTGCCAAACTTTGCCACAGTTGCAGCCCCGCTAACTGACCTGACAAAGGGTGCGAAGTCCGCAATGGTGACATGGACTCCAGAGGCCGAGAAGGCTTTTCAAAGCCTTAAATCTGCCTTGTGTCAACAACCTGTGCTAGTTACCCCTGACTTTAGGCAAGAATTTCTGGTCCAGACAGATGCCTCTAATACAGGGTTAGGTGCCGTCCTCTCGCAGGTCGTGAATGGCGAGGAACACCCGGTGATGTACTTGAGTAGAAAGCTATCCCCGGCCGAAAAAAACTACGCCATTGTTGAGCGAGAATGTCTGGCAGTGAAATGGGCCCTAGAGTCCCTAAGGTACTACTTGCTGGGTAGAAAATTCAAGTTAGTTACAGACCATGCCCCCCTAACATGGATGAAGCTGAACAAGGAGAAAAATGCGAGGGTGACTAGATGGTTTCTATCCCTCCAAAACTTTAATTTTACAGTGGAACACAGGCCAGGAAAGTTACAGGCAAATGCTGACGCCCTATCAAGGGTACACTGTCTGTGGGGACAGAATGCTCAGCCCTCCGGTCTGAAAAAGAGGGGGGGGATATGTGGACATGTCACAGGAAAAGTGCTCGAGGGGAGGTACATCTCACCCAGACTACTGCTTATGGGGAGATGGTAAATCTGGAAGAGACCTGTCACTCAGCAGTGATATGCTGCTGAGTTGTTCTTTAAATTTTCCGGGCCGGATTTACTGGAATGGTGGGTAGGTTGGTAGTGGGACCTGCCATTCCCTCCCCCTCGATCCAGTGTGGGTTTTGGGATCAGGTGAGCTCTGATCCCAATCAGCCTGAGAAGGCAAAAGCTCTAGTCAGTCTGAAAGGGATTGCTCTCAGTCAGGAGTGAACAGCCTGCAGGCTGGGTTTGCTGCGAGCAAAGGATACTGTCGCTGCTGGGGGGCTTACTCAGCGACTCTGCTTACCAAGTGCCAGATAGGTGACCGGTTGTTAGTAAGTGCCCGGACGGGCAGGACCTTTTGTTTTGTTTGTTCTGAAAAGCACGGTATCGCTATTTTCTGTTATGGACTGTTTATGATACAAATAAACACCAAGCTGTTTTTTATAAGTCCAAGTTTTGCTGACTGAACTGTGTCCAAACACACCATCCCCCGGGAAGATCCCTACAATATATATATATATACATACTAACCACAATGTTTGTCACAGAGGGAAGTTAAAAAATAAAAAAAACTCTTTAGTGCTATGTATACCCTATCCCTGTCTTAGTTTTGAAAAGTAAATGTTATAAAAGGTGAGAAGACCATGTCTTTCTTAGATGTCTGCTACCACTGACTGCCCATGCATATTTAAAACGATATCAGCAGCTTTCTAAGACTGTCTGGTGACCTGAGCGCTCAACTTCCTGCACTGGGAGACAGCGATGGGCTGGATTTTGTACAGTTCTGGGTATGCAAAAATCCAGATACTGTACATATCATTTAGCCCTGGGTATTATTCCTAAATGGGTACTTTGGCAATGTGAAATTTGTGATCTGTTACTGCCCTTGTGGAGAACATTGTAAACAGGCTATTCTCACCCAGCTCCCCCGGGTGCTCCTGCAGTACCTTTGGGTCCCCCGTCAAATATTTTGGGTCCCTATATGAACATTTGTGTTCATTTGTTTATCACAGTTGGCAGATCCGTGGCCCTCCAGCAAAACTACAAGTCCCATCATGGCACAGCTGGAAGGGTATGAGTCAAATCTATTGTTAAAAGGGAATGTGTCATCAGAAAATGGCCTACTGCTTAAACAAAGTTTTTATGCTAAACATATTTTTGATGATGTGTTACAAATTTTCTATGTATATTTTAAAATAATCCTGAAATCTTGCCGTTATCATTCTGACCACCAATTTAAAGAGGTTGTCCACAGGATAGGGGAAAAGTAGGATGGGTGCTTGTCTAACCTCTGTACCCCCCGACGATCTCTGTAACAGATATCTCGGCAGCGGCTGCAGGAGCAGGTGAATGGATATCCTGCACCTGTTGTGGATAGCTGTCAGTGGTTGCTGCTGCTTCACTGACTGTCATTTGTCTTTTCCAAAGACGTTGGAGCGCGGGGGTGGGGGGGGGTGGGGGTGGGGGTTGGGGGGTTTTTGATCAGCACATTCCTTTTATAAGATGCACTGGGGGGTGTTTTAACATGGGAAAAAGATGGTATGTTGTTTTTCTAATGTCCTGGTTATTTAGCAAATAGAGCATGTTGGGTATCATAGATATACATCGGAAAATAAATCTGGAGGATTCTGTGATCTCAGACCACCCCCTGCTGTATATCCATTTCAGAGGTCCAGTAGTGGAAAGTGTTTAGGACATTTATTCAGTACTTTTTAAAAACTGATAAAGGTTTAAACTATCCTGCTTTAAATTAATTGTTGTGTAATGACTTCTGGGTGGACAAGATACAGGTTGGTAACAGTAGAAATTTTACAATCTATTCAATTTCACAGAAATGTTCCTAAAGGAGAAGTCCGGTGAAAATTTTTATTAAAGTCTTGTATTGCCCCCCAAAAGTTATACAAATCTCCAATATACACTACGGGAACAACATTACGGGAAATGCTTATAAAGAGCTTTTTTCCCTGCATTTACTACATCAAGGCTTCACTTCCTGGATAAAATGGTGATGTCACTTCCTGGATAACATGGTGATGTCACGACTCGACTCCCAGAGCTGTGCGGGCTGTGGCTGCTGGAGAGGATGATGGCAGGGGGATGCTCAGTGTCCCTCCAGTGCCCTGTGTCCCTCAGTGTCCCTCTGCCATCATCCTCTCCAGCAGCCACAGCCCGTACAGCTCTGGGAGTCGGGTCATGACATCACCATGTTATCCAGGAAGTGAAGCCTTGATGCAGTAGTAAGTGCAGGGAAAAAAGCACTTTATAAGCATATCCTGTAATAAGTGTATATTGGAGATTTGTATAACTTTTGGGGGGCAATACAATACTTTTCACCGGACTTCTCCTTTAAACGGATACACCAAGATCAAATGAAAAAAAAAAAAATCAAAGCTTTCCTGCGGTGGTTTTGTCTTGAGTCAAAAGCAACATCACAGACATACTCAAATAAATAAGGAAATTCAATGAACAGTCCAGGCAAAAAATAAAAATAAAAAGATAAACTGTTATGCCTGGTACCTGCCTGAAGGGTCACTAAACACCAATTTTCCCATATGTAGTTTTTGTTCTTTGAATCTCCTGAACCCCAGCCCTGTACTCAGCATAACACAGTATCACTTTTGCCTGGAGTGTAAGATGAATTACAGTAGGTCTATGAATACAGAATAAAATATATTTTTGTATATAAAAGACTAAGTATTGGCAATCAAACCTCAATGCGTTACAAATTACATTAGAATGAGGTGCTACATGATCACAAGCAGCTTCCAAATTTCATTTGCGTAATGGATAGATAATTCCAATTGATTTGCCATGGCTGTGATGCGTGAATGAATTGCCATTGAAAACTAATGTATACAATTATATAAACATTAGCATAAAGTAAAGAATCATAAACACGTCCAAGACAAGCGTGGATGAAAGATTAGTTTTGTATGCAGAGAAGAACGGAATGATTATAATCTGATAAATATAAAAACCTTTCAGTCTAATATTTAATAACCCATGTTCACTGGTCAATTATGAATGAAAGATTGTTGTGTCAAAGGCACAGCTACAGTACCCAAGGTACATTATACCACATATAAGTGTCCACATGTATCATCACTCAAGTCCTGGAATCTGTAAAGTGAGACAGCAACATCCACAGGAGTAATATCCACGTAAAATATCTGGATGGAAGATTTTATAAAACCAGAATTATTAGAAAGGAATAGGAGGCAATATGTGTAACTCTCCTGCTGTTATAAAGCCACAATACAAATGTCAAGCTAAAGTACTTGTGTCCATCGGAGGAAATTATTCTTAAGAGTCACAATCTATACCGAACATATCCGCTAACTTTTATCAGGCAGATTAGATATAGATCCTAGTGACAAGTGACTGTTTTTAATGTCATTTCTGGATTGTGCAATATATATACAGTGGTGCCTTGGATTACGAGCATAATTCGTTCCGGGACCATGCTTGTAATCCAAATCCACTCTTAAACCAAAGCAAATTTTCCCATAAGAAATCATTGATATTCAAACAATTGGTTTGCACACCCCAAAAATAATGATTTATTATTCTGAATAACATGTAAAATAGATGAAACAAACATTCAGAAACAGCAGAATATGTGATATTATAAGTTACTGTACAGTAATGGAGAGGATGGGAAACACAAGGGCGGACAGAGACTGCAGGGAACATGAAGAAATTAGCAGGGAAGATGTGGGCAAATACATGCAGCACTCTCTGTCTGGGGAGAGAGGGGTTACAGCTATGGAGATTACCTCCACAGTCCTGTCCCCTGATGTAAGCCCTAGCCTGAAGTGGATCTGCTATGATTGGAAGGTGAGGGAGTCTTTCTGGGTCAGAGTACAGTGCTGTAGACCCCGTTATGTAGACCATGCCCTCCTCCACTCGCGCTCCCACCCAGTACAGGGAGCTCTTAAACCAAAGCAATGCTCTTAAACCAAGTCATAATTTAGAAAAACTGTGAGCTCTTAAACCAAAACGCTCTTAAACCAAGTTACTCTTAAACCAAGGTACCACTGTATATATATATATATATATATATATATATATATAATAATAATCGAGAAGAGGCGGCACTCCAATATTCAGTGAAAAAAAGAAGATGATTTATTCACCCATCAATGTGCAACGTTTCGATCTCCCAATGAGATCTTTTTTAAGCGACAAACAAGAGTGGAACATCAGCTGGTATATAGCATCAAAGGTCCACCCCCAGTGCCTCCCCCAATTAATTACATCATAGATATTATCATACATAAACAAAATTAAAATAAGTGCATCAGTGTACATAATGCAAAAAATCATGTGCATCCAGCAACAGTGGTATATAAGGGCTGTGGGAATAGTCCATGATCGGCGTACAGTAACCTTGCATAGTCCATATACAACTAATAATCAAAGAGTCCATGATCCATAGGGTTAATGGAGGGGGCCGTCACTCACCAAGCAAAATTATCAAGCAGCTGTTCCATTTTGCTTGGTGAGTGACGGCCCCCTCCATTAACCCTATGGATCATGGACTCTTTGATTATTAGTTGTATATGGACTATGCAAGGTTACTGTACGCCGATCATGGACTATTCCCACAGCCCTTATATACCACTGTTGCTGGATGCACATGATTTTTTGCATTATGTACACTGATGCACTTATTTTAATTTTGTTTATGTATGATAATATCTATGATGTAATTAATTGGGGGAGGCACTGGGGGTGGACCTTTGATGTTATATACCAGCTGATGTTCCACTCTTGTTTGTCGCTTAAAAAAGATCTCATTGGGAGATCGAAACGTTGCACATTGATGGGTGAATAAATCATCTTCTTTTTTTCACTGAATATTGGAGTGCCGCTTCTTCTCGATTATTGTACTACTAAGGTGGCCTTGGAGTCCGTCCTCTGAGGTTGAAGCACCCACTTGAGCCATAGAGCCACACAGTGCCGTCTGGCCCCATATCTCAATATATATATATATATATATATATATATATATATATATATATATATATAATTTTCTTCTCTCTGCTTTCCCAGGAGGCAGGATGGAATACTGGATAATAGCTCAGTAAGTCCGACACCCACATTTCTTTTAGTTTCAGCCATACCTTATTGCATGCTTCTCTAGATCAGGTTTCAGATCTGCTGGTCAGTTCAGTACATATTGCATGAATATTTAATTGTACCTTAAGATGGGGGCTGTTGAGTTAAGGTCCTTTAACACATACAGATAAATAGCTTAATCGGTTATTTGGAGATCGTGAATCGATGATTTAGCCTTTTAAGGGTGTCTTTACACAGACAGATTTATCTGACAGATATCTGACAGATAATTAAAGCCAAAGCAAAGAACAGACTATAAACAGAGAACAGGTCATAAAGAAAAGACTGAGACTTCTCCTCTTTTCCAATCCATTCCTGGCTTTGGCTTCAATAATCTGTCAGATAATCTGTCTGTATAAACACAACATTAGCAATTGACATTTAGACCAAGCTATAAACTGTTATTCTGATTGTTGGGAGATCATGATCATCTGTGGCCGATCAATGAACTACCAATGGTAATTTTAGAACATGTTTAAAGACAGTGATTAATAATATCTGTTTTGGTCATTATCACAAGTTTTTATGCCCGATCCATGTAAAAGAACCATGAGGATGTTCATCTGCTTGTCCTTGAAAGTTGCATGCCAGAAACCTTATGCACTTTTGATCTTTCCATAACCTTATTGTAAAAAATAAGTGGTTCCATAACAAAAGGGTTTTATGGCTTCTTCTCTCACAACCCTTGTGTGACCAGGTACATACATATTTTCCAGATTTTTCTCACACCATAAAACTTCAAACCAGGAGGCGGATTCATTTCTTTTGTAATAGCAAAAAGTATCTATCCACAGCAATATGAAACAACCCAAAATATTGCACAATTGCCAGATTTCTAGGCATATTGTTTAGCTCCAAGGATCTGTCAAGCCTTGGATTAAAACGATCTTTTGTTAAGCAATAACAAATGACATGTATGCAAATAAAACAGCTATTCTACACTAAAAGCAAATACCAATTGAATAAACAAAATGCTTATTCTTCCTAAACTAGCTTACACACCACTCAATACTCAAGACAAACAACACAATACCCATAGTATTGCTACACTGACTCCATCACTGCCTAAAAAAAATACCAATCCTTCCCAGAGTCCTGAAAAGCTAAAGCCTGAAAAGGATCTATCTACCCCAGAGGGAGAACGTTCTAAGCTTTAAAATTCTGAAGAAATGGTTAACATTTTAGAAAACACGTAAGTATCACATGAAACAAAGCTGACAAAACATATAATATTAGAGACAAATAAAGAAAGAAAAGAAAATGCCTATTCCTTGTGAGGACTCTTCTGATAGACAGCAGATGTAGGAAGCTATTCAGTCTGTGTTGTTTTCTCTTTGTGCTAATTAGATATGGAGGATATTAAATTGTCCACAGAAGTGGAATGGTGTAACTGTAGCAACAGATCATTTACCCATTCTACAAGGTGAATGTATGATGCAAAGCTTCTGGAGTATAAAAGACTATGCTAAAAGCTGGCAAACCACACAGGTACATGGAATAAAATACATAACACTAGTTACATATAGGCAACATAGGAAAAACTCTAACACAGGACATAGATGTATACAGTAATATTTAGCTGGAAACATCACACTTTGAGCATATATCAGTATTTATGCCACACAGTATACAGTATATGCACCCAGCTAAGGAAAGATATATTATTTATTTCCATGACTTATTAATGTGTAGTTATATAGCTGTGCATACAGGAAGGTCACTGCAGAGGGACAGACTGCTAATTATTAATATATGTAACTGACAGTATGTGAAAGTGACATTTATCACTCCACAAGAACTCTAGTTGACTTATATTAGCATCGGGCCCCAGGACCACTTTATGCCTCCTGAGTGAATCAGACAGATGTCCATCAAACATAGATAATTGGGGTTTAATGCAGTTTCCAAAATCTCTAAAGTTTTAGGGACGGTTAGCGCTTTACTATGCACTTGTACATTTTCAACTACATACACAGTAAATGAATTTGTCTGGATTAGTACAAAATGGATCATATTTAAAGGAAAACATAAGAAAAACTAATAATGTTATGCCCTTGGTACACAGTCCCTAAGGCTATGTTCACACTACGTATATGTCCGGCCGTAGTTCGTAAGCGGCCGGACATGTGCGGCTGAAACTACGGCCGTGGGAAAAATAGACATGCGGCCGGATTGCAAACATGCGGGCGAACCGCGAACATACGCCCGTAGTACAGTTATGCTTCCTAGCTTGTTTCGAAGCGATCTGAAACAGGTCATTTACTTGGAAATCTTTGCCCAGCCCAATAAAACACACAGAACCTTTTGGATCTAAAAATCAATCAATTTGGCTGAAATAATTGGGCTCAATTTGGACCGCATGAAAATCCACGGCCGTGAGTTGGAACAGTTCCGGCCGCAAACAATGGTCTTGTTCATTTTTCACGGCGCCGTATACGATCCGGCCGTAGGCTCATACGTAGTGTGCATTGTGCGGCTGGAAATCGTATACTTCCAAGCATACACATCAACCTCAAAACTACGGGCGTATATTTGCGGTTCACACTACGGCCGGAAATATACATAGTGTGAACATAGCCTTAAAGTGAATGTGTCATTTAGATTTATTTTTTTACTGATCACTGTCAAATACTGAAACATGTCCTTTTTAAAAATCCATTTATATGTTTTTATTATATTTGTTTTTTTACAATATTATGAGGGCAGCCATTTTTACAGCAACCCCTATAAACATATGCACAATAGTCTGGAACCCTATGCATGTATATGGGAACATTTACTTTGCATGCTCTGTGACCTGTGCAGAGCGCATTGTAAAAAGTTGGAGCAGGCTAAGCACTAACCATTACATGTAGTGAATGGCTCTTGATCCCTTCCTATCTATATGATAGCACATTTCATTTTCTCATGAAACATTTCCTTTGAGATGTTCACTAGGTATAATACATAGGGACAGGGACAGGCTCTAAAACACTAAGGCCTCTTCATTGTTTACTTGGCTCTGTACACCTGTACTTTTAGTAGTTGCTGTGCAGGGTATTGCAGCGTTGTCCAATTTAGATAAGCGCCAGCTTCAAACAGCTAACCAACAGGGGCGCTAAGAGTCCCCTTTAACTGATCTGGTACTAGTGACCTAAAGACAGGCCATTCATACCATCATAGCATGAGCTAAAAAAGAAAACCTACAACCAAATGCTGCGTTAATTAAAAAAAACAATGACACTTATCAAAATATGGAGTCTTCCAACTGTGTGTATGGCACTCCTACAGTAATGGACAAAGCAAACAGAATATCATTCTAACAAAAAGTTTCCTGAGTCAGCCAGAGAGAAAACATCACGGGAATTGTTAATTAAACATATCTGTCAGGAGGCTCATAAACTGTGACTGCGCTAAATTCCTCCTGCATTCTAATGAACATCACTACTAAACTTTAAAGCTCTTCGATATATATGTAAACTAGTATAATCAGACAAAATGTTCAAAGTTCAGAAATATTCTATATTTAGAATTAAGAGCAAGATTTCTGACATAATCCAAAGCATCTCCTCCCAGCAGAAAAAAGAACTATATCTACAGTACTGCCCTTCACCTGAGGAATAAGCCAACAAAATTCTCTGTTAAAGGGAACCTGTCTTCAGTTTCATGTTCCCTGAATCACAGGCAGCATGAAAGAGGGACAGACTCAGTTCCCCTTCGCACGTCCGGAAAAACCACCTGGAGCCAGAGACTTTAATTAGCCACGGACAGCATTCTGGATTTTTCCGGAGGGGTGTCTGGTCCGGAAAATAGATCCGGATTTTTGTCCTATTTTTTTGTCCTATTTTTGTCCGAAATTCAAGCCCGGACACCCCCATAGAAGTCTATGGGAGCGCCGAAACCGCGGACGCTTCAGGTCTGCACCGGCCTCCTGCAGCCTGACCCCCCCATACTGCCCCCCCAACCCTCACGCGCCGCGGCATCTCCATCCATCCGTCCCCCCCTCCCTGGACCTCAGCACCCCCCCCCCCAATCCTCTGCTGACAGTCCATGATGGAAGTTCTAGCCCTGCAACATGTGGCCATTCAGGTTGCAGAACTAATCCTCCCATCATGTCCTGCTCACAGTCCATGATGGGAGTTGTAGTTCTGCATCATGTGGCCATTCAGGTTGCAGAACTACTACTCCCATCATGTCCTGCTGACAGTCCATGAGAGTTTTAGTTCTGCAACAGATTAGAGGATGACACAGTATAGAAGGGGGGAGGCAGTGGCACAGTAGAGCTACATCTCCCATCATGGTTTGTGTGGTAATAAGCAAGACTACATAACACAATGGGAGTTGTAGTTCTGCAACAGATTAGAGGATGATACATGGCATGAGGGGAGACAGTGGAAGGGTACGCGAGGGGGACGCAGTGGCAGGGTACGCGAGGGGGACACAGTGGCAGGGTACGCGAGGGGAACGCAGTGGCAGGGTACGCGAGGGAGACGCAGTGGCAGGTTACACGAGGGGGACGCAATGGCAGGGTACGCGAGGGGGACGCAGTGGCAGGTTACGCGAGGGGGACGCAGTGGCAGGTTACGCGAGGGGGACGCAATGGCAGGGTACGCGAGGGGGACGCAGTGGCAGGTTACACGAGGGGGACGCAATGGCTGGGTACGCGAGGGGGACACAGTGGCTGGTTACACGAGGGGGACGCAGTGGCAGGTTACACGAGGGGGATGCAATGGCAGGGTACGCGAGGGGGACGCAGTGGCAGGTTACACAAGGGGGACGCAGTGGCAGGTTACACGAGGGGGACGCAGTGGCAGGTTACACGAGGGGGACGCAGTGGCAGGGTACACGAGGGATGATGTGGGTAATTGTGATGTGTGTTGGCATACTAGACCATATTGAAATCACTTCTGAAGACATTGAAATCCTAAAGACATTTCCTCATGGTTTCCTAAAAGAAAAAACGGATTACTGTCAGGAAATCCAGATACTTTCCTGATGTCTTTTGAGGCTTCCTGATCAGGATTTCCTGACAGTAAAAACTGACACAGACAAGGGGCCTCACCTATTACAACAGCCGACAATGTAGTCTGAAATGATGCAGTGTTTCCGAAGAATCCTTATTTTAAATTGCCCAGTGCTCACAGGCTGTTCTCCCCCTATATATGTATAAGGAAAGCTCAACCAAGGCTGGTGAGGCAGGGAGAAGCAAATAGGGAGAACCCCGCTGCTATAAAGACCATTCCTGCCCAATTTTAAACTATAATTCTTTTCAAATGGCTCATCATTTCATAACAAATTATATACATATGCAATAAGAGAGTTTGTTTTGGTTTCATGCTGCCAGTGTTGTGGGCAGCATGAAACTGGTGATGGATGGAAACTGAAGCTGGATGTACTAGACCCATCAACTTTTTAATCATTCTGCATGGCTTTCCTCAAGATTCAATTTGCTGAATATCCTTGCAAAAGGCACAGTAGTTTGTTCGCCCCCTCCACTTTTCTTCCCCACCCCTAGCTATGCTTCAATTGACGTATATCCATTCACCAATGGTACCCATACAATTCATACTTTTGTCAGCAGTACATGCCGTTTGCAGCAGGTTTGGCCGCCACTGTGAGGTGTATGGGGCTCTACCGACAGTCTACCAATGGATGATGTTGGTGGAAATAGGGATAAATGTGAAGGACAAATACAGAATAGCAGGGTCACCTCTTTTCACCTATGCAGTGCAGGGGCTGATGAGTGATGCCACACCTGCACTGCATTAGGGCAGAGGTAATGGGTGGCTCTGAGTATAGGAGGGTATAGGGGGTATAGTATGGGAGAAAAATAGGAAATGAAAATATTTTAGTCTAATCTTGGTGTTTTTTTTAACAGTGGATCTACCTAATATGCATGTAAAATCTACATAAATCTGGTAATTTTTTCACTATCCTGCCAGAATGTCCACCTTCCTCTTTGTAGACAGAAAATGCTGGTAAAGTCGGAAATAGACAAATTTTCAGCGCACATGCAAATAGACCACGAAAAGACTGTCCAGCACAGAATGATAAATCTGGGCCACTGTGTCTGTTTCCTCATTTTATTAAATACAAATGAAAAAGGAAACTACAACCATCTAATTGTCAATCTTCAGTGTGAGGAACACTTGTTTCTTAAAATCAATACTTGGAAATGTCATAGAACTGAAAGATAACTCAATAAATGGTTGTAATTCTGTCCTGGCAGAGGAGAGGGTCCACACTGCAGCCTTCTAGCATATTTATTTGGCACACATTTCTTGGCAAAGTGCATTTAAAGCAATGAACTAGGTGGAAACATGTCAGATTCAGTGCATTTGGATTGGATGACCTATTTAGATTAATAGCAAAATGCCTTCAAGAGGATTAAGATTTTCCAAGCAGATTTGGTCATAAAATGTATTTAGAAAAAAATACATCACAAATATAACAAAGACATAAAACTAACAGCCCTGCATAGAAGTTTAAAGAAAAGCAGAAAATGGTCATTATGTATTTTACTAGATGCTACCCCTGCACACTCCAGGCTACTGAAAATATGCCAAATGGAATTACAGCCTTCATGCTCCAGTTGACACCTAGGCATACTGTGCCGAGCTTCCATAAAAAGATGACAGAATAGTTTTCACTCATGGTTACCTTCTTTATGTCAGTGCATGTGATTTTCTCCAACTCTTCCCCCTGTCTTCCCCCTAGATATGCACAATACCAACAAGAACAGGACCCTCAGTGTAATAAATATCTACCGTTTGTGGTAGTGTAGAAGATTCTTGGAACAAACTTCTAGCAGATGTGGTTGGTAAATAATAGCTAAATGTAAACCTGCCTGGGATAAACGTATATAAACAAATAAGAAAGTAATAAGGTAGACTAGATGGACCAGGGGATCTTTTTCTGCTGACAATCTTCTATGTTTCTAAGAGATATAGACACAAAACCATTTTAAGATTGAGATGATTAATTTTTTTTTATTTTAAAAGCAATGGAGCAATAAATAAAAATGAATTTGATGTTGAGGTGTGCATAGCCTTTAACCCCTTAAGGACCGGGCCTAAAATGGCATTAAGGACCGGGCCAATTGTCACTTCTGCGTTTTCGTTTTTTTCCTCCTCACCTTCTAAGACCATGAGGGCCATGAGAGGGCTTGTTTTTTTCAGGAACAGGTGTACTTTTTTAATGGCATCTTTTAATTTGCCATAAAATGAATAACAGAACCCCCAAAATATCATTTATGGGGTTAACTTGGGTCAAAAAATGTTTACGTAATGCACTTCATGGTAAAACTGGCATTTTTGCTTTATTCTATAGGTCGGTCTGAACACAGCGATATGCATGGTTACTAGGTTTTCTAACCTTTTACTATTTTTATTAGCAGTAAAACTTTTTTTTTTTTTGCAAATAGGTATATTTAAAATGGCCCTATTGTGACTCTTATAGCGCTTTTATTTTTTCACCTAGGGTGTCGTATGGGGCATAATTTTTTGCGCCATACTTTCTTGTTTTTATTAGTAAAATTGTTTTCTAGATCAAACGTATTGATCGCTTTTTGTTATTTTTTTATACATAAAATGTAATTTAAAAAAAGCAATCTTTGCATTTTTTACCTTTTGTTCACGCCGTTCACCGTGCAGGAACAATATTGTTTTATTTTAATAGATCGGACGATTACGCACGCTGCGGTATATTATATGTTAATTAACGTTATTATTTTTACGTGTTATCTGTGATCTTCTGATACAGCCTGCCTGTGGCAGACTGAATCACAAGATTGAAGACCTGACTGCACGGAGGAAGGTAAGGGACCTCCGGCAGTCAAGCCATGCGACCGGGACCCCCGCAGACAAGCAGGGCAATTGCGGTGTTTAAGGGGGTAATGGCAGGAGGATAGCAGCTGGTCCTCACCCGCTATGGGGCGAGCTCAGCTTGTAAGCCCGCTCCATAGCCGGGCCCGCGTCAGGGCGTACATTTACGCCCTCCTGATTTAAGGCCCAGGCAGTGGGGGCATAAATGTACGCCCACAGTCGTTAAGGAGTTAAAGTGATACTGTCACAACCTCCCCACTATATGTGCGATTCTTTAAACCATCCAAAAGCTTAGTTGATGCACATTTGATGTATAACTGTAAAACACTAGTCTGTGTCTTCTTTCTACTTAAAAACTTGCTTCATTTCTTCAGCTGACATTGTCGCCTAGGCGGGGCTTCATGGCAGCTGGGCCTTCAATGGCTGTGAAGCCCCGCCTAGATGGTACTGTCCACCAATTAAATTAAGCGACTTTAGAGCAGAAAGAAGATACCAGTAAGTGTTATACAGGTATATATGAAATGTGCAGCATCTAAGCTTGTGGATGGTGTGGAGTACAATATCACTTTAATGGGGTACTCCGGTATCAGAAAATTGTATTACTAACAATACTGTCTTCGGTGGGTTTTTTTGTGCTTCACCACTGACAGCAAATGGAAAACAGAAGGACTACAAAAGTTGTATTGACCCCAGCATCTTCCTCTGTCCTGTGACAATGCATCATGCTCTGATATCACAGAAGGCTTGTATCTGAGCTCTAGTCCAATCCCCCCATGTCACCATCTCTAAAAGAACATTAAAAATAAGAAAAGAAAAAAAGAAACTGAAACTGCTGAATAAAATGTAATGTCTAGCCATGTCTAAGCTTTTGATCATTTTTACTCTTCATGTTTTTTATATTTTAAAAGTAGGAAGCTAAAAAGATCATGTCCATTATATTTTATAATCGAAGCGCTAACAAATCACTTCAGAGCTTTTCATCTATGTCCTAAATTAAACAAATGATTCTAAATGTTATAGTCTGAGCTGACAAAACTATCTACAAATATTTTATGCAGAATATTTTGAACTTTTCCTTTTGTATCTTTAGCTCAAACTTTCACACATCTGTTTTCACACATTCTGTCAGAATAATCACCCATTAATTTCTATGGCCCCTTACACATATCTGTAGGTGTTACAGGTCTGTGTTGGGGCTGCAAAAAATACTGGCGAGCCATAATAGAGGCTGCGGGTGCACATCCATAGGGCTGTCCTTAGCTGCGAGACCGCGGCTGCAGACCGTGCTACGGATGTGTGAATGCAGCCTGCAAGCGGCTACTACAGACTTCACTCTCTCTGTATCTGTATGGATCATCAGGAGGGGGGGGTCTGTTTAAAAGAGGCCAGGCTCTGTTATGTCTCTGGAGTTAAAGTGGTGGTCTAGGCTTAGATACACATGGCTGCTTTCTTCCAAAAACAGAAGCACTCTTGTCTTCAATTTGGGTGTGGTTTTGAAGCTCTCAATTGTAATACCACACACAGACTAATGGTACTTTTACACGAAGCGATAATTCGCCCAATCGCACGATTAACAATTTCGAAGTAACGATTTTTTATCGATATATCGATACATCGTATGGAAAAATCGTTTTGCGATCGCTAAGGCCTATCTCGCACATAGGTTAAATCGGTGAAAGACTATTTATACGGAACGATCAATGATTTTTTTGTGAACGACCAACGATGATTTGAGAACGTGTTGAAAGATCAAAATGAACGATTTCTCGTTCGTCGTTTGATCGTTTGCAGCGTTTACACGTAGGATTATCATTCGAACTCGATTGTTATCGTGCAAATTCGAACGATAATCGTTCCGTGTAAAAGGACCATAAACAGGTTTGGTGCTGTTTCTGCAATAAAGTAGCTGAAGTAACCCCTTAAATTCCCACATGGCTACATATGATCCCATATCAGGCTGGACACTCATAATTCAAGTGCTTATTGGGATGTATAAACATTGGGTGCATATGGCACTTTATTTATCCATTTTTTACTATTCTAACACTCTTCTACAACTGATTTATCATGAGAATTTCTTTCTTAAAGGGGCTGTCCGGGTGTACTGTGTAGTGGTGGAGTTGGTTACTGCAGTTCACCTCCCATTCAATTCAGTAGGAGCTGATCGCAGTAACCCAAACCATTACTAAAGAATAGACAGTGCAGGGCCTCTGGCTCTGTTTGCGCTGTAATGGAGCTGATGCAGCAGCTCCAATGAGCAGCTAATGGAAGAGAGGGTGCCAGATGTTAGCATCCTACCAATCAGACATTGATGGTCTATCCTGTGGACAGACAATGTAATAAACCTGGACAACCCCTTTAATCCACTAATGAGCCTTGGTTGCAACCAAAGGGTTATGTATTTGGATTTATTTTAGTCTGGGGTTTATTCTCATATATTTTTGAAAATAGTGTTTGCCTATCTAACAAGTTATTAAAAAATATATAGCGCTAAGAACTATTCACATGCAGCCCTATAAATGTAACATACGTGTATTATAAAAGCCTTTAAGAATTTAGCATCTGTTACTATTGTGCAGGACAGGCTAACTGTATGTAATAGAGTGTAAGATATATATTTTTGGGGGATTTAACAAGGTTTTGCACCCTTTTAAGCATGGTTTTGGCTTACATTTTGCACAATTAGTGACTTTTTAAACTCAACACCACCGATGCCTCTTTTAAAACTAAAAAGAAAAATCTATGACGATTTGATGTAGGCGCAAAGATAGGCTTCCATGGATAGTCTGCTGTCAGTCTAAATCTCTTCAGACTTTGTTTTTGCACAGCTGCACCTTATTTATCAAAGTCTGTGCTACAATGTAATAAGTCAGAGCACAATGTAAAAATGCACTGGGGAATTTATACAGACAAGACATCAAAAACTCTGCAAATGATGGATCCAAACAACCCCCCCCCCCCCCCCCCCCCCCCCCCCGACCTTAGTGTTTTATATGTATTTATTAGAGATGAGCGAACTTCAAGTATGCTCGAGTTAGTCCAAACTCTCGGCAAGTCTTAACACGATTTATAATTCTGTCAGTTGCATTTTGTTGCCTGGTGGTGATAAGCAGAATTGTAAATGGTAAAAGTAGGCTTAAAGGGAATGTACAGGTACATTACTTTTTTCTTTTTTTTACATTACCCGGTCAACTCCGACGTGGGAACTCAGTGACGCAGTCCTTTTTTCAAAACACCACCCAGTCCCCGCGCTTGGTGTCGCTCTCTTCTCATACACAGGCCCGGCTCTATTCACTGGAGGTGGGCCCAACGCCCCCCAAAATGACAATATCCCTTCCCCTCTAAGACGTGCCTCCATTGATTCTAATGGAAAAAAGGACCGCCACCAGGATCCCCGTGCTGGCACCGACCGGGTAATGTAAGAAAAAAAAGTTATGTACCTGATGGTAAATTTGCTTTAAGCCAGCTGTACACATTTTGTAACAGTTAGATGAATTTTCTTCTGCCATTGGCTATCTCTTACAATCCCATACACATTACATGAGGGGAAGTAAGCTGCTGCCAGACTCATGCCAGATCATGCCAGATCTTTCTCTCCTCCAACACCTACTGTAGAGGAAGAGTCAGGAGGCTCCTGTACACAATATATGGTCAGCCAGCAACCAGTCCCATGCTTGCATTAGCCTGGCTGTCCTGGATATTGATCATTTATACATATCTGTGCTCGAAGGTATCATGATTCTAGAGATGCTAAGCCTTATGGTCTGTTTACACGAAGCAATAATTCGCCCAACCGATCGTTTAACAATTTTGAAGCAACGATTTGGTTTTTATAACAATCAGCGTTTAGATGAATAAATTGTTAAAAAATCGTTAGAAAATTTCTTAGAAAAATTTTTATTGCGTTCGTTTTAAGACTACTTAAGCCCATCTCACACATAGGGTGAATCTTTGAAAGACTGTTTACACGAAGCGATCTGCGAATTTTTAGCGAACGACCAACGACGATTTGAGAACATGTTAAAAGATCAAAATGAACGATTTTCTTGCCTGTCGCTTGATCGTTTGCTGTGTTTACACAAGCTGATTATCGCTCAAATGAGATCGTTATTGCGAAAATTCAAACGATTATCATTCTATGTAAACAGACCATTATAGCAATCAATCAATCAGAATACAGCTCTCACTGATGGGTTGTTATGCAGCCCAGCTTGATAAATCTAAGCTCCTGGAACACAGGTGCAGAACGTCATAAGGGACCCCGGCACAGAAGCTCTTGTCACCAGAGGCCTCTAACTTCAACCTCAAATAAAAATAATACAGAGATACATCACATATTGAAAACATTACATGGATTATAGCAACCTTTAAAACCAACTGGAACTTGACCCATCTGCCAGACCTGTGCGGCTTTGGGCTTGCTGATTCCACTGTGGCAGAGAAGCTATAATGGAATCAGTAAGCACTATTCTCCTACAATACATGGTGTGCTTTCAGAATACCATCAGCAGTGTAATTTCTGACTCTGCAGTAAAGACAGAACAGTGAATTGGTCGTTGCAGCTTAACTCCCACTAATCAATCACGGCAGGCTGCATGGGAATGCAGTCAGTGCAGTTTGTCTATTGTCCTTCAGTAAAAACCCCTAGATAGCTGAAGTAGAACAGCAACTAAATCACTTTGCCTGCAGATCTTTAATATACTTTGTGCAGGGCTATATGGTAAAAAGAGAAAAATTTTACACCCTAAATTTATAGCCTTATCTATGGAAAGAATGTTTCACAATAGACCATTTTCCTATTACAACACTGGCATGGTTGTAAAATATATAGTAAGGAATAGATAGCAAATGTCTTTTAAAGCAGAATAAATATGGTCACACACAGTTTAAAGGGGCCCTCATCCTGCGAAACATCCATCAATCTTCTTTAGCTCACTTCAGAGAGCCAACTTTAGAGAATATACTAGCCAACACCTAGATCTTCATACACAACTTCTTATACGTGTCTATGACATGTCAGACAGTGAGCAAAATGATGGATTCTTTAGTGTAGTGACACCATGCAAGTCCTGTGTTGCGGATCGCTAAACAAGTCCTGAGTTATACACTGGAAATTTACATTGTTCATAACATATCCTACCCCTAAAACTGTGGTGATTTGGATGGTATAATACTAGTGAAAAATCTTGAGCAGCAAATGTTTACATTGCCCTGATAATTATTAAAAGTTAAAGGGGTAGTTCACAAAAAAAAATATCTTTCAAATTAACTGATGCCAGAGATTTTTAATGTACTTCTTTTTTTAAAAAAAAATCTCAAGTCTTCCAGTACGTATCAGCTGCTGTATGTCCTGCAGGAAGTGGTGTATTATTTCCAGTCTGACACAGTGCTCTCTGCTGACACCTCTGTCCATGTCAGGAACTGTCCAGTGCAGTAACAATGTATGTTACCACAATTTTATATTTATGTAATATACCGAATGTTATTCCTGTTGTTTCTAAACGTTAATTATACTGTTGGCACTAAAGTCAGTGCTTATAGACTTTCTCTTTTGTAATTTGTTCTTAAAAAACTAATAAAAACATTGAACCAGAAAACCTCTCCTACTCTCCAGAATGGAAAGAATACCACTTTTTGTAGGATATACAGCAGCTGATAGGTACTGGAAGACTTCAGATTTTTTAAATAGAAGTCAATTACAAATCTCTGTCACTTTCTGGCACCAGTTAATTTAAATTTTTTATTTTTTTTTTGCTTAAACTACCCCTTTAAATAAGGCTCATGAGACACACTGGACTTGAGATCTTCTTTATAGAGGGACTCTGTTGGGGCATAAAGACATTAAAAATAGGAATCACTTGCTGAGGACCCACATCTATTATGGTATTATTATTATTATTTATTTTTAACCCCTTCATGACATAGCCTATTTTGGCCTTGAGGACATTTTCGCGTTTTTGTTAAATTTTCCATATACTGTACAAAGCTTTATGAGGGCTTTTTTGTGTTATGACTTGTAAGCTATGAATGTTATCACTTGGTGTAGATGGGACTTTTTTTTTTCTTTGATTTTTCTATGTGTAAAATAAGAAAAGGGGAAGATTTGTATTGTATTATTAAGAAGGGGTTTATACATTTTGTTTTACACTTTTAAGGTCCCTATAGGGGACTATTACAAACAATCATTAGATTGCATATACTGCTCAATGCTATGCCATTGCATAGCATTGACCAGCATTATCAGCACTCTGCACAAAATGGAGTACCAGTATGTGGGAACTGCTTTTCATGGCGTACTGGTACGTCATATGACGGGAAGGGGTTAGGCACCATTGATTTCAGAGCTCTGTACATATAACACATGAAGTGCTCACAACATGCATCGTCTCCCCTCTTGGAAGGTATACTTCTAAAAATGTTACGGCTAATATTCAGGGAGAAAAGAGACAGACCACAGGAGAACTTTAATGGAATGACTTCTGGTTTTTAACCCAGACTTAAGATGAATAATAAATACAGAATGTGCATTGTGCAACTTTATTGTAAAAAAAATATGTAAAAACCTATGCCTATGTTAAGCTTATATGAAAAAAAAAAACATTTCTGGGGTATACATTTCATAATATGCTAAATGTGTAAATGTGCTTACCTTCTATGCAGGTTAAAATAACAGGTGAAGGGCTGGAATCCAATTTCCTTGTTCCAAAACCTCTCCCTTTGCAGAACATTGTCTGAATTTTTCTGATTTTCTCGCTCACATTTAGGAATATAGGAACACTGTTGGTATAAGTGTAAAATGCATATAAATATTTCACTGAAGCAAAAGGGATACATTCTTTAATGTGAAACTATAATTACACAGGAACAGAATGTGGACAGGTAAAAAGATATAAATCACAAAAGTCTGCATAAAAAAATAAATAATGTTTAAAAAAACACAGAGATTTATACTGAGGGATATAGTAGCATAAGGTGGAGTTCATTTGCAAGTAAAAAAAAGAAAAATCCTCAAGGGGCATTTCCCTCAAAACCAAGAGTTACCAAGCAACCCATAATTGTCCGCCACCTAAGTATGCTGAAACATGTTTTCATTTTAACTGCATGAATATTTGCCTAACTGCCTAACTTTGTTACCAGCACAGCACTCGGGTATAGTAAAATCCTCAGATAGTCATCTTTTACTGGTTACCACTCTGCTATTACTATACTATCTCTATAGGGCAATTTCCATGTGTTTTTAGATGTGTGTCTTTGTGCTATTATTTGTTAGATTAAATAAAAGATCTTCCGCTTTTCCTTTATGGCAATTTTTGATTACTTGGCAACTCTTATTTTTGAGGTTGATTGCCCTCCAATTTCCAGTCCGTTAAGTGTTTCCAAGCACTGCAAAAAAAAACTAGGGTTAGCCAGCCCATTTCCTCCTATTCCTGACTCCATGCCCAATTGCAAACATCCACCCCCATTTGTCTGACAGCCACTAGGCTTATTTACCACACAGATGTTGGGAATAAAGAGGTGATTAGCTGGCTAAGGGCGGGTTCACACTACGGAATTCTCGCGGACAATGTCCGCGGAATTCCGTCAGCTGTCCGCCCGCACATCTGGGCGCCTTTCCGCCGGCCCCTTAGACACCATTCTATGGGCCGACGTATTCCGCTATACGCTGAAAGAAGTGTCATGTCACTTCTTTTAGCGGATCGCGGAATACGCCGGCCCATAGAATGGTGTCTATGGAGCCGGCGGAAAAGCGCGTGCCCGTGCGGGCGGACAGCTGATGGAATTCCGCGGACATTGTCCGCGAGAATTCCGTAGTGTGAACCCGCCCTAAGAGCTGCGCAAACATGTGATGTTCCTATAGCCCTGGCCACATGTTTATGGGGCCAGCTAATAGGCTTGTTATGCAAGCCTATTACAGCCTTAACTCTTGGCGCACTGAAACGCACTTGAGCCTCATTAATATATTTAAAAAAAGGTTTATATATTGCTGCTAGAAAGGACTATGGAAATAAAAAAAAAATTATGCACAGAATCCTGATGAGAAGCCCGTTTCTGGGCATCGGCTTATGTTTACCCCTGTTTAGCTGCTAACATGTTCACTTCAATAACAGATAGCTCCTGACATTATATAATGTATGTTGGGATTGTTGTCAAAATAAAGACAATTCTGTATATTCTATTGTTAAAGATGGCCCCCATATCCTGGACAACGCCTAATGGAAAGAGTCTGTGTATGACTATGTAATTCATGAGCTATGTAATACAACCCACTATGCAAATAAGGAACCTGTCAATGGCAAATAATAGCCTGGCATCTTATCTATATAACTCCCCTCTTGGTTCTGACTTCTTGCTGCTATATAGCCTTCTGTAACGCTTATAATAAACGAGTTTTACCTTGACATGGCGTCATAGTGGTTCTTCATACGCATATGCATATATATATATATATATATATATATATATATAAGCATACCTAATTTGGAGCAGATAGACAACAGTCTGGTACGGATTGAGTACCATCCACAACAGGATGTCTCAGGCCCTTAAATGTCTGACATTAAAGGGGATTCAAACTCGGCACTGCTGTGTCCCCACTCACTTCCTGTATCTCTGGTGGGATGAAGACGAGACACAGCAGTTCTGAGCTGAATACACTCGGCATTGCTGTGTCCCCACTCACTTCCTGTGTATCCAGGGAAATAAAGACGAGACACAGCAGTGCTGAGCTGAATATGCTCGGCACTGCTGTGTCCCCACTCACTTCCTGTGTCTCCGGGGGAATAAAGACGAGACACAGCAGTGCTGAGCTGAATACATTTGGCATTGCTGTGTCCCACTGAGGTTAAACATGTCTCCATGGACAATCCAAGCCCTGGGGATGTGTATAAGTTCAGTGGGAGAGGAGTGGAGAGGAGTAAAGCTGTATTTACCACCCCCAAGGATCCCAGCCCTAAGAGTGCCATAGCCCGCCCACCACTCTAAGAGCAGAAAGAGCTGGTCAGAAACCTAGGCAACAAGGCAATAACAGTAAAGATAGAGAAAGGGGCCAAACTTCACAGAAAGCTATTTTGCTAATGCAAAGCACTTCGGTGATGAGAACAACCCTTTAAAGCATACCTTCCATGATGTATGCCAGAAGTTTAGATATCCATGGACAGCACCATGCCAGGTCAGTAGTGCACACGACCCCCATTCTGATCCAATTGACACTGTGTACAGAACCAACCCGGCATGGTCTTACCCATGGATACCAGAATGGATTTTACACCAATTGGGAAAGTGTAAGGAACAATAATGAGGTTGATCATTACTAATGTCTATGTTCAGGTCTCTTTTTCACACATTTACCAGCATGCTTAGCTCTGGGATGGTTCTGCTGTGTTCCTGTCTCCTCTAAGTACATGATAACAAAGATGACGCTCCCGCCCTTACTTTACGTCATCCTGTCCCATCATCAGTATGTGGTGCCTGTGATGCTCCATACAGATAAGACACAAGAAATCAGAGCTGTCAAAGCATGAATGGAGCTTCACAGGGTATGGCTGAATCCTCAAATGGCAGGACCCCATTTTCAGAAATTAAACCATATTTAATAGTAAGTGATTGGGTAAAGGAGAATCAGTAATACATTTTGAAAAGCAACAGAAAAACCCATTTTATTCAAGGAAAGTTCCATGCACAGTTCAATTAACTTTTTTCTGCTCTCTAGAGAGAGAGATAAAAAGAGAGAGCCAGAGCGGCACTTGTAATTTCACTTGTCCACAGAATTTTAATTAATGTAATTTCAGTTCCCATAACTAAAGTGTTCTGAGCCTAGAGTAATGTGTGATGCTTTGTATTCTGCACCGTAAATTCATTTGGCTAACTCATCATTGGTTTTGGCTTGCAATACCTACCATTTCCATTTTAATGGTGCGTTCACACCTACAGGATCTGCAGCTGATTTTCTGCAGCAGATTTCATTTAAATAACTGAACACAGCATCAAATCTGCTGCAGATCTGCTGCAGATCCTGTAGGTGTGAACGCACCCTCAAGCTCCAAAATACACTTGTATTTTCATCTAAAATAAGCCTGATTTTAGGGCTGGGCGATGTGGCCTAAAATTTATATCACGATATAATTTGATGCATGCACAATATAACGATATATCACGATATATAAAATTTTTTGTGTGTGTATACTCACCCCCCCCCTTGCCAGTCATCACCCTTCCCCTGTGCCAGTGATCAGCCCTCCCCTATGCCTTCAGCCCCCTTTGTGCCAGTTATCACCCCCCTTGCCAGTCATCAGCCTTCCCCTGTGCCATCAGCCCACCCTGTGCCAGTGATCAGCCCTCCCTTGTGCCATCAGCCCCCCTTGTGCCAGTCATCAGCCCCCCTTGCCAGTCATCAGCCCCCCTTGCCAGTCATCAGCCTTCCCCTGTGCCATCAGCCCACCCTGTGCCAGTCATCAGCCCTCCCTTGTGCCAGTTATCACCCGCCTTGCCAGTCATCAGCCCCCCTTGCCAGTCATCAGCCCCCCGTTGCCAGTCATCAGCCCCCCGTTGCCAGTCATCAGCCCCCCCCCCCCCCCCCAGTGCCAGTCATCTCCCCCTCAGTTTTCCAGCCATTTCATGTGCCAGCCATCATGTCCCCCCAGCCAGGGCCATCATCAGCCCCATGCCAAGCCATCTGCCGCCCCCGACCCCTCTGCTACTTACCTTTCCTGCAGGGCTGGCTGATGGAGTCCGCGAGGCGAGACGGGCCGCGTCTTCTTCCCAGCATGCACTGGGAGACCTGACGTCACACGCATCAGCGCGCTAGCGCGCTGACGATGCGTGAACGGAAGGCCCTGCAGCGCGGTACCACGGAGTGGTAAGTGAGAAGCTTATTCACTACCACTCCGTGGTATATCGCGATATGACGATATGCCAAAAATCTATATCGTCAACCGAATTGATGACGATATTTTGGCATATCGTTTATATCGCCCAGCCCTACCTGATTTTCAATTTTATTTTAGTACTTTTTGGAGACAATGTTTTTTTTGTTTCATGGAGCATTTTGGGAGTTCTTATGCACATTTCCTCGCCATTTCTTAAAGTGTCACTGTCATTAAAAAATTTTGTGTAATCCTTTGTTCTCTGCTGGCGAATAATCTTCCTCCTCCCTCCTCCCCCCTCCCCTCTCCATAGCACAGACAGAATCCCACTGATGTAAAACAGTCGAGATTTCCTGATTCTGAGCAGTGGATGAGAGAAAGGAGAGGAGGAGGGGGGGAACCTGGGGAAAGTCTTTTTAAATGCAGATAATGGCATATTTGCCTAATAAACCAAATTACAAAGTTTCTTAAAATCGCCTGGACTATTGATTTCTGCAAAAAAACAAAAAAAAAATTTACGACAGTGACTCTAAGTGTTTTATGCAAATCAGTGTGTAAAAAAATACAGCAAATTCAAGGTAATTCAATAGGAAATAATTACATAACATAGGTGTATTTTGAGATGTAGCACAGCTGTTTTACTTTACAAAATACACCCACTTTAGGAACATATCAGGATGTTTCACTCAGATCTGTGAAAAAAGTGCAATGTGCCAAAAGAAGTATTCTAACTCCTCCACGGTATTCCTGTTCCCAAGTTTGGGGTGTAATAGTAATGTAGACCACCATAAATTAGATCAGCAAGGGAGGTGGTGTTAGTATGTTATAGCCATGTTTCTGTAAGAGCCAGCAGGTGGAGAGAGTTTAAAAGGAATTCGTAATGAATTATAGGGAGTAGCTGAGACAAAGACATATTATGAATATTAACCTAATCTGCAGGGCCTCTTTAAGAAGCAGGCAAGGAGGTGAAGTAAGCAGTCATTTAAGGTGGGACATAATCAGGAAACATATCCTGTGCACGATTGGGAAACACTGCAAGCAGCTTTCTTTAATTCAGCACAAGCACATGAGAGGGCAACTATGGGTGATCATTCACAGATAGTCTGGTGCAGTGCCGCCTTTCAGCATATGTTACACGCAATGGGAAGCCAGGTGCTATGGATCTGGCTTGTTGCATCCAGTATTCCCATATGGGGAAGCTTCGCATCACCAGACATATGTGAACTAAGTCTAAACAAATAAGCATAAACTCAAAGAAGAAAGGAGACAAAAAGTAAAATAATAAACGTAAATAATGAAGTACTATACAAAGCAGGGAGAACAAAAGTAGATAGGGATGGTGCTGAAAGGTTACATACTAGGATATAGCCATACCATTAAAAGACAAAAATGTAAGATCAGTCCTACATACTTGAGCTATGACAGTGTCTAGAAGCGGCATAGCTAAAATTCATGGGCCTCATAACAAGAAACTGTACGGACCCCCACCCCATACTCACATGACCTGGCGCAGACCTGCAGCGTTCAGTTCTCCCAGATCCCCAGCACACAAGTGACATCACTGGCAGGCAGGAACCGTAGCTACCATGGAGGCAGATGACATTTCACTGAGGGGCCCCAAAGCAGTTGCTTGGTCTGCCTACACCACTCGTGTCTGGTATGTCAGAGGTAGTGAAATATTTAAATTAAAAACACAAATTCTATTTACGCTATATAAGCTAGAAATCCCATAATATATGGGTCATCACATGGTTACTCATTTTTTTCTTTGTTATTTAAAGAGGTTACCCCATGATATATAGGATATGGGGGCGATTGGCTGACTGGTAAAGTGAATGGTGGTGTGAATGGAGTGGCAGAGGAGTGAACTGCTGGAGTTAATGGAGTGGCAGAGGAAAGCTTCAGGGTGCTAACACACACGACAGATGCGCAGCGTATTTATCTCTGTGAGATTCTCACAACATAATACGCAGCAATATTGGTGTCCATTGTTTTCTATGGGAAAGTAAACTCGCTGCTGATTCTCGACTGATTTTCTACATAGGCACGTGCGATTTTCAAGCACAAAAATTGCATTGAGGCAACCTGCGAGTTTCTGGCGTATTTACTGAGATAAATACGCTGCGCATCTGTCATGTGTGTTAGCACCCTTAAAGCATTACTGTCATTTGTAGTAACTTTTAAAACATCATCAAAAGTTACTGATTGCATCAGGTGTCCCAGCTGAGACCCACTACAAGCCTGATATACAGCCTGATGGAGTGCCTGGCAGTGTGCCTCACCGTCCTGCTGGATGAACATACAACTCTTTAGCTCCATAGACTGCAATCAGGCAAAATAGCTGGATATGACTGACAGCCAGGGAGACACAGCCGAAAGGCGTGCTGGACAGCGAGTGTATCTTGGAATGGCAGTGGGTCTCAGCAGTGAGATTCAGTGCGATCCGTAACTTTTTATATGTCTGATGACACGTCAAGTTACTACAAATGAGCATAATGATTTAAATCTTGAGAAAACCACTTTAAGTCCAAAAATCCTTTGTGCTTATCTGCCTTATTTCCTAAACTGACTTGCCTTATAAAAACTTGTTCCCATTTTCTCTATGAAGACTCCAAGCTTATTGTTTGTTTTCTCTTATTATAATAATCTTTCCATCTAATGCTTCCTGCTCTTTTTCAGCTACAGTACTTTTTCCCCCTCTCTGTTGCTTGCCTTATCTTCCTCCTAAACATCTCCTTTCTATCTTATTCTGTTCTCCTCCTCCTTTCTGCACAGATTTTAGATTTGAACCAGGTCCCTTGTTACACATATTCATGGATGCAGAGGTCCTAATTTTCAGAATTTTTTAAAATTAAACTACACGGCACAATTGTTTTGAATACTTGTCAAGCAGTGTATGAGATGATATTTAATGTTTTTATTTAAACGGTATGGGTTCAAGTTACACATCTATTTCTTGAATTGTATATACCCACTTTAAGGCTATGTTCACACAATGTAAAAGTATGGCCGTTGTTGCCATTGGCAACAATGGCCGTACTTTCTGTGGAGTGAAACACTGCCTCTGCTTCAATGGGATCCCGGCCGGAAAGTATACACATTGTATACACTCTGGCTGGGATCCCGCGCGGCACCGCAAAGAACTGACATGTCAGTTTTCTGCGGCCGCAATTCAATGAATTGCGGCCGTAGGAAACCCTGTCAGTTCACACAGTGAAGCGAGCGGCATTGTGTGCTATGGGAGGTTCTTATGTGGGCGGGCGCTGATGCGCCCGCATCAGAACCCTGCGGCCAAAAGATCATCCGGCCATTCCGTGACCCGGCCAGGGTCACGGAACGGCCGGTCTCATATGTAGTGGGAACATAGCCTAAACCAGGAGAAAATCCTACCACTGTCTAATGCATAGCAAACCCAGTACTAGTACTGCAAAAAAGACAAGAGAGTAATAGGTAAGTTCTGCATAGCCAATGCAGTACCTAGACTGCTATATGCTCAAACATTAGCAGAAATACTGTTTACGGGTGCCTTCACACCTACCGTATTGCAGCAGAAAATCCGCTGCAGATCCGCAGCAGATTTACCTAAATGAATGAACACAGCCTTAAATACGCACTGTCAAATCCGCTGCGGATCCGCAGCGGATTTGTAAGTGCGGATTTGATGCTGTGTTCATTCATTTAGTTAAATTTGCTGCGGATCTGCTGCGGATCCGCAGCGGATTTTCTGCTGCGATACGGTAGGTGTGAAGGCACCCTACATCTTTTTCATAGTAAACAGCAAAGTTAGGAGGCACTTAATGGGGTAGTGACTAAGAGGATGTCCCTGAAAGTCCTCCTTAAACCTACACCTTCTATTTCCTCACTAATCTTTCACCAACAATTACCTCTAATTTAGCTAATGGAATAACTACTGCCTCCTTTCATGATTTATTCTTCTTTAGGGCAGAAGGGAATGTTTTTTTTATGAGATCTTATCTCAGGATAATGTAATGTACTATGGAATAAAATAAAAATATTCTAAACTTTATTCTATCTATTAATTTATAAAAAGCAGGGAACATTTTCAATATTCTTCCATCAGCAACTAACTTTCTCTCCACATCACTTAAAGAGGGTACTCTTTTTATATATCTCTTATATGCAACATACTAAACAGCCTGTTCTCACCTACTCATGCTCCTCCGGGAACCACCTGCCGCATCTTTGGGTCCCTCGCTGAATACTCCCGCTAGCACTTCTAAGATGGAATTGTCTCGGCAGTGACAGCCTGCTTAGCCAATCACTGGCTGTAGTGTTGTCTTGTTGTATTACATCTGTATTACACCTTACATACTACAGACTCGACCTGGGAACTCCCGGCATCATCATTCAAAATGATGTTGTAAGCTCCAAAAGAATTACAATTTTGCAGTATTGTACTGACACGGTGCAGTAGCGCAGACATTTACCCGTTTCGCAAATCACATTATCATATTGAATAATGATGTCAGGAGTTCTGAGGTCTGGTCCGTAGTATACAGTTCCATATATCATGGACATGTGAATGCAGCCTAAGGGAAGCCAACTGCCAGAACTTCCTGGAGATTGCAGTTGAACTGGGCATGCCTGGCCCATCTTATTGGGTTGTAACCAAGGGCAACAAAACAATGGAGGCACATGTGGGGATTAGTGAGTCTATAGCTCTTAAACACTACAGTTCCAGAAATGCTTTCATATTTAAATCATGTTTAACCCCTTCACGTCAGCAATCTGTATATATACGTTCCTATTGCACATACCCTGTGCAGTAGGAATGTATATATACGTTCCTGCTCTGACGGGGCTTTATGATGAGAACGGGATCGCTGCAGAGATAGCGATCCCGCTCTCATCTGAGTGCAGCACCGGAGATAATAAGAATCAGCTGCAATCCCGCAGCTGACCCCCATTAACCCCTTAGTGACCGCCGAAACGGCGGTCACTAATGGGCCGGTGCCGCCGCTGTATTTCATCTCCCCCCACCGTGAATCCACGGTGGGGGAAGATGAAATAACTAAAATCAGACCCCAGATCAGCCCCCCTAGTGCCCCTCCCCGCGGCGGCCATCAGATCCAAGATGGCCGCCGCCATCACTGTGAACAGACTAATGTCTGTTCACAGTGATCTAACAGTAAAATGAATGAAACACCCATGCTCTCCGCCACCGGAGGTAGTGGAGAGCATGGGTCAGTGATCGGTGAGCCCCCTGTGGGGTCCCGGTACAAGCGATCAGCGGTATATACTATATACCGCTGATCGCTTGTGCCATGTGCTCCCCAGCACTTTTTATCCCGTCACCATGAATGATTGGTGACAGGGGATAAAAAGTGATACTGTGCCCCCCCCAAGTCGCACCGCACGTTGCCTCTGACCACTGCACGTTGCCTCTGACCACTGCACGTTGCCTCTGACCACCGCACCTTGCCACTGACCACCGCACCTTGCCTCTGACCACCGCTCCTTGCCTCTGACCACCGCGCCTTGCCTCTGACCACCGCGCCTTGCCTCTGACCACCGCGCCTTGCCTCTGACCACTGCACCTTGCCTCTCACCATCCCAAATTGCCAATGACCCCCTCCAGATTGCCCGTAACCACGCCAGATTACAGGTATCCACCTCAGATTACCTATAAGCACTTCAGTTTATCCGTAACCACCCCAGATTGTCTGGAACCACCCCAGATTGTCCATAACCAGCCCCAGATTGTCCATAACCACCCCAGATTGTCCGTAACCACCCCAGATTGTCCGTAACCACCCCAGATTGTCTGTAACCACCCCAGATTGTCTGTAACCACCCCACGTTACCCGTAACCACAGCAGGTTGCCTGTAACCATCCTAGATTGTCTGTAACCACAGCAGGTTGTCCGTACCCACCCCACGTTGCCCGTAACCACCCCAGGTTGCCTCTAACCACCCCAGGTTGCTGTAACTACAGCAAATTGCCCGTGACCACCCCAGGTTGCCCGGAACCACCTCAGACTGCCCGTAACCACCTCCAGATTACCCGGAACCACCCCAGACTGTCCGTAACCACCTCCAGATTACCTGTAATCTAATTTTTTTATTTTATTTTAGTAACTGCGCTATTCTAATAACTATTACTAGCTGCGGTTTTGCTCCAGCAAATTGGCACTCCTTCCCTTCTGAGTCCTGCTGTGTGCCCATACAGTGGTTTATGCCCACATATGGGGTACCGTTGTACTCAGGAGAACCTGCGTTACAGATTTTGGGGTACATTTTTTCTCCTGTTCCTTGTGAAATTTAGAAATTTCAAACTAAACCAACATATTATTGGAAAAATTTGAGTTTTTCATTTTTACTGGCCAATTTTAAATACTTTCCTCTAATACCTGTGGGGCCAAAATGCTCATCCTACCCCAAGATGAATTCTTTAAGGGGTGTACTTTCCAAAATGGGGTGAATTTTGGGGGGGTTCTACTCTGTAGACATTACAGGGGCGCTGCAAACGCACCTGGCGCTCAGAAACTTCTTCAAAAAAATCTGCACGGAAAATGCTAATTGGCGCTCCCTTCCTTCTGAGCCCTGCTGTGTGTCCATACAGTGGATTATACTCACATATGGGGTACCATTGTACTCAGGAGAACCTGCGTTACAGAATTTGGGGTGTATTTTCTCTCCTGTTCCTCGTGAAATTGAGAAATTTCAAACTAAAGGAACATATTATTGGAAAAATTCAAGTTTTTCATTTTTACTGTCTACTTTTGAATACTTTCCTCTAATCCCTGTGGGGTCAAAATGCTAACCACACCACAAAATGAATTCTTTGAGGGGTGCACATTTCAAAATGGGGTGACTTATGGCAAGATTTTACTCCGCTGGCACTACAGGGGCACTGCAAACGCACCTGGCGCTCAGAAACTTCTTCAGCAAAATCTGCATTAAAAAAGGTAATTGGCGCTCCTTTCCTTCTGAGCCCCGCTGTGTGCCCATGCAGTGATTTATGCCCACATATGAGGTACCGTTCTACTCAGGAGAACCTGCGTTACAAATTTTTGGGTACTTTTTTTCTCTTATTCCTCGTGAAATTGAGAAATTTAAGACTAAACGAACATATTATTGGAAAAAATTTGAGTTTTTCATTTTTACTGTCTAATTTTGAATACTTTCCTCTAACACCTGTGGGGTCAAAATGCTCATCCTACCCCAAGATGAATTCTTTGAGGGGGTGCACTTTCCAAAATGGGGTGACTTATGGGGGTTTTTCTCTCTGCTGACACTACAGGGGCTCTGCAAATGCACCTGGCGCTCGGAAACTTCTTCAGCAAAATCTGCAATGGAAAAGCTAATTGGCGCTCCCTTCCTTCTGAGCCCTGCTGTGTGCCCATACAGTGGTTTACGCCCACATATGGGGTACCGTAGTACTCAAGTGAACCTGCATTACAAATTTTGGGGTGCTTTTTCTCTCACGTTCCTTTTGAAAATGAGAAACTTTAATCTAAACGTATATATTGGAAAATTTAGATTTTTCATTTTTTTACGGCCTAATGGTGAATATTTTCCTCCAGCCCCTGTAGGGTTAAAATGCTCATTATACCCCTAGATTAATTCTTTAAGGTGTGTAGTTTCCAAAATGGGGTCACTTATGGGGGTTTCCAGTATACAAACCTCCTAAATCAACTTAAAAAAAGAACTGGTCCCTAAAAAAATCAGTTTTGGAAACTTTCACGAAAATGTGGTAATTTGCTGATAAATTTCTAAGCCCCGTAACACCCTAAAGAAGTAAAATATGTTTATGAAATTAAGCCAGAATAAAGAGGACATATCGGTAATGTGACTTAGTAACTAATTTATGTGATACGACTTTCTTTTTTTAGAAGCAGAGAATTTCAAAGTTCATAAAATGCTAATTTTTAAAATTTTTCATGATATTTTGATGTTTTTCACAAAAAACACACAAAGTAGTGACCAAATTTTGCCACTAATATAAAGTGCCATATGTGACGAAAAAACAATCTCAGAATCGCTAGCATACGTTAAAGCATCACTGAGCTATAAGCGCATAAAGTGAGACAGCTCAGATTTTGAAAAATGAGCCTGGTCTTTTAGGTGCAAATAGGCGTGGTCTTGAAGGGGTTAATTAGGTTTGACCTAGTTTAAATAATACAACCTTTTGAACCTTCTGACAGAACACATCCCCCTGTACCTTTATTGCCAGTGTTTTTAGGATGTTTGTGCAGCCTGTTGTTCTTAATTGGCTATAATGGCAAGGGCAACCTATAAGTTTCATCTTATAACCTTGAGTGTCTCCTACTGAGAAAGCAAGTAAACCATTACCCTCCCAATCAGGTCATTATGCTCCATATACCTTGGTAGCTACATGAAATAGCCTTGGCCTTTAGTCTCATGGCTACCACCTGAAAAGGGATAAATTCGAACAACAATGTACAGAATTTAAAAATTTGAGACCAATTTTGTTACTGCAAGACACATAAGAACTCTTATGGTATTCTGTCAATTGGCAGTTTTAAAAACTGGTTAAATATTTACGCTATTGTGCTGACATGCTGTGTCAGTACAGTAGCGCAAATATTTAAACAGCACCCTGAGAACCACAATGTGTTCAGTTGACCATCAAATTCAAACGAGCACCACGATACTCGATCAAGCACTGTCCTCGACAAAGCACATTCGTTCAACGCTAAGTTGTGAGACATCACTTCCTAAGCCCCAAATCTTTTATGTTTCACTCACATATTTCTCTCCTCATCTCTCCTAACCTTCTCAGACCCATAAAATTTCCGTTTTCCATCTACAAAGCTATATGAAACTTATTTTTTGCAGAACAAGCTGTACTTTGAACTGCCAACCTTCATTTTAAATCAGAAAAAAAATTGAGGGGTAAAATTTGAAGAAAAAATACAATAGCACAAATCAGCAGGGCAATATTTTATTTCAATTCATCTTACAGTAAAACTGATACGATTACAGTGATACCAAATTTGTTACCGTTTTTTTTTTACTATTAAAAAAAAAGTGAAAAATGTGGGCATTACCATGTTCTGACCCCTATATTATTAATTTTTTTTCGGTCTACAGAGCATGTGTAACACTATAGAGTGTTAGGGCTTTTTCTTCCTCTACATAGTAAAACCATTTCATTTTGGATACATTCATACCACTTTTAAAGTATTGCCTTTAATTTTTTTTGCTAATTAAAACCAGATACATACTTTGTTCTTTGTAATCTGTTTTTATTTTGTAATTGTAGGTTGTACTTTTTCTGTACTGGGGGCAGCCATTCTGCCAGAGCTACTGTTGGCGGTATTCAACTGTTTATTGACTTCTATGGGACAGTGCTCTATGACCTGTGCAGAAGTCAGTGTGCAGGGAATAACGGTGCTAGGACCATCACCTGTGGTAAATATTGGATCCTGTGAATTCAGTATGTAGCTGTAACCTTTCATTGTAGCTCTGCGATGAAAATGAGATGACTGCCAAAAATTGATCCTTACAGAACAGAAAGCATCAGCTTATTATGAGGCTCAGTGTGAAAGATGCTGTGATTTTATTTATAGTGATATGGAAAAAGCATATTTTTAAAAGTTGATATCAACAATGTCATTTTCTGATGACACAGTGCTTTAAGTCATTGGTATGAGCAGTCACAGCAATAATTGGAAATATTTTTTTTTTAAAGTGTGGGGTGTAATAATGAACTCATTCAGTAAGCTGACAATGGCACACACTGGTCCACTTACATCAATGCACTACTGCCTACTGAGCATTTATCTGATAAAATATAGTTAAATTGACTATTAAGTTCTTGAAATATCTTCTCAGAACTGAAAGGATCAATATCACACATAATGGACTGTGCACAAGATGGCCATCTGTCACCTTTCAACTGCATACAAAGAGATTCCAGCATCCACTTAGTGAGGAAAAAAAATCCCTTCTTTAATTAGGCAAAATTAAAATCCATACTAAAGTGCAGAAATAGAATAAACCACTTATCGGTTTCAGGTCTTACATGGCCCTTGGTCATAACATGAATAGTTGGAACACAGGGGGGTTACAAAGTGCATGAAGACCAATCAAAATAAGAAATAGGAAATGTCCAATAATCTAAAAGCACATAAAAATATGTGTCTTCTGATAGATACAGAGACGTGTTTAGTTTTCTATTTTGGTTCATTTTCTTGTTAATTAATTTTTCTTTATTTTTTACATTATACCTGAGCTACTGTTTGGCTCTGTTAACAGCATCTACCCAGCAGACATCACCAAGAGGACATCACATCTGCTTGGAACAAACTTCCAGCAGATGTGCTTGGTAAATCTAAAATAACTGAAGTTAAACATGCCTGGGATAAACATATATCTGTCCTAAGATAATAAGAAAAGGGCAGACTAGATGGACCCAGTGGTCTTTTTCTGCCGACAATCTTCTATGTTTCTAAGGGGGCAAGAAACTATCCTGTTTCGCCTCAACTTTGCAGAGACAAGCAGAGGTGTAGCTAGGCTCTCCTGTACCTGGAGCTAAGATTCAATTTTGCGCCCCCCCCCCCCCCCCCAACCCCGCACGTGCTCTCGCATGCACACTAAGCACAGGGGGCCAATGTTATTGATTGTGATTGCATTCCTGGTTTTCTGATTTCTGGATTTTGACTTTTGGACTATTCTCTGGACTACGATTTTGTACTACGCTGATCATTTGTTGCTGACTTTGTTATTCTGACCACAAGTTTTGTGTCTGTTTGTCTGTCTTGTCTGCGTTTTTTGTCACACCGTTGAAGGCCAGAGACTGTCAACCAGTTATCCGCTGCCATTTAGGGCAGTTGAGGTAATTAGGCAGGGACAGCAGGGCGGGTGTCAGTGCTAGGGCATCACCTGTCTTGTGTCCTCCCCTCCCAAAGTCCTATCAGTATGTGTCTCTCAAACACTGCAGATAAAAAAAAATGCCTGTAGATTGAAATATGTTTCTTTCCATATTATGCATCAGACACATTTATCTTCCTGGAAAACCCATTTGAATTGCTTGTCTCATAAGCAAAAATTACAAAATGTAAAGAAATACCTGGGTATATCCTTCGAAACGCTACATGACAATATGACCAGATAGACAAAGACACCATGCAATGGATCCTTTAAATAAATGACAAAAAATGTGCTGAAAATATTATAGTGTTTCATCCTATGTTAGAAGATTCCAATAAGCTGACACGAGGAACAGTAGGAACATATCTATATGTTCCTGGACTGGAGGGGCTTTAAATGTGTGCCCGCATTGGAGTGGTCCCGCGCACATCAGTGTGGCCTGTGCCGGAGCTAATGAGAGACAGCCTCGGTCCCACAGCTGCCTGTAATTAACCCCCTTAAACGCCACAAGGTATAGTGATTGTAGCGTTTAAGGTAGTCAGTGACAGGACAAGCACCTGTCACTGATGCTGCAGGGGTCCTTCTCACTTGTACTGACGGGGGGTGATAAGACACTTACCGCTGTCTTGTCAAAACTTAGATCTCTTCAAAGAGTCTCCTCTCAGGCAGACTCTATGCACAGATCGCCGATAATACTAATGAATTATATGCAATGGCATAGCATTCATCAGTATATGTATCAGAGCATTGCATATATATATATATATATATATATATAAATATATATATATATATATATATATATATATATAAATAAAAGTTTTCTTACATCGATATGATACCAATAAAAACTAGAGATCATGACGCAAAAAAGGACACCCCAACCAGCCCTGTAGGTGGAAAAATAAAAGCGGCATGGCTCTTAGAAAGCGGGGAGGACCATTGCTTTTATTTGACCTAGACAGCCGTGCATCAATGACCTTCGGTCATGAAAGGATTAATACATTTGCAAAAAATCTCTAAAATCCTGTTTATACATTCTGATTAGGGGGCATTGGATGCAGACTTGGATGGGAAAACATGATTTTTATTTTACACAAGGGGCAACATAAGATGCAAACAAAGGCTTTCTGAAGGCATTGTAATAAGCACACATTTGGTCTCATGTCTCGAGGACGCCTTGGACATGGAGTCATAGATGTGCTGCCAAAATTTCCCTTTTTTTTCTGTTGAATGTGGGGGGTGTGGCTACCTCCTGTTGGCTTGCACTCCACCCATGTCCCAAGGCTGCTATAAAAGAGATCATTTGGTTCCTATCTGCCCAGTTGTAGGCTTATTCAGCCCAAGAGAGGCCATTGCTAGTGTGAAAATGCTAGAGTAGGGACCGTGCCTCTGAGGACGCCTTAACGTGGTGACATGGTACACTCTGATCAAATAGTTTGCTAAGATCCTCACTTTTCTAAAAAAAAAAATTATATTTTAATTTTTAATATCTACAGAGCAGGTGTTTACCATGTGTACGCTGGGAGGAGTATATACGGTAAGCCCTTGCACCTGTGGGTTGCTGTTGCACTTTTAGTTTTGTCTGTACTTAAGCCACAAGCAGCGTGCAACCTGCAGTGTGAACAGAGTCATAGATGTGCTGCCAAAATTTCCCTTTTTTTCTGTTGAATGTTGGGGGTGTGGCTACCTCTTGTTGGCTTGCACTCCATCCATGTCCCAAGGCTGCTATAAAAGAGATCATTTGGTTCCTATCTGCCCAGTTGTAGGCTTATTCAGCCCAAGAGAGGCCATTGCTAGTGTGAAAATGCTAGAGTAGGGACCGTCCCTCTGAGGACGCCTTAACGTGGCGACATGGTACACTCTGATCAAACAGTTTGCTAAGATCCTCACTTTTCTAAAAAAAAAATTTATATTTTAATTTTTAATATCTACAGAGCAGGTGTTTACCGTGTGTACGCTGGGAGGAGTATATACGGTAAGCCCTTGCACCTGTGGGTTGCTGTTGCACTTTTAGTTTTGTCTGTACTTAAGCCACAAGCAGCGTGCAACCTGCAGTGTGAACAGAGTCATAGATGTGCTGCCAAAATTTCCCTTTTTTTCTGTTGAATGTTGGGGGTGTGGCTACCTCTTGTTGGCTTGCACTCCACCCATGTCCCAAGGCTGCTATAAAAGAGATCATTTGGTTCCTATCTGCCCAGTTGTAGGCTTATTCAGCCCAAGAGAGGCCATTGCTAGTGTGAAAATGCTAGAGTAGGGACCGTCCCTCTGAGGACGCCTTAACGTGGCGACATGGTACACTCTGATCAAACAGTTTGCTAAGATCCTCACTTTTCTAAAAAAAAAATTTATATTTTAATTTTTAATATCTACAGAGCAGGTGTTTACCGTGTGTACGCTGGGAGGAGTATATACGGTAAGCCCTTGCACCTGTGGGTTGCTGTTGCATTTTTAGTTTTGTCTGTACTTAAGCCACAAGCAGCGTGCAACCTGCAGTGTGAACAGAGTCATAGATGTGCTGCCAAAATTTCCCTTTTTTTCTGTTGAATGTGGGGGGTGTGGCTACCTCCTGTTGGCTTGCACTCCACCCATGTCTCAAGGCTGCTATAAAAGAGATCATTTGGTTCCTATCTGCCCAGTTGTAGGCTTATTCAGCCCAGGAGAGGCCATTGCTAGTGTGAAAATGCTAGAGTAGGGACCATGTCTCGAGGACGCCTTAACGTGGCGACATGGTACACTCTGTTTGATCAAATAGTTTGCTAAGATCCTCACTTTTCTAAAAAAAAAAAAAAAATTATATTTTAATTTTTAATATCTACAAAGCAGGTGTTCACCGTGTGTACGCTGAAAGGAGTATATATGGTAAGCCCTTGCAACAATTTTGTTTTAGTTTTTGTATCAACAATATTTTTTACGCTATTTTATAATGTGGATATCCTTAGAAGGGATATATTAATAACTTGCTATATTTCTCAAAGATTGTATTGTTAATTTCTATGTTACTTTACAAAACAAGATACAAAATTCTCTACAGAACTAGGTAAACCCCAAACCACAGACAGTACATAGCCAGACTATTGTCAACTTTAGTCCATGTGTAGGTAAGTCCTAGCCTTTTGGTCTTAAGATAAGCTTCTGCCAGGGAAGTCTGGCAGCGGTTTACTCCCCTCTCTCACTTAGAACCTATGCAAACTAGGCTGACACAAATGTTGATACTACCAACTTTAGGTTCTCAGATGTGGATATGGATGTCATTTCGGACCCATGTACTGCTGTATAAGGCAACAATACAAAACCTAACCTGTTACAGTTGGCCTGCAAACATATGATGTGAACATTATCCTGGACTAGACTGAGTATGAGAGGTATATTGTATCATTTTGTTATCCTTTATAAAGAACAGCATCTTTTACATTAATCTACTTCTCAGACAGTCATTTCACAACCACAGTGTATCATTAATGATACAGTGAGTTTACACAAGGTGAACATTCCATTTATCATTTTCACACAAAAGGCTTCGGCATCATTTTTATATCAGAAACTAGGACATCCATGAGACATTATGTTCCCTCAATGAAAATACACACAGAACTTGAAGAGTAATGTATGGTCTGTGAATTATTAAAGCAAATTTATCAAAAGACCTGAGAAATGAAGCCATTACCATTTCCTGCACTGAATTCAACAGTGCCCTTCTTTTGCAAATCCACCACACCGACCCTGAGATAAATCCTTTTCTCTAAATATGCTAATGAGCTATTCTGGTGCACTGGAGGTGGGCCCAGTGCACCGATTTACTCTCCCATTGAACCTCTTGTGGTTAAGAAGTTATCAACACAGAAAGTTGCTTTGTGTTCAGCTTGATCTTTGTGTCAGCACCATGGACCACACAATGAACATGGCAAATAGCTGTGCATCACACATTTGCGGTTGTTACAACTTTATGTGGTGGTAACTCTTGAACTACAAGAGATATTGCAAAACGGATTGTGGCAATCCAGTTCTGGTCTTCTTTGATATGCTACATGACAACCTTTCCATTGGAAAAACTTGACCTTGATCCAATATGGCAGCTTTTAACCCCTTGCCGCATATGGACGTACGGCACGTCCAAATCTGCATACAGTTCCTGCAGATGGACGTGCCGGTACGTCCACGGGATGACAGGGGCGCAGTAGCTGCACTCCTGTCATCCCCGGCGGGGCCCGGCTGTCAGTGATAGCCGGGCACCCGCCGCAACTGCCGAGATCCGCGCCAAGCCCGGATCCCGGCAGTTAACCCCTTAGTGACCGCCGGTACGGCGGTCACTAATGGGCCGGCGCTGCAGTGAATTCACGGTGGGGGGAGATGAAATAAGTGAATCAGACCCCAGATCAGCCCCCCCTCCTAGTAGCCAGTCACTAACCCCCCTCCCCCGGCGGCCATCGGATTCAAGATGGCCGCCGCCATCGCTGTGAACATGAGTATATCTGTTCACAGCGATGGAAATGTAAAAATGAATTAACACCCCATGCTCTCCGCCTGTGGGGTCCCGGAACAGGCGATCGGCGGTATATACCATATACCGCCGATCGCCTGTTCACAGTGCAGGGATGCACTTTTTATCCCCTGTCACCATCAATGATTGGTGACAGGGGATAAAAAGTGTCAGGGTCCGTCCCCCAAGTCGCCCCCCACTCCCCCCAGTCACCCCCCGTCCCCCAGTCACCCCCCTACCCCTTATACGTTACCTGATCCTGGAGCTCCTTCCTCCTCGACGTCCTGGCTGGTTATGAAGTGCGCATGCGCTTCACAACCAGCCAATTCTGAAAATTTAAAGTGACAGAGACCAATTTGGTCTCTGTCAATGAACTATGATTACTGTGATAGAAATTATCACAGTAATCATAGTAATACAGTGAAAATGAGCAGGTTGCCTGTAACCACCCTAGATTGCCTGTAACCACAGCAGGTTGTCTGTAACCACAGCCGGTTGTCCGTATCCTTGTCAGGTTGCCTGTAACCACCCCAGGTTGCCTGTAACCACCCCAGGTTGTCCGTATCCACGCCACGTTGCCTGTAACCACCCCAGGTTGCCTGTAACCACCCCAGGTTGCCTGTAACCACCCCAGGTTGTCTGTAACCACAGCCGGTTGTCCGTATCCTTGTCAGGTTGCCTGTTACCACCCCAGGTTGCCTGTAACCACCCAAGGTTGTCCGTATCCACATCAGGTTGCCTGTGACCACTCCAGGTTGTCTGTAACCACAGCCGGTTGTCCGTATCCTTGTCAGGTTGCCTGTAACCACCCCAGGTTGCCTGTAACCACCCCAGGTTGTCCGTATCCACGTCAGGTTGCCTGTAACCACCCCAGGTTGTCTGTAACCACAGCAGGTTGTCCGTATCCACGCCACGTTGCCTGTAACCACCCCAGGTTGCCTGTAACCACCCCAGGTTGTCTGTAACCACAGCAGGTTGCCCGTATCCACCCCACGTTGCCCGTAACCACCCCAGGTTGTCTGTAACCACAGCAGGTTGTCCGTATCCACCCCTCGTTGCCCGTAACCACCCCAGGTTGCCTGTGACCACCCCATGTTGACCATATCCACCCCATGTTAACCATATCCACCCCAGATTGTCTGTAACCACAGCAGGTTGTCTGTAACCACCCCAGGTTGTCCGTATCCACCCCAGATTACCCGTACCCACCCCAGGTTGCCCGTAACCACCTCCAGATTACCCGGAACCACCCCAGACTGTCCGTAACCACCCCACGTTACCTGTAATCTCATTTTCTTTATTGTATTTTAGTAACTGCGCTATTCTAATAACTATTACTAGCTGCGGTTTTGCTCCAGCAAATTGGCACTCCTTCCCTTCTGAGCCCCGCTGTGTGCCCATACAGTGGTTTATGCCCACATATGGGGTACCGTTGTACTCAGGAGAACCTGCGTTACAGATTTCGGGGTACATTTTTTCTCCTGTTCCTTGTGAAATTTTGAAATTTCAAACTAAATGAACATATTATTGGAAAAATTCGAGTTTTTCATTTTTACTGGCCAATTTTGAATACTTTCCTCCAATACCTGTGGGGTCAAAATGCTCATCCTACCCCAAGATGAATTCTTTGAGGGGTGCACTTTCCAAAATGGGGTGTCTTATGGGGGGGGTTCACTCCGCTGGCACTACAGGGGCTCTGCAAACGCACCTGGCTCTCAGAAACCTCTTCAGAAAAATCTGCACTGAAAATGCTAATTGGCGCTCCTTTCCTTCTGAGCCCGGCTGTGTGCCCATACAGGGGTTTATGCCCACATATGGGGTACCGTTCTACTCAGGAGAACCTGCGTTACAGATTTTGGGGTGAACTTTCTCTCCTGCTCCTCAATAAATTGAGAAATTTCAAACTAAAGGAATATATTATTGGAAAAATTCGTGTTTTTCATTTTTACTGTCTACTTTTGAATACTTTCCTCTAATAGCTGTGGGGTCAAAATGGTCACCACACCCCAAAATGAATTCTCTGAGGGGTGCACTTTCCAAAATGGGGTGACTTATGGGGAGATTTTACTCCGCTGGCACTACAGGGGCTCTGCAAACGCACCTGGCGCTCAGAAACTTCTACAGCAAAATCTGCATTGAAAAAGCTAATTGGCGCTCCTTCCCTTCTGAGCCCTGCTGTGTGCCCATACAGTGGTTTATACCCACATATGATGTACCGTTCTACTCAGGAGAACCTGCGTTATAAATTTTGGGGTAATTTTTTTCTCTTGTTTCTCGTAAAATTGAGAAATTTCAAACTAAACGAACATATTATTGGAAAAATTCGAGTTTTTCATTTTTACTGTCTACTTTTGAATACTTTCCTCTAATACCTATGGGGTCAAAATGGTCATTACACCCCAAGATAAATTCTCTGAGGGGTGCACTTTCCAAAATGGGGTGACTTATGGGGAGATTTTACTCCGCTGGCACTACAGGGGCACTGCAAACGCACCTGGCGCTCAGAAACTTCTACAGCAAAATCTGCATTGAAAAAGCTAATTGGCGCTCCTTCCCTTCTGAGCCCCGCTGTGTGCCCATACAGTGGTTTATACCCACATATGATGTACCGTTCTACTCAGGAGAACCTGCGTTATAAATTTTGGGGTAATTTTTTTCTCTTGTTTCTTGTGAAATTGAGAAATTTCAAACTAAACGAACATATTATTGGAAAAATTCAAGTTTTTCATTTTTACTGTCTACTTTTGAATACTTTCCTCTAATACCTATGGGGTCAAAAAGGTCATTACACCCCAAGATAAATTCTCTGAGGGGTGCACTTTCCAAAATGGGGTGACTTATGGGGAGATTTTACTCCGCTGGCACTACAGGGACACTGCAAACGCACCTGGCGCTCAGAAACTTCTACAGCAAAATCTGCATTGAAAAAGCTAATTGGCGCTCCCTTCCTTCTGAGCCCCGCTGTGTGCCCATGCAGTGGTTTATGCCCACATATGGGGTACCGTTGTACTCATGAGAACCTGCGTTACAAATTTTGGGGTGCTTTTTCTATCATGTTCCTTTTTAAAATGAGAAACTTTAATCTAAATGTATATATTATTGGAAAATTTTAATTTTTTATTTTTTTACGGCCTAATGGTGAATACTTTGCTCCAGCCCCTGTAGGGTTAAAATGCTCATTATACCCCTAGATTAATTCTTTAAGGTGTGTAGTTTACAAAATGGGGTCACTTATGGGGGTTTCCAGTATACAAGCCTCCTAAATCAACTTAAAAAAAGAACTGGTCCCTAAAAAAAAATCAGTTTTGGAAACTTTCACGAAAATGTGGTAATTTGCTGATAAATTTCTAAGCCCCGTAACACCCTAAAAAAGTAAAATATGTTTATGAAATGAAGCCAGAATAAAGAGGACATATTGGTAGTGTGACTTAGTAACTAATTTATGTGCTACGACTTTCTTTTTTTAGAAGCAGAGAATTTCAAAGTTCATAAAATGCTAATTTTTTAAATTTTTCATGATATTTTGATGTTTTTCACAAAAAACACACAAAGTAGTGACCAAATTTTGCCACTAATAAAGTGCCATATGTGACGAAAAAACAATCTCAGAATCGCTAGCATACGTTAAAGCATCACTGAGCTATGAGCGCATAAAGTGAGACAGGTCAGATTTTGAAAAATGAGCCTGGTCATTAAGGCCCAAATAGGCTTAGTCTTGAAGGGGTTAATATAGGAGCCATGTTATAGATATAGCCTAAAAGATAGGCCCTCTTAACCATTAATTGCTGAGGTATTTAGATACATAATCCCCCCCCCCCCCACTCACCCCCATTTCTGAAATGTGAACTTGAGTCTTACATTAAGATGGATTCATCATGGGTGGAGAACACTGCCAAGATAAAATAATAATAATATTTAATTCTTTTGTAATCTGCAAGTTCCTCTCTCTTGAAATTACTTTTGCATAAACTCCAGAGCATTCATCTTACATTTTTACAGGGTTCAGGGAGATCGAGAGTCAATGCTAAAATCCTTTACTGTCACGTAAAGGTGTCAAGTAAAGGTGACCTTTGCCTCCCTAACATACTTTTATATTACCAAGCTTTAAGTAGGGCATCTCTCTACAGTGGCATGGGATGGGTATATGTGCGAAACTATATTCTTTTCCCTATTATTTTATAAAACCTGCAATTTATGCAGCTCTGGCCGATCATTGTCAACGGCTGATCGTCTCTTATTACACGGCCTAATTTGGCCGATTAATGCTCCGTGTAATAGGACCCTTACTGATAAATTCAGTCTTGGTTGGAGGGGTTTTGTTCTATCAGTGTAATAATGTCAAATATTGCCCATAAACCTGACATCTCCATCTCTGTCTGTGGTGCAACCATAACCCCTACACAACAAGCCCGCTGCCTTGGGGTTATAGTTGACTCAGATCTGTCCTTCACTCCTCATGTTAAATCTCTATTACGTTCCTGTAATCTGCATCTAAAAAAAATCTCTAAAATCCGTCGCTTCCTTACTGTTGAATCTGCTTAAACTTTTATTGCCGCTCTTATTCATTCCCGTCTAGACTACTGCAATTCCTTACTAATCGGCCTTCCTTCCTCTAAACTCTCCTCTCTCCAGTACATTCTCAATGCAGCGGCCAGGCACATTTCCATGTCCAGCCACTATACCAATGCCTCCCCCCCTGTGCCAGTGACTACACTGGCTCCCTATTAAACACAGGATACAATACAAAGTCCTCCTGCTCACCCACAAAGCTCTCCACAGTGCTGCACCTCCCTATATCTCCTACCTCATCTCTGTCTACCGCCCTACCCGTGCCTTACGCTCCTCTAACGACTTAAGACTAATAACCACCTTAATCCGCACCTCTCACTCCCGTCTCCAGGACTTCACCCGAGCTGCACCAGTTCTATGGAATGCATTACCCAAGACTGTCAGACTCACCTCCAATGCACGAATCTTCAAACGTGCCCTCAAAACACATCTGTTCAAGCAGGCTTACCAGGTTCCCTAAATTGCCCCCCCTCCCCCAAATACATACGCCAGGCATTCAAGCACTTAGACCTGTAGCAGGCAGGCATTGGTTGGTGACTGGTTTACCCACCTTTAACTGCACTGCCTTATTTATAAAGATGGCCGGACCATGCTAAAAAGTAAGGACTTTGCCCCTCTGCCATTTTGTCTCGCACCCCCTCCTAATAGTCTGTAAGCTGATGCATGCGAGTAGAGCCCTCACTCCTCATGTATGGATAATTATATGTAGATCTCTGTAATGTCTGATTTTTGTCTATGTATTGTGAGGGGATTAGCTCATGGGATCACCATCTCCTGGGTTAGATGGGCGCTTTTTGGCACAAAACACAGTCCACACCAGCAAGTAGGGTGCTACTGGCCGCAACCAGTTTTATTTTTCTTTGCAGCAGATAAAAGAAACAATAATACAAAAGAAAACCTCCGCCGTCTGGCGACTAACTAAACAGTTATCAACTCACTAACCAGAGCTGAGCCTACTGCACAGCTCTCAAACAAAACATGCAGCACAGTGTACTCACAATGAGACTTTACCCAGGAGCAGAGAGAGCCGGAGCGGCAGCGGGAAGCCATGGCGGAGACCGACAGCTGGGAGGTGGATGACTGTGTTACACGGCAGAGCCAGATAGACCTGAGTGGTGGTCACACTGTAGGTGCATCCAGTGAGGTTAGGGATGATGGTCGCACAGTAGTAGCATCCAGTGATGTTAGTGGTGGTCACACAGTAGTAGAACAGTCGCCACTTATGGTTATAGAGTCCCTTCTTTGTCAGGTCCCAGAAGCTGTTCCTGTGGCTAATGTGAACATGCCTCAAGTAGCAAGTGATGAGATGGTGGCCAGAGAAGGTCCGGCTGAAGAGCTTGTGTTGGGTCACACATTACCTCTTACAGGGAGTCTGGAAGTTGCTGAGGCTCATATAAATGGTGAAGAGGTAACTTTGGAGGAACTGAGTCCTCAAAACACAGATGTGCATGAAGGAGCTGGTGTGAAAACTGTCACTTTGGAGACTGAAAGTGGCTGCAGTCTGTATGTTGCCCTGTCTGGAGTGAGAGGTAGTGAGACCTATCAGGCAAGGTCTGAGCTGAGTGTCACTCATACAGTCCCCTCCAATGTAGCTGGAAGTGAGAGGTTTCATGTTGCCAAGGGGAACAACCTGGATGTTACCAATAAGGGAAACCAAATTGTGAATGAGAATAAGGACTGTGTGCCTGCTGAGAATAAGGACTGTGTGCATGATGAGACTGGTTCTCAGTACAGTCGTCCAATGCATGTCTCCCCTAATGGACGTCTGCATGAAAGAAATGAACGGCAAAGTAAGAAAGTGGACCATGGTGTTCCTGTGTTAAGGAAAATGTGGGGGAAACACAAATCTCATGAAAAGTGTGATGTGTGTCCCCAGGAAAAGAAGATAAGGCATGAATGGTGTCACATCTTACCCCAATGTAGGACCTTTGACCCAGGAGGGGGTGTTAATAAAGTGACAAGTCCTATGGCCTTTGTCAGGGGGGGAGGATATGTGGCATGGTGGGGCTGTAAGAGGCAGTTCTGTGCCTCTGGAGTGGGAATAGGAGTTCAGGTGGAGCTCCTGGTCCATATACTCCACTTCAGTCCAAGAGCTAATGAGGCTCTGAAACCACCTGGTGGAAGCTCTATTAGAGACTCCAGAGCTTCCCAGGTGATGGCTCCCAGGTGAAGACTCCCAGGGTGGGAGAACAGTCAGCGCTAGGCCTGTGGGAGCTGCAGACAAGAAGTCTGGGTAAGACCAGTGGAGCTGGTGATATTGAGCATTAGGCTCATAAGTGACAGCTAGGGAAGCTGTGGTGTTAGTCAGTGGCTAGACGGCCTAGGTTTTATTTTATTGGCAGTGTTGCCTATGTCTTGTGTTTTTTGAACGGATAAATAAAGCTGACTGAGGTCAGTATAAAGCATACAGCACTGACTGGACTGCAATTTGTGATGTGCCAACCGTCTCAGGCCCAGGAGATGGCGATCCCAGCTAGTGAGTAACCCCCAGATTGTCACAGTATGTACCCCCACAATTGCAAAGTGCTGCGGAATCTGTTGGCGCTATATAAATAAAAAAATATTATTATTATTATTATTATTATTAATGATCCCACTCAATACTTTCGACAGGACGGGAGAGGGGTGTGGCATATTAGAATGGATGAACAAAATGATGTAAGTAATATACCCATATGTTCAGAATTTCTGTCACTAGTTTATGCTGCCCTCATTTAAGGTGGCACAAACCCAGTGATAGATTCCCTTTAACATATATAGGGAGGAGGGAGATAGAGCAATATGACCCAGAGAATAGAGGGTCGTTACAAGATTACAGAAGGACCACCACAACTGCCTCTGTCATGGAAGACCTCTAGATGGTGGTAAGAGCAAATCACCCAACCAGTTATAAATTTCCATAGGCATGCTGTCAGACCCCAATGCATTGTTTGCTGTGCAGTCAACCACTAATTCCAGTTCCCCAATATCACAATATGTTTCTGTAATCTTCAGTTTGTCTGTGAAGGTCTATGCATACAATGTTTTCTTGTAAAGAAATGAGTACATTCCAATCCTTACATCATGCAGACAAGTCTTCTTACTCGGCACAATGCACTATTGATTGTGAAGTTTTTAATATAGTGCTTCTAATCCACCAACAGTTGGTGAGTCAGCCACTTGTAATTACAAACTAACACAACTTTCATTAGGTCCCAGTTTTCTTCTTGTTTTTGGCTTTCTTTGCAGAATCAGGTTTTTTTTAACTTCTCCAAGGAGATTTTTATGTTATTGCTGCAGCGCACGGCGAGCACTGCTTATTGATTGACAATGCCGTAAACTGAGAATGCAGACAGCTAGCTACAGTATAGCGCAATTACTAGTGAGGGCTTCAATTACCTTTTTTCCAACTAACCATATAAATAAGCTGAACACAAAGCAAATAATTAAGTTACCCATCTTGACAGACCATAATGCAAATACCAAAAATCCTATTGACGCATCTCATAACACTATTTTAACACAGCAGGATGTCAAATGTAATATTGAAACAAGCTTTACAGTTTCTTTGTCAAAACACTGTTACTTCAATGTCAAAGATTATGAATCAAATATTATTAAATTGACACACTTAGTACAATTAGGCTGGGTTCACACTACATATATTTCAGTCAGTATTGTGGTCCTCATATTGCAACCAAAACAAGGAGTGGATTAAAAGCACTGAAAGTATCTGTTCACACAATGGTGAAATTGAGTGGATGGCCGCCATATAACAGTAAATAACTGCCATTATTTCAATATAACAGCCATTAATTACAACATTGTGTGAACAGATCCTTTCTGTGTTTTTAATCCACTCCTGGTTTTGGTTGCAATACTGACTGAAATATACTGACTGAAATATACGTAGTGTGAACCCAGCCTCAAACATCAAAGCAGACTATAGTTCATAGTCCAGACATCAGGTGCTGCAGCAAAGAACTGATGTGAGGGGACAACATACAGTATACAAATAAACAAAACACAACAATCACTGAGCTCAGGGAGATCAGTGAAAAAAATCCAATGGAGTACTCATTTAAGAGTCTTCACTGATTGCCCCCTACAAAATTTAACCCCTAGACGACCCTGGACGTACAGTTATGCCATGGAAGTCTGTCACCAGACAGTCTGTCACTGTACGTCCAGGGTGTTTCTCCTGCTATGAACCACGCTCGGAGCGGAGCGCGCTTCATAGGAGGTGGGGGCCGGCTGCAGTGAGCAGCCAGCACCTCACCGCTAATGACAGGCTGCAGTGATCGCACTGCAGCGTGTCATTAACTGCTTAAACGACGCGGAGTCGCCTGTCACTTACCAATCGGGACTGCGGGGGTCCCGATAGCTGTATCAGACCGCCGGAGGACTCTTACCTTACTCTGTGCGGACCGATCGGCGATCTGCTCACTGAGCCTGTACACGCCTATCGCCTGATCGCCTATCACACTGATCAATGCTATGCCTATGGCATAGCAGTGATCAGTGTGAATAATCACACTAATGTATGCAAAAGTCCCCCAAAGGGGCTTCAAATGTGTGTAAAAAAAAAAAAAAAACACCCCAAATTACAATACCCAAAATAAAATACACTACCCCAAAGCCCCTCCCCCAATAAAAGTTTAAATGACCCCCATTTCCTATTATATAAATAAAACATATAAAAATAAATAAACCATATAATCTACCGTAGCGTGTGTAATTGTCCGATCTCTTAAAATATAACAAGCGTCATTGCGAACGGTGAACGGCATACACAAAAAGAGGGGAAAAAGTGCGCAGATTACCGATTTTATGTTACTATATATATATATATATATATATATATATATATAAAAAATAATAATAAAAAGTGATCAAAACGTCCAATCTTCACAAATATGGTATTAATAAAAACTAGAGATCATGGCGGAAAAAATGAGAACCCATACAGCCCCATAGGGGAAAAAATAAAACCGTTATAAGCGTCACAATAGGCCCATTTTATTAATAACTAATTGCCAAAAAAAAGGATTTCATTAAAAAAAAAATGTATATACCATTAGAGAATCTGTGTAAACCTGCATATGGTTGTGTTCGGGCTGACCTATAGAATAGTGGTATCATGTCGCTTTTACCATATAGTGCATTGCGTAGACACAGGAACCCCCCAAAAGTTATCATATTGCATTCTTTTTTACAATTTCACCTATTTATATCTTCATTAATAATATTTAAATAAATAAATAATTCCAATGCTAAGAACCAACTGTGTGGGAGCCCCCACAAAACAGAAGTTCACAAACACCAGCGCTATGATAGTCTTGCAGCTGTCAGTCTGGGAGTCACCCGCTTCTCTCCACAAATAAATAAGTTACTAATAAATACTAAAGTGATAAATAGACCAACAAAACACAACAATCACTGAACTCAGGGAGAACAATGAAAAATTCCAATGGAGTACTCATTTACGAGTCTCCATTGATTGTCCCATACAAAATTTGAATATGCAAAAAAGGGGTCCGTGGAGCCTCAGTTACGAGTCTCAAAACAAAGGATTAGCCAGATATCCCTCTCTCCAGAGAAGGAAGCCCATTGCCAAGGGGTGCCTCCTAGTGGGGAGAGCACCAAACCACCCTGATACGTAGTCCCTCAGGTCCTCACTCTGTTGCGAGCTTTGGGACCTAAATAGGGAAACACCAGGGTGGCCCCTGTGAGACAAAGTCTAACTCTGTGGCGAGTATAACGACATAAGACAAGGGTTACCAAGGCTAGGCATCCATCCACAGACTGCAGTTTTGGGGTATTTGCCCCTCGTCAGTTTGGAGCAGGATTCTGGCTACTGGGGCAATGATAAATAGACCAACAAAACACAACAATCACTGAACTCAGGGAGAACAATGAAAAATTCCAATGGAGTACTCATTTACGAGTCTCCATTGATTCTCCCATACAAAATTTGAATATGCAAAAAAGGGGTCCGTGGAGCCTCAGTTACGAGTCTCAAAACACGGGATTAGCCAGATATCCCTCTCTTCAGAGAAGGAAGCCCATTGCCAAGGGGTGCCTCCTAGTGGGGAGAGCACCAAACCACCCTGATACGTAGTCCCTCAGGTCCTCACTCTGTTGCGAGCTTTGGGACCGAAATAGGGAAACACCAGGGTGGCCCCTGTGAGTCAAAGTCTAACTCTGTGGCGAGTATAACGACATAAGACAAGGGTTACCACTAGGAGGCACCCCTTGGCAATGGGCTTCCTTCTCTGGAGAGAGGGATATCTGGCTAATCCCGTGTTTTGAGACTCGTAACTGAGGCTCCACGGACCCCTTTTTTGCATATTCAAATTTTGTATGGGACAATCAATGGAGACTCGTAAATGAGTACTCCATTGGAATTTTTCATTGTTCTCCCTGAGTTCAGTGATTGTTGTGTTTTGTTGGTCTATTTATCATTGCCCCAGTAGCCAGAATCCTGCTCCACACTGACAAGGGGCAAATACCCCGAAACTGCAGTCTGTGGATGGATGCCTAGCCTTGGTAACCCTTGTCTTATGTCGTTATACTCGCCACAGAGTTAGACTTTAACTCACAGGGGCCACCCTGGTGTTTCCCTATTTAGGTCCCAAAGCTCGCAACAGAGTGAGGACCTGAGGGACTACGTATCAGGGTGGTTTGGTGCTCTCCCCACTAGGAGGCACCTCTTGGCAATGGGCTTCCTTCTCTAGAGAGAGGGATATCTGGCTAATCCCGTGTTTTGAGACTCGTAACTGAGGCTCCACTGACCCCTTTTTTGCATATTTAAATACTAAAGTGCCAAGCGCAAGTAAACATGTACTGTAATACTATAAGTGCAACAATAGGTCTCTTTATATATAATTGCACACTGTACGTCCCTATGAAATGGGTAAAAGTGAACTACAAATGAATACTGAAATGCCAAGCATATTATGAGCTGTAGTACTTAAAAAGATAATGATAAAACTCTTTTATAGTTGTACGCTAGATATCACTGTGAAATAAATGAAAGTACCTGTAGAAATCGTGCAGTAAAAACTTCAAAGGCGTAGTAGTCCTCCAATGTTGGTGGTAATGGCAGACCGAGATCTAGAATGCTGGCGTTGCTCCAAGGTCCAATTATGGTGCAGAAATGTGCAATACTTTTGGATAGGGATGCCCCGGCCGGCGGCTAATCCCCACAAGAAAAAAAGAAGGTTCATGGAACCGAGTGACGTTACTCTATCCCTCTATGGGTTCCCGTAGAGACTCAAAGACAAACGCATTTCAGCAAAGTAAAGCGTTTGCCTTCATCAGTTTATCGTTAACGATAAACTATCCAAACGACTGCTATTGCAAAAGAGTTGAAATCGCTCACCCACTTACATGGAATGATAATCGTTACTTATGGTTGTTCTTGCCGTAGTCTTGTCGTCGCTATTGGGTTCGGCACTACTGCGAACAATCAAACGACGTCTTATTAAATGCAAACCATTTGCGAACGAGCAACGATAAGAATAGGTCCAGGTCTTATTAAACGATCAACGATTTCTCGTTCGGTCGTTAATAGTTAACTGCTATTCAACCAAACAATTATCGCTTAGATCGAACAACTTAACGATAATCTGAACGATAATCATCCCGTGGAATAGGGCCCTAAGGGAACCCAGGACTTGGAAGGAGTACAGAGAAAGGCAGATAGTGTAAGCCCTAATGTTTCACCCCCCAAGACTGTCCCTGACTGTACTTGTCACTCTGACCCTAGGCAGTCGGCAACAACTTGGCAACATTCCCTTCACTAAACAGGTGAAACACAGAACAAGACAGACAAACACGATAAAGAATAGTCAGGCAAATACAGGTCAAACCGGAGATAGCAGAATGGTACTAGAATGGCTGGCAAAAACAAAAGTCAGAAGGACAGGCAAATTGATTAGAATTCCAAGAAATGCAATCCAATATGAAATGCAAGCTCAAGCTACAAGAGACTATCACAAGCAATATATGTAACAGCACAAGCTGATTTTACCAGGATGTGATTGGACCAGCCCTCTGAGACCCAGACCGCACACAACACAGACTGACAGGAATGGTAGATGAGTGGCAATGGAACCTGTCTAAACCATCTGCAGCCAAGCACTAGGCTAGCAAGTACAGCAAGTGCTGGAGTTCAGACTGGTCCACGGAAACAGACACAATTTAGACACTAAGGGGGTCCTTTTACGCATACAGATAAATCGCTTAATAACTTGTTTAGTGAACAATAAATCATTATGAAAAGTCATAAATATGATTGCAATTGCGGTCATATATATATATTCTGTGACTATTCATAATTGCGTTCATATCTGCATACTGTGAACAATGAGTATTTACACTGAAAGACTTGAAAGCAATTAACAATGATTTCGAGGTCAGCTCAGAAGATGTGATCAACGACATGAACGATTCGTTCATAGTTTGATCATTGCCGCGTTTACACCAGAAGATTATCGGTTAAATTCAAACAATTTTATGATTTTTCACACAATAATCGGCCCATGTAAAAGGCCCTTAAATTATGGCCCAAAGAGCAGAGGTAAACAATCCATAATTGTTATTTTTTTCCATTGCTGACTCTCAGAATTTTACTATAGCTGGACTTCTCCTTTAAAAGTAAAAATTGAAAAATTGTGCTTTATCTGCAAAAAAAAAAAAAAAAAAAGGTCTTATCACTTAATATTTTTAGTCTACATTAAGTAATCATCATTGTGAATGTATACAGTTTTTAATGCTTAAGAAATACAGTATAAAATAACACGGAAGCAGTTTTGTTCTGCTGCATTATAAAAACTATGTTAATGATAAGCAGTTTTGCATATGACATAGGAGTCACTTCATTGCGGGTCACTGTTTATGGACGCATATTTATGTTAATTTTACTGCAATGCTTTAAATTAATATCATAAGAGGACATTGCTTTGGATGTTCTCTTCATTTTCTACTGGATATATTGTAACGTTGAAATACTTCCAAAAATATTGCCACCCTAGATTACCATTAAAAATAAAGTCATCAAATGGATTTAAAACATATACTTCAGTTACATGAGGATAAATGCACTGTTCTATCTTTAATAGACACTTGTTCTTTACTCAGTAAACGAGAAAATACTTTATCAATAAAATTGATAACAAGCTGCAGATTTCTTTTTCTCAATATGTACTGATGCTTAGACCAAGGTAAACAATCATGTTTTTAAAGCGACTGTCCAATGAGGTACACGCGCCGGCATGCAGATGCCAGTGGTGCTGTCCTTCTCTTGAACTGCCCTTGGGATCCCACACTCAACGTCAGTCTTTTCCTGCACACCAGGCCGCCCCTGAGCACTGGGGCAGGCTCGCCACCCCCCAGTGTGGCATTATCCCCTCCCCTCTGTGACGCAGCTCCATTTATTCTAATGGAGCCGTGTCACCAAGGGCAAGGGGTGTCATCACACGGGGACCAGACAGCCTGCCCCAGTGTTCCGGAGCAGGCTGGTGTAAGGGAAAAGACTGATGTGGGAACTGGGTGGCAATTTTGAAAAAAGGGCTGCGCCACAGAGTTTGGTAAAATCTAATGTGCATGCCTGGTACTATAATCTGTATGTGAATACATCCTAAGGCTATGTTCACACACAGTAGGGGAGATTTATCAAAGGGTGTAAAATTTAGACTGGTGCAAACTGCCCACAGCAACCAATCACAGTTCCTCTTTCCTTTCAGCACTGCCTAAAGCTGAGCTGTGATTGGCTGCTGTGGGTAGTTTGCACCAGTCTAAATTTTACACCTTTTGATAAATCTCCCCCAGTATATCCATCAGTCTTTTGGTCAGTATTTTTTCATCCAAAACCAGGAGTGGATTGAAAAAAAAAAAACCTGAAACTGTGCAAACCTTTCCATTATAATTTTGCCCTGTTACTTCCACTCTTGGTTTTGGTTGAAAAAATATTGACCAGAAGACTGAGAGAAATACTATGAGGGAGATTTATCAAACATGGTGTGAAGTGAAACTGGCTCAGTTGCCCCTAGCAACCAATCAGATTCCACCTTTCATTTTCCAAAGAATCTGTAAGGAGTGAAAGGTGGAATCTGATTGGTTGCTAGGGGCAACTGAGATAGTTTCACGTTACACCATGTTTGATAAATCTCCCCCTATGTGTGAACATAGCCTAAACCTGCATAGGAGACAGATATTATGTTATCTCCAATGTACATAATCAAACCTTACCTTACCCGTCCATGTTAGTTCTGAGTGCCTATCACTGGACTTTATAAAGGAATAGTTCTTTAGTCAGCTCACATGTATACTCACATTTCTTTAGCAAGTGTAGGAAAGCCAAAAAGAATGGCAACAAATATATAACTAAATTGTATTGAATTTAATTGCAATATTACTTAATTTATTCTTTTACTTATTTTATATTGAAGTGCTGGACTTCTATTCATTTTTTGGGCTATAAATAAATGGTGGTGTACTTTCCATAAGAAACTCCTGTTCCTGGCATTCTCTAAATGTGCTGCTTGGTCCTTGCACCAGATAATAGCCAGAAGTGGAGTTTATGCTTTGTGCCAAGAAGAGAAGTCATCGCCCCATGTGCTACCGTATTCACCTATCAGATTGCGGCACAGAGTGATCCAGAAGACCTGAAGAAACAATGACACCTCAGCTGCTGTGACACCCAAGTGCTGCCGCACAGACATCTGACCTACCAGTATTAGAGCAGACTGAGACTATTACAGTGATATATGGAGCAACGACTGATGTATTGATTACAACCAGAGCACTATAAAGCATGTCATCAGTTAGTCATTTATAACGCAAGCCCTTCAAGAGCAGACAGAGTGTGTAAGTCCATGTACAAACCCATAATGATGCCTATCACGATTACTCTGTAGTCTGGTACTAGAAGAGGAGTATTACAAATGGAAAATGGAGTATTTTCATATCAATACAATAGCAGTGCCTTCCTTATTGTACTTTTGCTTTGAGCAGACCTACGCCTTTGAATAATACTATTCAATTCTGTGCTGAAGTGTTGAGTTAAATGATAGAGATTCTTAAGAAATTATTAACTGTTTTAAAGGTGATTCTTAATATGAAGTGAAGACTGAAAAGTACAATAAAGAAGCCTGTCAGATAAGAAAAAAAGATCTGCTCTTCTTTTACAGAAATAGCATCACTCTTGCTCGTGCCCTGTATTGTATTGCAGTTCACACCTCATTCACTTCAACTGGTCAGAGCTGTAACACCAGACCCATCCTACAGCATAAAAGGCACTGGGGAAGATTCATCAAACTGGTGTAAAGTAGAATTGGCTCAGTTGCCCCCAGCAACCAATCAGATTCCACCTTTAATTTTCCTAAGAATCTGTGAGGAATAAAAAGTGGAATCTGATTGGTTGCTAGCGGCAACTAAGAGAATTCTACTTTACACCAGTTTGATAAATCTCCCCCACTGTTTCTGGAATTAAAGAGGTTGTCCAAAAAAAGAGATTGTGGGGGTTATGAACTCTGTACCCCGGCCAATCTCTGTATCGGGCCCCCGGCTTCTCTGTTATGACTGGTTACAGCATGTGACCCACGGCTCTATTCATTCCTATTGAGCTGCCTATTAAGCAGTCTTCCAGCTTACTCAGCTCTCTTCGGGAGCTCAATAGGAATGAATAGAGCCGTGGGTCACATGCTGTACCCGCGTCTCTAATCATAATAGAGGAGTCGGGAGCCAGATACAGATACCAGCAGGAAGTACAGAGGTCGGACCCCCCAGGATTTCTTCCTTTCCTCTATCCTGTGAATAGGGGGGGGGGGGGGGGGGAATGTTGCCAACCTTTTTAAGGCTTTAATCTCAGAAAAACGTCCTTTTTTTTTTTTTCCAAAGGACATGTCAGCAGTAGAGATGAGCGAACCTTGAGCATGCTCGAGTCCATCTGAACCCGAACTTTTGGCATTTGATTAGCGGTGGCTGCTGAAGTTGGATAAAGCCCTAAGGCTATGTGGAAAACATGGATATAGTCATTGGCTGTATCCATGTTTTCCACATAACCTTAGAGCTTTATCCAAGTTCAGCAACCCCAGCTAATCAAATGCTGATCTTTCGGGTTCGGATGGACTCGATCCCGAACCCGGTTCGCTCATCTCTAGTCAGCAGCTAAACTGGGGTAAAAATAAGCCAATGGCTAGATGATGCTTTTCATTAGGATTCCACACATATTTACTTTTTATTTATATAGTCCATGCCAAAGCTGAGAAATAAGCCTTTTTGCTAATATGCAAATTGGCTTAAGTGCCCAGGGTTGATCCCCAACATGACGAGCCCAAGGTCTGAGTATTCTTATTCTAGCAATTGGTGAGGGGGTCTTAAGCAACCAGACCCCACCCATCAAAAGTTTACACATTTCTCTAGGACATGTTTAAATGACCACAAATGACAAATGTGTAAATTACTTCCATTTTAAAATCTCAAGCCTTCCAGTACGTATCAGCTGCTGTATGTCCTGCAGGAAGTGGAGTTTTCTTTTCTTGTCTGACACAGTGCTCTCTACTGCCACCTTTGTATGAAACAGGAACTGTCCAGAGCACTAGCAAATTCTTATAGAAAACCTCTCCTGCTCTGGACAATTCCTGACAAGGACAAAGGTGGCAACAGAGAGCACTGTGTCAAACTAAAAAAAAAAATACATCACTTACCTTAGGACATACAGCAGCTGATAACTACTGAAAGACTTTCTGACACCAGTCCTGCTTATCCAGGACTAGTTATTGTCAACCTTCTCTGTACATAAAAACATAGGGTAAGCTGTCAATCACCTAAGTGTAGGCAGAGTAAGCAGACTCTTATTGGCTTTCATAGGAGGCCTATCATGATTTAGTCGTATGAATTCCTGCTACAAATCACATAAACCTACATATCACAGAGCTCAGCTCCACTCACTGTATTATATCCTGATAAGAACCACCTGGCAAGTCTGCAAAAATCAATACCTAGCATAACTATATTTACCCATCTGCTTATTTATGTTCATATTATATAGGTCCCATTACATGTCACTCGTTCTAGCCTGTGGGGGGGATTATGAACCCCACCATCCATCAGCCTCTGTACGTGCTTGTGTCTTGACAGAAGTTTCTTACTACAGCAACCAGAAAATGCTGCAACATAACAACCCAGTGCAGGGCTCCCAATGCAATGCGCTCCGTCTCATGTTTTTTCTCCCTTAATTACAAAGTGCAGGCGACTGTGTCTTTTGTTGGCGGGCCGTTTTAGTGATAACATGTTCCTGCTTTAATTAGAACTTATTGGTCCATGACTATCTGATTCAACACATACCCCTGGCAACTATCGAGGAAAAATGGAATTTAATTATAAAGTCCCACTGGATGTCAATAACATCTATAATGGCTGCTGGACTGATTTTCTTTAGGTGTTCTGTATACCTAGGACCAGGCTGTCAACAAAGGACATCTCTTACACGGACAGCTGAACTATACCCAAGAATTTTGCCAAGTCGAAGCATGTCGCTTATGCTAATGACCATTCACTCCTGGCAACAATCCCTCTCTGCCAGGCAGCAAGAGCAGTAAGCTAACACACTGTCTGACCCCCCGACAATATTGTACTTGAAAAATCAATACGTGTAACCCCAGACTCTGCTCCCTGGAAAAAGGTTTATGAAAGTACATACAATGGATCGCTGCACTTCCAAAAACCTATGAATGGAGCTGTGATAGTCTGGTTTTCAGCTATGTATTATTATTTTAAAGTGTTTTATAATACTTGACTTACCTTTAAATAGAGGGCAGTAAAAATAATAAAAGTAATGAATTCACACATATACTGGGATAGAACTGCATTGTGAAGTATACTACCAGAGTAATAAAAAACTAAGGCGTAGCAATGGCAGAAAACTTATTTGCAGCACTGCAGAGAAAGGGAGAGGGGAAAAGACTTCTATTCTAATAGTAAAGTCCACATTGCAAATGGACATGGGATATCAGATATACAACAAAGTGTATCTGCAATAGCAACATACCTGTAACTTCTAATGGGGGGAGGGGGGAGTATAAGATATATCCCATACAAGTATTAAGAAACATTGACCTAGAAGGACACCTTATGTACAGAACAGTAGTGTACCGTGTGATGGGCCCAGGTGACACAAGCCATATAGTGTGATGTAGTGTGATAAATGAGCGACTCCTGTGTACTGTATAGGAGCCACAGCACAAAACTCTTCCGCTGAGATCTGTAAATACATTTTACAGTCCCTTGTACAGATACTACTAGCGAATCTCATCCCCTAGGTAACACAGCTTATCTCACAATGGGAACAATTGTATTAACTCCTTCAGGAACCCAGAGTAGTTTATAGTGTACCTTACCCACCTACACAGTAAAATAACCAGGATTAACCTTTACTGCCCATTACCCTCTTACTGTAATGACACTTCCCACCGTAAATCTAAGGGTGTTCATTACGGTACCAGGGCGACTATAAATGAGCCACCTGCCCTGAGGCTTCACTATGTAATATAATAGAATAGGGAAACGCTATGGAATTGGTGATGGTGAGCAAGCATGAGACAGCACCAGGTAAGCGGGCAGACAGGGAAGACACAAATACATTATTTACATGTTACTTAACCTCATCATGTTGGGTATATTGCCAGCAATGCTATCCAGTCTATCCAGAATACTGCAATGCTACAGCAAAGCACAATGTGCAGCACAGACATAATGTGGTGTGCCATATGGAAGTAATAGGGTAACTGCAGTGATGGTAATATTACATAAGAGAGGCTCATTGGTCAGCGGCATCTACTAGTACTGACACATCAGCATTGTTAAAATGTTGGGTGTCACTGTGCCCCAGCCCTGACTAGGTGTCATGATATTTACTGGTACTTGGGATTCCATTATCCCATGTATGTAACGGAAGTGACAGGTTTATTCTATCATTAGTCACAAAGAAATGATGGATTGCCTTGGTGCCACACCCCTTCCTAGCTACAGAATACAGAAAGAAGGACACTCCTGGCATATTGTATTGATGAAGTATCATGAAGGATGTTCCTACAATGGGGTTTGGGGCATCATAGAACTATAGAACAAAACATGCCATGAGCCAGAGAAAGACATTATTAGACTTTAGGAGACACTCGGGCACTTCCAGGAGCCATTTTTACTTAACTGACCAAAGACTTCCATAAATGACAAAACAACCCAAAACGTTTGGTTCATCCCTGCCATAAAAAAGTAACATTGGACATACATACATGGCAAAAGGGGGGCATGGGAGGAACAAAAAAAAAGTGTGGGACATAAGGGTCAAACAGGATGAGGATGGAGGTCATAAGGAGGAAAGGGAAGGCACAGGACATATAAAGCCAGCTGGAGAACTATAGGATGTACACAGGGCATACAGCAGACACATGGCAGTATAGAGGGAGCAGGACGGATATACAGACTTCAAAGATGGAGGACACAGGGCACAGACCAGGCAGTACCAGAATAGAGAGAATGGAAATATAGACAGAATTTAGGATAAGACATATAGAGCGGCATTAGAGAGGTGGAGTAAGTTGTAAAGACTTAGAAGATATAGACAGAAGCCACATAGATTGGCATTATGGATATAAAGCATGAGAAGAAGAATCTAGAAGAGTAACCAGGAGGTATATGGCAGTTGTAGAGAAGGTATACAGAGTAACCAGGAGGTATATGGCAGTTGTAGAGAAGGTATACAGAGTAACCAGGAGGTATATGGCAGTTGTAGAGAAGGTATACAGAGTAACCAGGAGGTATATGGCAGTTGTAGAGAAGGTATACAGAGTAACCAGGAGGTATATGGCAGTTGTAGAGAAGGTATACAGAGTAACCAGGAGGTATATGGCAGTTGTAGAGAAGGTATACAGAGTAACCAGGAGGTATATGGCAGTTGTAGAGAAGGTATACAGAGTAACCAGGAGGTATATGGCAGTTGTAGAGAAGGTATACAGAGTAACCAGGAGGTATATGGCAGTTGCAGAGAAGGTATACAGAGTAACCAGGAGGTATATGGCAGTTGTAGAGAAGGTATACAGAGTAACCAGGAGGTATATGGCAGTTGTAGAGAAGGTATACAGAGTAACCAGGAGGTATATGGCAGTTGTAGAGAAGGTATACAGAGTAACCAGGAGGTATATGGCAGTTGTAGAGAAGGTATACAGAGTAACCAGGCAGTACCAGAATAGAGAGAATGGAAATATAGACAGAATTTAGGATAAGACATATAGAGCGGCATTAGAGAGGTGGAGTAAGTTGTAAAGACTTAGAAGATATAGACAGAAGCCACATAGATTTACATTATGGATATAAAGCATGAGAAGAAGAATCTAGAAAGAATGACAGCTATAAAGTGATACTTGGGATTTATAGACAGAGTAGGAGGGATATGGGACATATAGATAGGAAAGATGACACTCAGAGTGGTAGGAGAAATCTCCAGAGAACAAAGGGTAATGAAGACATACAGAGTGGCACTAGGGATATATGGCGTAAGCAGAAAGGAAAAGGGACATGTACAGCTCACAGAAGAGAGATATAGGGAAATGCAAACATAGTCAGTAAGAAAGGTGTGGGTGTATAAAGAGTGCCATTAAAGCTATACAGAGTGACCAGGAGGTATATAGGGCATGTAGAGAGAGTACAAGGTATACAGACTGGGTAAGGGACAAGGAGAGAGTATAGAAGTTATACAGTGCAGTATCAGAGCTATACAAAGTAGCTAGAAGGTATATAGGACAAGTAAAGAGAACAGAAGGTATACAGGGTGGCATCATAACTACAGAGTAACCAGGAAGGATATACAACACCTCAAAAAAATAAGATATACAGAACAGCATCAGAGGTATACAGAGTAATCAGGAGGTATATGGAACAAGTAGAGAGAACAGAGGGTATACAGAGAGGCATCAGAGGTATACAGAGTAATCAGGAGGTATATGGAACAAGTAGAGAGAACAGAGGGTATACAGAGAGGCATCAGAGGTATACAGAATAATCAGGAGGTATATGGGACAAGCAGAGAGAACAGAGGGTATACAGAGAGGCATCGGAGGTATACAGAGTAATCAGGAGGTATATGGGACAAGTAGAGAGAACAGAGGGTATACAGAGAGGCATCAGAGGTATACAGAATAATCAGGAGGTATATGGGACAAGCAGAGAGAACAGAGGGTATACAGAGAGGCATCGGAGGTATACAGAGTAATCAGGAGGTATATGGGACAAGTAGAGAGAACAGAGGGTATACAGAGTAACCAGTAGTCATATAGAACAAGTAAAGAGAATAGAAGGTATACAGAACAACATCTGAGCTATACAGCGTAACAAGGAGGTATAAGGGGCATGCAGAGATAGAAGGTATACAGAGTGGCATCAGAGATATATGGAGTTCCCAGGAGGTTTATGGGACATGTAGATCAGGCATACAGAGTTTCATCACAGCTATACAGAATTTCCAGCCTGGATACGGGAATAGGAGGTATATGGCAGTTGTAGAGAAGGTATACAGAGTAACCAGGAGGTATATGGCAGTTGTAGAGAAGGTATACAGAGTAACCAGGAGGTATATGGCAGTTGTAGAGAAGGTATACAGAGTAACCAGGAGGTATATGGCAGTTGAAGAGAAGGTATACAGAGTAACTAGGAGGTATATGGCAGTTGTAGAGAAGGTATACAGAGTAACCAGGAGGTATATGGCAGTTGTAGAGAAAGTATACAGAGTAACCAGGAGGTATATGGCAGTTGAAGAGAAGGTATACAGAGTAACCAGGAGGTATATGGCAGTTGTAGAGAAGGTATACAGAGTAACCAGGAGGTATATGGCAGTTGTAGAGAAGGTATACAGAGTAACCAGGAGGTATATGGGGAATCTAGAGAGACTGCCCAGGAGGTACATGTGGATCAGGCGTACAGAGGGGCATTACAACTATACACAGCTCCCAGCCGGGGTACGGGAATATACAGAGCAGAGGGATATAGGACATCTCAGCCGGATATGGTGATGGGCAGCATGGGCACACAGGGTGGTGGGCAGGGAAACACAGATAGGTTGGCAGGGGCAGGGGGGGGGGTAAGCAGGGGCACACTGGGTAGTCATCAGGGGCACACAGGGTGGTCATCAGGGGCACACAGGGTGGTGGGTAGGGGTACACAAGGTGGTGGGCAGGGGTACACAGGGGGTCAGCAGGGGTACACAGGGTGGTGGGCAGGGGCACACAGGTAGGTCAGCAGGGGCACACAGGTAGGTCAGCAGGGGCGCACAGGTAGGTCGGCAGGAGTGCACAGGTAGTGCGTCAGGGGCGCACAGGTAGGTGGTCAGGGGGCACACAGGTAGGTGGGCAGGGGTACACAGGTAGGTGGGCAGGGGCACACATGTAGTTAGGCAGGGGCACACATGGTGATCAGCAGGAGCATACAAGTAGGTGGGCAGGGGCGCACAGGTAGGTGGGCAGGGGCAAACATGGTGGTCCACAGGGGCACACAGGTAGGAGGGCAGGGGTGCACAGGTAGGTGGGTAGGGGCGCACAGGTAGGTGGGCAGGGGTGCACAAGTAGGTGGTGGGCAGGGGTGCACAAGTAGGTGGTGGGCAGGGGCACACAGGTAGTTGGTGGACAGGGGCACACAGGTAGTTGGTGGGCAGGGGCACACAGGTAGGTGGGCAGGGGCACACATGTAGTTAGGCAGGGGCACACATGGTGATCAGCAGGAGCATACAAGTAGGTGGGTAGGGGCGCACAGGTAGATGGGCAGGGGCGCACAGGTAGGTGGGCAGGGGCGCACAGGTAGGAGGGCAGGGGCACACATGCAGGTGGTGGGCAGGGGCACACAAGTAGGTGGGCAGGGGCACACAGGGTGGTGGTCAGGGGCACACAGGTAGGTGGGTAGGGGCACACTTGCAGGTGGTGGGCAGGGGCACACAGGGTGGTGGTCAGGGGCACACATGGTACCTTGGGGTTGCTGATGAGCTGCTGCTCGTCCTCATGGAGCAGTGCCCTGGAGTTGGACTCGGAGTTGTTGACGTAGATCTGCAGGCAGGGGTACAGTGAGGTGCCCTTACAGTCACTCCCGCAGGTGAACGTGCACTCGAAGGTCTCCCCGATCTGCTGCACCGACAGCACCGTGCAGTTGGCCGTCTTGCCCTGGAGGTCCTGCAGCGCGGGATTCAGCCAGCAGAAGCCCAGGATGAAGAGCGACACCACCCCGGAGATGATGAGGAATAAGCCCAGGCGGATACTCTTGTCCTCGGCTTCGGAGTACTCATAGGCTACCCTAAACTTGGCCATGGCGCCCAGACGTGTCCTCCTCCTCAGCAGAGCGCGGCTCCGCTCCCACTCACTGACATGCCGCCTCTACTTCTCCTCTCAGCGAGTAAATCAGGCTGCTCCAGTCTCCTGCTGCCCCCCCACCCCCGACAGAGAGGGAGTTCCCCGACTTTCCGCGAGCCAATGGCGGCAGCTGGCCGGGAGCCTGACAGCCACATGTCCCCGGCGAGAGCACAGCCTCCGTGACACGGTGCACCGTATCCTCAGTGTGACCGCACAGCCTGCGCCTTAGCCGCCTCACTGCTCCGCCGCGACCTGGGAAGATCAGCGACCATGAGGAGGACAAGTGCCCCAAGTGTCACCTCCCTCCAGTCACTGTACAGCTGCATACACACAGTCTCCAGCTAATATATGTATAATGTCCACAAGACCCCCCTACCCCCAGTCACTGTACAGCTGCATACACACACACAGTCTCCAGCTAATATATGTATAATGTCCACAAGACCCCCCTACCCCCAGTCACTGTACAGCTGCATACACACAGTCTCCAGCTAATATATGTATAATGTCCACAAGACCCCCCTACCCCCAGTCACTGTACAGCTGCATACACACACACAGTCTCCAGCTAATATATGTATAATGTCCACAAGACCCCCCTACCCCCAGTCACTGTACAGCTGCATACACACAGTCTCCAGCTAATATATGTATAATGTCCACAAGACCCCCCCTACCCCCAGTCACTGTACAGCTGCATACAGTCTCCAGCTAATATATGTATAATGTCCACAAGACCCCCCCTACCCCCAGTCACTGTACAGCTGCATACACAGTCTCCAGCTAATATATGTATAATGTCCACAAGACCCCCCCTACCCCCAGTCACTGTACAGCTGCATACACAGTCTCCAGCTAATATATGTATAATGTCCACAAGACCCCCCTACCCCCAGTCACTGTACAGCTGCATACACACATACAATCCCCAGCTAATATATGTATAATGTCCACAAGACCCCCCTACCCCCAGTCACTGTACAGCTACATACACACATACATACATACATACATACAGTCTCCAGCTAATATATGTATAATGTCCACAAGACCCCCCTACCCCCAGTCACTGTACAGCTGCATACACACATACATACATACAGTCTCCAGCTAATATATGTATAATGTCCACAAGACCCCCCTACCCCCAGTCACTGTACAGCTGCATACACAGTCTCCAGCTAATATATGTATAATGTCCACAAGACCCCCCCTACCCCCAGTCACTGTACAGCTACATACACACAATCTCCAGCTAATATATGTATAATGTCCACAAGACCCCCCTACCCCCAGTCACTGTACAGCTACACGCACACACACACACACCCTCTCCAGCTAATATATGTATAATGTCCACAAGACCCCCCTACCCCCAGTCACTGTACAGCTGCATACACACATACAATCCCCAGCTAATATATGTATAATGTCCACAAGACCCCCCTACCTCCAGTCACTGTACAGCTGCATACACACATACAATCCCCAGCTAATATATGTATAATGTCCACAAGACCCCCCTACCCCCAGTCACTGTACAGCTGCATACACACAATCTCCAGCTAATATATGTATAATGTCCACAAGACCCCCCTACCCCCAGTCACTGTACAGCTGCATACACAGTCTCCAGCTAATATATGTATAATGTCCACAAGACCCCCCTACCCCCAGTCACTGTACAGCTGCATACACAGTCTCCAGCTAATATATGTATAATGTCCACAAGACCCCCCTACCCCCAGTCACTGTACAGCTGCATACACACATACAATCCCCAGCTAATATATGTATAATGTCCACAAGACCCCCCTACCCCCAGTCACTGTACAGCTGCATACACAGTCTCCAGCTAATATATGTATAATGTCCACAAGACCCCCCTCCCTCCAGTCACTGTACAGCTACATACACACAATCTCCAGCTAATATATGTATAATGTCCACAAGACCCCCCTACCCCCAGTCACTGTACAGCTACACGCACACACACACACACCCTCTCCAGCTAATATATGTATAATGTCCATAAGACCCCCCTCCCTCCAGTCACTGTACAGCTACACACACACACAATCTCCAGCTAATATATGTATAATGTCCACAAGAACCCCCTCCCTCCAGTCACTGTACAGCTACATACACACATACCCACATACCCTCTCCAGCTAATATATGTATAATGTCCACAAGACCCCCCTCCCTCCAGTCACTGTACAGCTACATACACACATACCCTCTCCAGCTAATATATGTATAATGTCCACAAGACCCCCCTCCCTCCAGTCACTGTACAGCTACATACACACATACCCTCTCCAGCTAATATATGTATAATGTCCACAAGACCCCCCTCCCTCCAGTCACTGTACAGCTACATACACACATACCCTCTCCAGCTAATATATGTATAATGTCCACAAGACCCCCCTACCTCCAGTCACTGTACAGCTACACACACACACACACACACACACACACATACCCTCTCCAGCTAATATATGTATAATGTCCACAAGACCCCCCCCCCCTCCCTCCAGTCACTGTACAGCTACATCAGTGGCGGATTATAATGTGGGCGGTGTGGGCGGCCACCCAGGGCCTGAGGCCCACATTATAATCCGCCACTGCACTCTCTTGTGACCGCAAGCATTGTTTTGCTTGTGGTCACAAGAGTCGGCTGTCCCCGGCTGATGCGCGGCTGCCAGGGGTGTCCCGTCCTATCCCCGGCAGAGCGTGCATCAGAGAGCTCCCCGTGCGCCTGTAGCTGTGACTTCTGGGGCACGGGGAGCTCTCTGATGCGCGCGCTGCCGGGGATAGGACGGGACACCCCCTGGCAGCCGCGCATCAGCCGGGGACAGACCAGGAAGAGAGAGGCTCGACGGGGGAATGGATGGTAGGTGAGTTGTGTTGTGTTATTTATTTTTTTTGTGTTATCTGCTGTGCACAGGGGGGGGGGGGGGAGAGGGGGACCATCTATGAGGGGGCCAGCTATGAGGGGGGAAGAGGGGGACTATCTATAAGGGGGGGGGGGGAGCGGGGGACCATCTATAAGGGGGGGAAAGGGGGCCAGCTGAAATCCTCTGTGCTGCTGTGACCTCCCCTATAGATCAGCACCCCCTCTCCTGACATCCTCTGTGCTGCTGGGACCTCTCCTATAGGATTAGCACCCTCCTCTCCTGAGATCCTCTGTGCTACTGTGACCTCCCCTATAAGATCAGTACCCTCCTCTCCTGACATCCTCTGTGCTGCTGGGACCTCTCCTATAGGATTAGCACTATCCTCTCCTGACATCCTCTGTGCTGCTGTGACCTCCCCTATAAGATCAGCCCCCTCCTCTCCTGACATCCTCTGTGCTGCTGTGACCCTGTGACCTCCCCTATAAGATCAGCCCCCTCCTCTCCTGACAACCTCTGTGCAGCTGTGACCTTGTGTGTGTGTGGGGGGGGGGCAACAGCAGGAAACCATGTGGCAATATGTTTATTGGGGGCAACAGCGGGTAAACAAGTGGCAATATGTTTATTGGGGGCAGTGGAGGTGGGGTGGACAATGCTTACTGGGGGTAGTAGCAAGGGACCAAACATTATGTTTATTGGGGCCAGCAGGGAGGGGAGGCAGGCAGTATTTATTTGGGACAGCGTGGGGGGGCAGTAGCGGATTATAATGTGGGCGGATTAACTGGGGGGGGGGGGGCAGGTTGGGTGGACCACCTGGGGCCCAGGGTACATTTAATTCGCCACTGAGCTACATACACACATACAGTCTCCAGCTAATATATGTATAATGTCCACAACACCCTACTCCCTCTAGTCACTGTACAGCTGCATACATACACATACACACACACATACAATCTCCAGCTAATATATGTATAATGTCCACAAGACCCCTCTACCCCCAGCCACTGTACAGCTACATACAGTCTCCAGCTAGGACCAGACTGTCATTGGTAATATAATGTCCACAAGACCCTAACCTCCTGTGACTCTACAGCTACATACAATCTTGTGTCCAATCACTGTACAGCTACATACACATACCCTATCCAGCTAGGACCAGACTGTCATCAGTAACATAACGTCCACAAGACCCTAACCTCCTGTCACTCTACAGCTACATATGTGGTGTCCCACTAGTGGTGTTATTGCTGTTCACACCCAAAGAGCTAGGAACTGATCCGGGTGGAGCAAAGTTACTAGAAAGTCTATGAACACCATGTCGCAGCGTGAGTGTCAGCCAGGAAACCCTCATCACTCTGCTCAGCCCAGGTAACTAGGTCTGGGGCCTGTGTCACCTATTAGTACAGTTCAGCCAACGCTAGTGGGCATAAGGTGGTGTGAAGACTATAAGCAAGTCAATACACAGGCACAGGTTTTCTCATTCTTCTTCTTCTGAAAGTGTTCTTCTCTACACTCCTGCATACCGGCAGAGCACATTACTACTTGAGATAAGACTCTCACGGTACTCTCCTCTCCACTTCGCTACCTCAGTATAACTCTACTACATCCTACTCAGCACTTATCACGCAGATCTGGTGGTTCTATGTTCAAGTATTTATTGGAACTTTATTCAGTGTAACTTTATACCAGTGTAGTATTACCTGTTAAACCTTTGCCAATAGTAAAACCAGTCAACGTAATATAAGAAGTCTGTGATTATTCACTACCACCTGCACAGCATATACTCCGCAACCTTGGGACATCTCCCCTTTCTGTGGGTGGCGGGTCCTACTATTGGGGAGGCTAGGCTCACTACACCGCTCTGGCCACGTGTGATAACAACATCCGTGACAACACTATCCCAAGGGACCCGGTAGCAACCCAACAAGGGGACACAGGGGAAAAGGGTACAACCGGCCTTACACCTTAAAAGCAGGGGTGCCATCACACCTGTGTGCCCACCAGGCACTGGCGTCACATTACAAACCCTTAAGGTCCGGTTGTATCTTGGCCATCCACCTCAATAGTGGTGTCACACTTCCATCTAGCAAGTGACCGTCCATCCCACCGCTACAACATATTCCGGGGGATCACCACACATAGTCTTGTGTTCTCTGTTATCAGCCCTCTCCAGCTAGGACCAGGCTGTCATTATTAACATTATGTCCTCCTTGCTTCTGCTTCCTACTTTATGGCACATCTCTGGCAGACCTGGTGCAGTGTGAATAGGAGGCTTCTCTGTGAGTTGTCTGCATCCTCTGGCCCGCGCTCCTGCAATGTTATCACATATGAGGAAAAAAACACCACATGACTGCAATGTGTGAAGAAACTCTCTGCTGCTTACAGGACCCCCTCAAACTTTTTGTTAGTGCTGTGTGGAGATAAGCAAATTCCACACAAATCAGTTTCCTAAATAATCAGCAATTTAGCTAATCTAAAACTACTGCCACTAGGCACACATAAACACATATCCCCACTGTACTACTGCCACTGTCCCTTATTCTGTACTATTGCCACTAGTCCTATATAACCACACACCCCCCCCCCACTGTACATCATATTGTACTACTGTTACTGCCGCTGCTACTAGCCCTACATGGCCACACATCTTCACTGAACATTATACTGAACTGCTGCTACCGCCACCGCTACTAGCCCTACAGTACATAGCCACACATTACCCACTGTCCATCATACTGTACTACTGCCACTAGCCCTATATAGCCACACATCCCCACTGTACATCATACTGTACACTACTCATCCTAGTGGACGTCGAAGTGTGAGCCAGCCACTCCAGGACTGTGGAATTAGACGTGTGGACACGACCCTGGTGTGACAAAGGAAGCTCAGGCCTGCCACTGGACCCTCTTCCTGCGCTACTTCCCCTTCTGCCCCTTGAGCCAGGCTCTCTGCCCTGCCCTCTGCCTGAAACGCTTTGTGAGGTTTCCTGCTGCCGCTGTGCCATGACTTTATATTCAAATTATGATTTCTTCACTTGGTAGATGAGAACAGTATTTTCTGTAATACAGTCTAGCAGGCGTCCCACTTTAGTACTTGTATATCTGTATAGCAGTTCTTTTTTTTGTTTTATTCCACACACATGCATGAGGTATATTTGTGTCTTAAGAGAACACGTATGTCATATACACTCTCACAAGGATCCAACTATAGTACTTGTATATCTGTATAGCACTTTTTTTAGAGTTTTATTCTACACACATGCACGAGGCATTTTTGTGCCTCAGGATAACACCTATGTCATATACACTCTCGCAAGGGTGACAGTATAGTACTTATATATCTGTAGAGCACTTTTTGTTCGGTGCATCCTTTGCTCTCCTATGCCTAATCTATCTATCTCTATTTTTCTCTCTCAATCACTATATGTTTCTCCTCTCCGCTTTCCTAATAATCTTTTGGTCTTTGCTTTTGTACAATATCTTCTCAGTACAGCAGCGTGCAGCAGCAGCGTTTTGTCACTGACGAGCTCTGTGCACTGCTAACAGTCTCCTTCCTCTCTCTCTGCAGACTGCGTCGTGCAGTCATGTGACCGCTCCTCTTAAAGCAATACCGACGTCACACAGGGGGTGGGCTAGTCTAAGATCCCTGCTGATTGGATGTGTTCTGGGCATCATGGGAAAGCGCTTTTCCCGCCCCGAACACTTCCTGTTTTCTAAAATGGCGTCTGCCATTTTAGAAAGCAAGAAAAAAAAAAATTCGGAGCGGACTTCCAAAAATCCAAATTTGACCGGACTCAGACTTTTGAAAAAATCCGACCCGGATCCCATACCGGCCGAACCGGTTTGCTCATGTCTAATATTTAAGACCTGAAATATCTTAGTGGTAAGTTCAAAAAAACAACCAAAGTCAAGAAATATTTAAATGAGCACAGAAAATGGCTGAATCCTCTAAATGTAAAAGAATGACTTTAAAATAAAAAGACTAATTAATTTTCCATATTGACAGGCCATAAGATCATCATTGAAAACACTGATAGTTATAAAGCAGTTAACAATACATTGCAGCACCAACGTTCACCTGCCTGCTTTGTAGCTAGGAAATGTGAACGTTGTTGCATTGTGACTCACAATTTGCCTCAATCACGGCCCAACAGTTCCCAGTAACCTGGCAGATTTGGACAGGTGTTGCATTCTTAGTAGCCATGTAGCTGTAGCATAAATCTGTGTTCATATGTGACTGTTTCCTGATTGGGGCTTGTAGAAATCTATGTAAAGAAACTTGTATGTAACCAATGGATTTTTACACATGAACCACATTTTGGCCCATAATGCAGTGCAAGAAAAGAAACTATCGTTTTATTTGCCATGTTGCTAACAGGTTCATTTCACTGGCTTTATGGGAAAGCACAGAAGGTTATCAAGTATTTTATACTGCAATAGTTTAGTGCTGTATTTTGATATAGGGGTCTGATCCTCAAAGAAAGGCTGTTACATTGTATTCATTATCCGTGGTATAGTTGATCAAAAATACGTCCATGTGTATGATGCCTGCTGCTGGCTAATAGAATGAAAGCATCAATAGAAAGCAACATTTTCTTCACAATTTTCACAATTATAAAGAGTTCTCACATAATACTTTTCTGACATTACAACCACTCTTAAAACCTGATGATTATCCCTGACAAAAAGCTCTTGGTATAGGCATATTGAGACCCCACACCAATGACATTCTCCAACTATATTTCCAACACCTTTGCTGTTTATTATTATTTATCATTGATTTTATTTAAAAAATGTATTTCAATTAATAGAAAGAAAAAGGTAGTGATTTTTTTTATAATTTGATTTTCATGTAGTGGCCACTAGATGGCAGCACAACAGACATACACTTTCACCCAAGACAATCTTTTTAATGTTTTAATTGTTAAATTGTTAGATTTTAATTGTTAAATTTGTTATTTTCTACAAAACTTCAGTCCAGGCCCCTATACACAATGGAAAAAAGATGGCCCAAATCACTAAATTCAGCTGGACATATGAAGTCAGAGGAGAGGAGGATTAGATGTGGTATATGCACTTCCTGATACTTTTGATTAGCTGGCCATACACAAAAGACCATTGGCCAAATGTGTGTTTAGCCAACAGCTATCTCTCCCAATCCCCCCTTACACCTGCAATCTGGGTATGCTCTCTTTACCCACTCCCCTCCCAAAAGACATGCGTTTTCATAGTTAATCTGGAAGGAGGCAAGACATGGAGTTATAAAACAGAAATAGTTTTGATTACTGTACTAGTGACAAATTCAGCCCTGATGCCACCCCCTTATGATAGCAGGTGGCACTACTCGAAGAAGCACAATCAACTGGCCTCATGGTACCTGAATGTGTACGGCCACAGTCACAGCAGCTTGCTCCCCTCTCTACATTAAGAACACATGGATTGGTTGAGCTGAGCACTCATGGTTATGCAGGGACAGGGAGAGATAGCTGCTGAATGACAGCTGCTGAAGGTACATGGGCACCTTTACAGTCTGTGTGGGTCTTCCTATTCACACACAATCCCTAATTTTTAAATAAAACCTGTACATTGTGTAACCGATGCCTTTATATCAATCCCTTTTTATGTACACCAAAAATAAGAACTGATCACAATGTGAAGTTTTGAACCCCAGTAACCTAGTAGCAAGGGATATCAGATCTTCTGTAGCCTGATTGCTGGTACACATAGGTTCTTGCACTGTGAACACTTGTGCTGATAATCAGAAAACTGATCTACAGATTAAGACTATGTTCACACTGCGTACGAGTACGAGTTTCATACGCCGCCGTACATGTGCGGCTGAAGCTACGGGCATGGGAAAAATCAACATGCGGCCGGATGCGTACGCACCGCGAACATACGCCCGCAGTACAGTTATGCTTCCCTAGCTTGTTTCGAAGCGATCTGAAACAGGTCATTTACTTGGAAATCTTCGCCAAGCCCCGTAAACCAAACAGAACCTTTTGGATTGAAAAATCAAGTTCAATTTGGCTGAAATAAGTACTCCGTACGGGACCGAATGGAAATCCACGGCCGTGAGTTGGAACATTTCCGTCCTCAAACAATGGTCGTGTTCATTTTTCACGGCGCCGTATACGATCCGGCCGTAAGCTCATACGTAGTGTGCACTGTGCGGGCGTATATCGTATACTTTCAAGCGAATGCATCAACCTCAAAACTACGTGCGTATATTCGCGGTTCGCACTACGGCCGGACTCATACGCAGTGTGAACATAGCCTAAAGGATATTCGGTGTTCTCGTGCATACCTGCTTTCTATCAAGGATTTAGGCATGTAGGTGAAAATAAAAGTATATGAAAAAGTGTTCTTTTCGCATATTTGCATTTCTCTATGTCCATGGACTCTTTTTGCAAATTTGCAGTTCCCCAAGTTCATAGACTCTTTTTGCACATTTGCATTTCTCTACGTTTCAGCTGACTAGTGGAGAAAAAAATCTTCAACTGTGAAGCAGCAATAATATTAAAAAGTAAAAGCCATCTTTATAAATGTGTAAATAATGCCCTTGCCATTGATAAATGTGGATTGAAGAAGTAATATTAAATGATTGATGAGGAGAGGTGATAATATTTTTTTTCTGATACTTTAATCTCCTAGTCTAGGGATGAGACTTGCACATGCCAGAAGTTTCTCGCTTATATGGGACTAAAATAAGTATTTTTCTTTAGTCACCGAAAGGGTATAGTGTAGCATATAGTTAGTTAAAGGACAATTCCCGCGGAACCCCCCCCTCCCCCCCCCCCAAAAAAAAAAGTGTGGGAAGGGGGCCAGACTGGGTATTTAACCACATTACAAAGTTATATAACTTTGTAATGTGTGTTAAATAAGCAAAAAAAAATTTTCGTGGGAGTTGTCCTTCAAGTAACCAGACAGATGATGTCACTGCTGGATCACTTACTTACCTGGCAACACATAGATATCTGAAAGATTATTGAAGCCAAAGCCAGGAACAGACTTTAAAGCGACTCTGTACCCACAATTTGCCCCCTCAAAACTGCTTGTACCGTTGGATAGCTGCTTTTAATCCAAAATCTGTCCTGGGGTCCATTTGGCAGGTGATGCAGTTATTGTCCTAAAAAAATATTTTTAAACCTGCAGCCCTGTGTCAAATTGACGTGACTTCGAGTGTCTATTCCCTAGGCTTGCGATGCCTACCATCCCTCCTCCCCGCCCTCCTCACCATAAGGAATGCCCCAGGCAGGATTTCTTCTATTTATCACCTGTGTGAACACTGCACATGTATTGGATCGTTAAAGCACTTGTGCAGTGTTCAGACAAGTGATGAATAGGAGAAAAGCTGCCCTGGGGCGTTCCTAATGGTGAAGAGGGTGGGGAGGAGGGACGGAGGGACTGCATCACTTACTGAACGGATCCCACACATCTTGGCTTAAAGGCAGCTATCCAAAGGTAGAAGCGGTTTGGGGGGGGGGGGGTCAGATTGTGGGTACAGAGTCGCTTTAACCCTTAGAGGACAGGGCCAATTAAAATTTTAGCGTTTGCAATAGTTTAGTGCTGTATTTTGATATAGGGGTCTGATCCTCACAGAAAGGCTGTTACATTGTATTCATTATCCGTGGTATAGTTGATCAAAAATACGTCCATGTGTATGATGCCTGCTGCTGGCTAATAGAATGAAAGCATCAATAGAAAGCAACATTTTCTTCATAATTTTCTTTAATATAAAAATCAATTATAAAGAGTTCTCACATAATACTTTTCTGACATTACAACCACTCTTAAAACCTTATGATTATCCCTGACAAAAAGCTCTTGGTATAGGCATATTGAGACCCCACACCAATGACATTCTCCAACTATATTTCCAACACCTTTGCTATTTATTATTATTTATCATGTATTGGATCGTTAAGGCATTAAGACAAGTGATGAATAGGAGAAAAGCTGCCCTGGGGCATTCCTAATGGTGAAGAGGGTGGGGAGGAGGGACGGAGGGACTGCATCACTTACTGAACGGATCCCACACATCTTGGCTTAAAGGCAGCTATCCAAAGGTACAAGAGGTTTGGGGGGGGTCAGATTGTGGGTACAGAGTCGCTTTAACCCTTAGAGGACAGGGCCAATTTAAATTTTTGCGTTTTTGTTTTTCCCTCCTTGTGCTTAAAAGGCCATAGCACTTGCATTTTTTCACCTAGAAACCCACATGAGCCCTTATTTTTTGCGCCACTAATTGTACTTTGCAATGACAGACTGAATTTTTTCATAAAGTATACTGCGAAACCAGAAAAAAATTCAATGTGTGATGAAATTGAAAAAGAAAAAACGCATTTCTTTTATATATTTATTTTTTTCGTTTTTACGCCATTCGCCTTGGGGTAAAACTGACTTGTGATATATGTTCCTCAAGTCGTTATGATTACAACGATATGTAACATGTATAACTTTCATTGTATCTGATGGCCTGTAAAAAATTCAAACCATTGTTAACAAATATATGTCACTTAAAATCGTTCTATTCCCAGGCTTATAGCGCTTTTATCCTTTGGTCTATGGGGCTGTGTCAGGTGTCATTTTTTGTGCCATGATGTTTTCTTTCTATCGGTACCTTGATTGCACATATGCAACTTTTTGATTGCGTTATTACCGTGATTACCGTGCGAGATCAGGAATGTGATTAATTAATAGTTTGGGCGATTACGCGGCGATACCAAACGTGTATTTATTTATTTATTTTTATTTATAACATGGGAAAAGGGGGGTGATTCAGACTTTTATTAGGGGAGGGGGCTTTTTATTAATAACAACACTTTTTTTTCTTTTACACTTATACTAGTTAAACAGAGAACAGGTCATAAAAGAAAGACTGAGATTTCTCCTCTTTTCAAATCCATTCCTGGCTTTGACTTCAAGAATCTGTCAGATAAATCTCTCTGTGTAAACACAACATTACTCTTCTGCAAACTAAGGCTACGTTCACACATAGTCTTTAGGTCAGTATTTTTGCAGCCAAAACTAGGAGTGGGTTGAAAACACAGAAGCTGTGCAAAATACTGAGCAAAATGCTGAGTAAAATACTATGTGTGAACATAGCCTTATGGTGAATCCAACACATATCAGAACAAATTTAAAGATTAGGTGCAGCTCACCTAGATTGCTCTACTGCCGAGGTGAAACAGACAAGGACGCAATACCCAATGTGTCAAACAATGTTAAATACAAAAAATACCAACCGTCTGTCCTCAAGGTCAGAGAAAAATAGCCATACATAATATACAGAAGATACATAGAAAGATATATAGAAAAACCCTTCGGGTAGTCCACTAGGGTAAGTCCACAAGGGGAGCAGACACTACAGTGTCATGTCTACTCTATACAGTAGGAATTATGTTTCATGAAATGGAATGATTTGTGGTTTGGAGGAGTTTAGACATTTGCCATGAATAATGAGTACCTCCTTGGGCTGATCAAGAACTGCCATTTGGCACACACTTAGGGTCCTATTCCACGTGCCGAGGAGGGCCCGATCAACGATGTAAACGAGCGGTGATCTGGGCCTATTCCACGGCCCGATGATCATTGAGCGAGGGATGCAAGGACATCGTTACCGATGTCCTTGCAGCATCATACATTACCTGTCCAGGCTTCTTCTCTGCGCTGTCTTCATCCCCGGGTCCCACGCGCTCTATCTTTAGAATGGCCGGTCAGCTGACGGGCCACACTCAGCCAATCACAGGCTGCGGCGGTCCCGGCCTGTGATTGGCTGAGCGCTCCGTCAGCTGACCGGCCATTCTGAACATAGAGCGTGCGGGACCCGGGGATGAAGACAGCGCGGAGAAGAAGCCTGGACAGGTAATGTATGCTGCTGCTGCTGCTTGTCAAATCGTCGGTCGCCCGCCGCGCACCGCTATCCAACCGTAGCGATGCACAGTGGGGGAACGATGATTTTAAGTCTGGCCCTAAATGAACGATCAGCCAATGACACGATCATCGGCTGATCGTTCTCTCTATTGGGGCCGATCCAGCCGATTATAGTTACTGTGGAATAGGGCCCTTAGGGCCCAGTCTGATTGGCATTGGACCATTCTGGTTTTCTCCCTTTTAATTTTAAATAACCATTTACACAGTCTTGTATGTCCTCTTTATTTCTTTTTGTAACACACTGTACCTTCATATATTAAAGCTAACAACTATAGATTATAAGTTGTGGCTCGTGCATTGTACCTAGTGCTAGAGAACACAAAATGTGAGAATTTGTACATTTCAGTTGTGGCGTCTTGTGATGGGTGGTGGCAGCATTTGTTTTAAGGGGTCTAAGGACTGTCTTAAGGTTTGGTTGATGCTCATTTTCCAATCTGAGTGGTCAGGATTTAGTGAGGATAGATCAACCTACAACCAACAGTTTGGCAAGTTCGCTCAATGCTATTAATATTGCTTACTGGGTATAACGTCCTGCTAAATGTGCACAAAATATTTTACGTAGCAATGTAGTATTATCAAATGATGTCTTTACAGATCACAAAAGGATCTGGATAATTCATATACCTTATGTCATTTATAATCATAGCCAACATTCTACCAATATGTCATTCAATGTCATTTTATTGTACGTATTTTATTTGCCAGTCTTAAATGGGAGGCCAAGTCATCAGATTGACATTTAGAAAGGTCATATTTGTCAAATGGCATAGGGGATCATTTATCAATATGGTACACTAGTTTTCTGATATCAAAGTCACACACTTTTGCATAAACCCGTTTTGTGCAGAGATAGTGCAACCTTTTACCTTGCTACGACCTTTACACAACTTTTTGGAAACGTTGGCAGGGAAGGGGCAACAGAATTATAACTTACACTAGAAATTATTACTGCCTGCCATGCAACAGATTTATTAAAAGGTTTGCGTTCATGTCAGTAATACGTACAGTATATAAAAAGTCCAGCCTTCCTGGTGCAGTGGCTTGGGGTTGCTAGGTGGTAACAGCAGTGGGCTTGTTGGTTTTTTCACTTGGGCACTTGTCACAGTAGCCAGAAGTGGTGCTACCCTCCCTCGGACACACTGGCACTGAACCTTGTGAGGGTAGTGTCCAGCACTTAAACAAGGATAACACTTTACTGAGTAATCTTCAGTCCAATATATTTTAGACTTTTGAAATGTGAAAGTGCGCCAAAAATAATCACAGAAATCAACGTCCTTACTCTTGATGGACAACACAGAGGGTGTAGGTACAGGTACTAGCAGTGTTTGAGGTAGCAGATAGAAGGTAGTAGTAGAAGGATAAGTGTTACTTGACTTTGGGGAGGTTCAGGGGTTGTCTTGGGGACTTTGCCTACGTATGTCAGAACTCTGCCGGAATAGTGTGTAGAGTGACTTGGTGAAGAAGAAAGAATCTCATACATAAGGTTAAGAATAGTTACAAAAGAAGAAGACCGTCTTTGCCAAACAAGTCCAGTGAGTGTCAGGTTTGGTAGTACGAGTCCCAGGCTTGCACATCTGGGCGAAGCTAAGCTCTCAAGATTACCCGAGTAGGCCAAGCTAGTTTCAGTGGAATACTTCAGCTATTTGCCATTTGCTTCACTGCAGACTAATCCTGTTATTGGTTAGTCCTGACTTTATACAAGAATACGTAGAAGAATCCCAGGCGTAGGCAAGATTGATCCTCGGTGACAGTTTCCCCACCTTTGGGCTTAGAACTGTACAGTAGTTTTCTTTTTCTCTCACACGCGCAAGCACATGTTTTCTCTGTCTCCAACTTCAACTGAGTAGAACCCACCCACTAGAAACTAACTTACTTATATAGGGGTAACCGGGTTCAAACTCCTGGTTATGGGGAAAATGCTAGAAGGGAAAGAAGGAAAGTGTGTGATAGGAGGAAAGTGTGTGAGGCACCTGAAACCAGTGATTGGACAACAGTGAAACAAACCAGTTAACCCACTGCATTTCTTCAGCTGTGCAAAAGTCAAAGGTAGAATCATGGTGCATTTACACGGAACGATTATCGTACCAATTTTCGCAATAACGATTGCATTAAAGTGATAATCGTTCCATGTAAACACAGTGAACAATCAAGCGACGAGCGAGAAATCTTTCATTGTGATCTTTCAACATGTTCTCAAATCGTCTTTGGTCATTCGCTAAAAATTCGCAGATCGCTTTGTGTAAACAGTCTTTCACAGATTCACCCTATGTGTGAGATTTATTCATCTAAACGCTGATTGTTATAAAAACCAAACCGTTGTTTCAAAATCGTTAAACGATCGATGGGGCGAATTATCGCTTTGTGTAAACGAACCATTAGTCACCAAGTGGTGATAGTGCCAAACAACACTCATCATCGCAGAGTGTGACACCTTTGGACAGGCGACATAGAAACTTAGTGGAACCTTTGTACTGGGACACTACACTGGGGTTTTATTGTTTGCGGTGCTGCTTCAGTGTGAGCAGCTTGCACACTATAATGCCATTAACCCCTTATGACTGTGGGGGTCCTGATCAGTTTCCCTGACATATGGAAGAATGGCCTCCCTTCCCTGCGTGCACGTGCAGGGAAGGGAGGCCATGGAATGGCCCTGCAACCCCAATGTCACAGGACCAAACCGATCAATATAAGTAATCTGATTGCTTATATAAGTCCTCAGGGGGACTTAAAAAGTGTAAAACATTTTTTAAAATATTACAAAGCCTCTCCCCTAATAAAAATGATAAAAATTGAAAACAAACCCTTTTACAAATAAAAATATGTTCTAAAATAATATGTATATATGTTTAACCCCTTAGCGACCCATGACGTATCTGATACGTCATGGCGCCGCGGGGGGTGTTCAGAGCGGGGTCCCGCCGGGACCCCGCTCTGAACGGCGCTGATCCCGGCTGACACGTGCAGCCGGGCAGTGCCTCTGTTAGCCGGCGCAGGTCCCGTTGCCGCGCCGGCTAATTAAGCACTTCAATGCAGCTGTCAAACCTGACAGCTGCATTGAAGTGCTTTATGCACAACATCCCTGGTGTCTAGTGGGTCGGATCTCCCCCCGCGATGCGATCGCGGGGGGGAGATCCGTTCTTCTGGCCGTGCCGGGCCTCAGCGTCGGAATGACGCTGATCCCGGCTCGGCAGTAGATTGCTATGGCCTGCAGCAGGCCATAGCAATCTATGACCGATCTCATGGATCTTTGCTGTGTATATACACAGCATTGATCTCTATGAGAGATCAGTGCTATGTATTTACAAGCCCCCCAGGGGGGCTTCTAGTCCATGTAAAAAAAAAAAAGTTAAAAAGTGTTTTTATTAATAAAAAATCCCCTCCCCTAATAAAAGTCCAAATCACCCCCCTTTTCCCATTTTATAAATATAAATTAATAAGTAAATAAATAAACATATTTAGTATCGCCGCGCGCGTAATCGCCCGAACTATTAATTAATCACATTCCTGATCTCGCACGGTAAACGGCGTAAGCGCAAAAAAATCCCAAAGTGCAAAATTGCGCATTTTTGGTTGCATCAAATCCTGAAAAAATGTAATAAAAAGCGATCAAAAAGTCGTATATGCGCAATCAAGGTACCGGTAGAAAGAACGCATCATGGCGCAAAAACTGACACCTGACACAGCCCCATAGACCAAAGGATAAAAGCGCTATAAGCCTGGGAATGGAGCGATTTTAAGTGACATATATTTGTTAACAATGGTTTGAATTTTTTACAGGCCATCCGATACAATATATATCATAGTTATATATCATAGTAATCGTAACGACTTGAGGAACATGCATAACAAGTCAGTTTTACCATAGGGCGAACGGCGTAAATGCAAAACTCCCCGAAATCAAAACAAATTCGTTTTTTTTTCAATTTGACAGCGCAAATGATTTTTTTCCGGTTTCACAACATATTTTATGGAAAAATTATGCCTGTAATTGCAAAGTACAATTGGTTTCGCAAAAAATAAGCGCTCATATACGTCTTTAGGTGAAAAAATGCAAGCGCTATGGACTTTTAAACATAAAATGGAAAAAGCAAAAGCGCAAAAACGAAAATTGGCTTGGACCTTAAGGGGTTAAAAAGTAAAAAAAAAAAAATATATATATATATATATATACACACACACACACATATTTGACATTGTAGCATAGAAAATTGTCTGATCTTTTAAAATATAAATATTGTTGTTGTACAGTGAACAGTGTAAATAAAGAGAGGAGAGAAAATATCAGGCTTGCTGATTTTTTTTTTTTATTATATATCAGAAAAAGACTAATAAAAAGTGATTAAAAAATTACCATATACACCAATAAAAACTATAAATCATGGCGCAAAAAAATTAGCAACCAGCCTGTAGGTGGAAAAATAAATGCGTTATGGCTCTTAGAAAACACAGAGGAGGAGAACACTGCTTCAGTGTGACCTGGACATCTGTGCATCAATGACCTTTGATCATGAAGGGGTTAATAAATCTGGCGTATTTAAAGCCAGCCTATCTTTTCTATTATGCAAGCGTTATAAAAACATGGCCACTTTCTTCCAGAGACAACACCACTCTTGTCTCCAGTGCAGGTGGGGTTTGCAATTAAGCTCCATTCACTTTAAAGAAACTGAGTTACAGAACCTGCACCCAAACTAGAGATAAGAGTGGTGCTGTCTCTGGAAGAAGGCGGCCATATTTTTCTAATCCTGGATAATCCTTTTAAGAACTGCATCAGAGACACCAGTCCTAATAAATTCCCTACATAGTTTCTTTTAGACATCTAGTCCATGGCATATGAATGTATAAGTGATCTTGTCAGGCAGCTTTAGTGATCTGCTTTATGTCACTGCCAAAATGGTAAATATGCAATATAGAATATTAGCAGATAATTTCCCTCTATATAATCCTAGAATTGTTGTAGCTGTCGCTCTATCTCTGCTAAACTGAAGAGAAAAAGAGGGTTAAATGTAATGATAGAGTCCGGTAATCCAGATAAGAAAGTGAGAGTGGTGCTGATGGCAAACTCCCAGCATTTATCCTATCTCTGCCAGTCTCCTATAGCAAAGAACATGCACAGATTGCCCCTGGATTATAAACTTCCCCCACCCTCTGCTGCATCTCTCCAGGATCATCTTGATTGCTATTTCTGATTAATTGTACAAAAGAGGGAGGAAATCGCTAAATCCCCCTCAAAGAAACTGTACACATAAGTGCCCTTGTGCTAAAAATACTGGGTGAACACAAATGAAATGCAAGGCAGTGCTAATCATTTGGATTCTCCTATTGAGAAGATTGAATTGCAAAATATAATATACATTTTGTAGCATTAGCTTCCACCTTCTTGAACTCAATGTCATTGGAGGCTTATAGCTTTAGCAAATAACATGTGAATTAAATGTCAGCTTTCGGAATGACACGTCTCAGATTAACAGAATTAAATGACACTAACCAGAACATCTTTTCCAAATGATTCTTGTTGCTACTTTTCAATAAACACTGTATTTAGAATATTGACATATTGTTAAAATGCTTTTCTATCCTTTAGGTATATTTTCATTTTTTTATGCTTATGTTGATAACAGAGCTCAGGCTCAAATGACCACTGTCACTACGAATAACTTTTGACATGTCAAAAGTTATTGATTGCAGCAGGTCTCACTGCTGAGACCTGCTGGAATCAGGACATATAGCTGGGGAGAGAGTGAGGCACTGCTGTCCACTCTCTGGCCAGCTGCCAATTACATCAGTGTAGAGTCATAGACTTACATTGATAGGATTAGTGAGTGGCCGGGGAGCAGATTGCACTGCCGCACTCTCTCCCCGGCTATACAGTATGTCCTTATCCCAGCGGATGAGCTGATGACATGTCAAACATTGTTTGTATTGACAGGTAAACTTAAAAGCTATGTTCCCACATTTTTTCTTGTCCATTTAATAATTTATGACATCCATCATTTAATACAATGTGTGCAAATGACATCCATTATTCCAGACTTCAATACAATTCACTGACGTCAATCAAAATGAGGCAACCAGAAACCAGAAAGCAGATGCCTTTTTCCTTTTTGTTTTTACTTAGTGTAAACATAGCCTAGGGGTGAAAACACACAGGTTGCGTTGCAGTTTCCTAAAATGCAATGCAATTCTTTCATTACATACTATTGGAAACTGATGTGATACTGTTACAAACCAAAATGCAACACAACTTGATCATGTGTTTTATACCTTAGATATATGAAGAATTTCATATATCTAAGGGTCATGGGACATGCAAGTTTAATGTTGTCCTGGTTGATTAGACATTCATTAACACAAACTTTAATTTTCTGGATTTAATACAAGGATATTTTCCCCATCACAGGGAGAAAAATCCTCCCTGATTCCATTAGCAATCAGAATAAATCATAACTTTTTATTTTAAATGTATATTTTTCAAGAAAAACATCCAGGCCTCCCTTGAACTTAAGAGTTCCATAGTCTCACTGCTCTTACAGTAAAGAATCCCTGTCTGTGCTGGTGGTGAAACCTTCTTTCCTCTAGATATAGGGGCTATCCCCTTGTTATGATTACAGGCCTAGGTGTACAAAGATCACTAGAAAGATCTCTGTACTGTCCATTCATATATTTCTACATTGTAATCAGATCGCCCCCCCCCCCCCCCCCCCCCCCCAAGATGTCTTTTTTTCTAAACTAAATAACCTTAAGGTTGATAACCTGTCTTAGTACTGTAACCCACCCATTCCTTTATTGACCTTGGTCGCCCTTCTCTGCACCCGCTGCAGTTCAGCTGTGTCCTTGTTATATACCATGCCCAAAACTGTACACAGTATTCCATATGTGGTCTGACCAGTGAGAGGCAAAACTATGTTCTCATCTTTAGCATCTATGCCTCTTTTGATGCATCCCATTATTTTATTAGCCTTGGCAGCTGCTGCCTGCCACTGATCACCAAGTGGAGTTTACTGTCGACCAATACCCCCCAGGCCTTTTTGGAATCAGTTTTACCCAGTGTGTTATTATTTAGCACATAACTGTACTTATTATTTCCATGTCCCAAATGTATAACATTACATTATCCACATTAAACTTCATTTGCCATTTCTCTACCCAAGCCTCCAGCTTCTCCAAATCCCTAATAGCTCTAGTTGACCACAGTTGCTTTTCTCCTATTTCTACTATGTTTATTCCCATAGGGGATGTGTCGTTCACAATATCTACCCAGGAGGCTCTTAAAAATATTCCATTTCTCATGTGTACTTTTACTTCGGAGGGTATTGTCCCAGTCTATATTACTAAGATCCTTTTGGAAATTAGCCTTCCTGAAGTTTTTATAGCCACCTTAAAAGCATTTTTTAGATGAAAAATTATGTTGTGGTCACTTTTTCCTAGGTGACCCTCCATCTTTACCTTTGATATTCTGTCTGGCCTATTGGTTAAAATTAGATCTCGAAGTGCCCCTCCTCTTGTTGGTTCCTGCACAAGTTGTGTTCCATCCTGGTCTCTTTACTGCTAAAGATCAAATTCCATTAACAACAGAAAGTGGATTGCAGTTTGCAGAGGAATGAGACACTTAGTGGAAAACTGATCTGTTGTGAAGACCGCATGAGTTCTCTGCTGGGCCTGCCTTTAGCAAGCTGTAGCAATTGAGTGCAGATCTAATGGATCAATGCAGTAGAAATGTACTGCATCAATCTCTATGAGAAACCAAGGTAATGATCATACAGATCCTCCAAAGCAGGGGTCCCGAACTACTGGTCTGCAGACTAGGACCAGGCTGTGGTGCATTCTGTGCTGATCCACAGCACAGGAAGTTACTTTAAAAGTTACTGTGTGTGTAGGGCTCCATATGCAGCACTTCTGTCAGTATAAAGCCATTGACAAAGTTGATGTGTATTAGTAAGGTGCCTCTAGCTCCCTGCATCATTGCTCTGCACTCCTAGTGTGAGATGGTGGCAGTGTGAATGGTAATCAGCTGCATCTGTCTTATACTAGGAACCAGAGCAAATGTCAAAGTGGCTCTGCTGAGGACTGCGCGGGAATGGGACAGGTAAGTTTTAAACACTGTACAGGGGTTAAACACTACAAAGATACGAATCAGAGATGCATGGCCATAAACAAGCTAAATTGGTTGTCTTTAGTATCAGCAATGCCCGTCATCGGTAGCAGCAGGGACCTTACTTAGTAGCAGCAATGTCCATCATCAGCTCCCACTAATTCAGGGAAACAAGCCCAGTGCTCCCACTGATGCTGAATTTATGGTGAGTTGCAAAAAAATTAAATTAAATTAAAAAAAAGATGAAAAAAGACTTCATATGGGTCTTTAGGTGAAAAAAATCAGTGAAAAATCAGGTGAAAAAAGAGTCAGGCCTATTAGAACATGAGGAGGAAAAAAGGTAAAGTGCCTTTTTGACACTGTGCTGAGTAAGAGTGGCCTAAGGCTAACACCAACGTAGTTAGGTTAATGCACATTAGGACTATTTATGCCTACCTTGTACACCAATATATTGCTTGACAAAGCTAAAATGTCACTCACATAAGGGTGAATAGTGTCCATTTTTTTCCCCACTGAATTCCTTGGAGTGCTGCCTGTTTTTAGAGTTTGCCTCTAAGAAGCTGATTAATGGTACTCTCTAATTTCACATAATGAATGAAGTTCAATAAGCGAAGTAGGCAATGATTGGACATTATTATTTTATTTACATAGTTACATAGTTAATACGGTTGAAAAAAGACACATGTCCATCAAGTTCAACCAAGGAGGGGGATGGATACAGGGAAGGGGTGATAGGTTCTATACATAAGGACTAGAGAAAAAAAGATTAAATTAGTTTTTAATGAGTTACTTTTTAATTGCTTTTCAAATACTATAAATGTGGAGGGAACATATAGTTAATGTTTCAGCAAAATGTGTTTTGTGATTGAACAAATAGCTTGAATGAATCAATCTCTAAGTATTTATTAGAAAGGGTCCTGTGTGCACCTCTAAATGCAGTATATGTACAAATTAAACCACCAAAGTGGTTCAAAAATGCCCTATAGTTACCAACCACCAATGTGTAGAGTAAAACTTAACTTTTAATAAGAATTAGATACACAATACTTAGGTCTTACCTCTACCTCTACTCTGCTAATCTTTTAACTTTGAGTGTAGTTTATCTAATTCTTATTGGTTAATTTGTACATATATTCAAAATAATTACCTCTAAACTCAAAGCACTCTATGGTAATAGATGGTGATAGTAAATACAAGGCATGTTAATGTTATTAGACTCAAAACAGGAAGCAGAGACATGTAAAGGCTACAAAGGAGGTAAACTGTACAACACCAGGTATTTAATTGTGTGAGTCTGCTTAGACTGAAGAAAAGGAAGAGTTTAACAAAATTTCTCCCTTTAGGCTGGAATCACACAGGGCTGTTTTTTGGAAAATTGCCATGGGAGCTTTTGTGCCAAAAGTGGATTCAAATGGGATAGAGAATATAAGGGGAGGAATTGTATTTCTCTTTTCTGGTTTTGGTTTAAAAACTGCAGTGGCAATTTAAAAACAAAACAAATAAACAAGAATGGAGCTTACTGTAATTGCAAACCACACCTGAACTGGAGACAAGAGTGGTGCTGTCTCTGGAGGAAAGTGGCCATGTTTTTGTAGCCCTGGATAACCCCTTTAACATTGAGTTGTTGTGGAACCTGATTTCCTTTTCCACTCTGCCTCTCCAGAGCTGTGCAATCCTCATGGCTGTCTGTTCCAGTTTCCAAGGTGACTGGTGCCTCTAGATCACATCAGGCAGGTGATCGATTTGAAGCACACACAGCCGAACGCCACCTGTTAATTTACCTCATATCACAGTTAATGATCAAAACTGATGCAAGTAATTTAAACCCTAAAGTGCCACTATCCATAGCAATTTTGAAATTTAAGAGTTTTAAAAACAGGTGTCTTGCCTGTCAATGTGCTGATCGGCAACCCCCACAGTGTGACTGCAGGAAGCTGCAACTCTACAATCAGCTAGTAAGTCCTGCCTCGAGCAGGCTCTACTAGCAGAGCAGCAATCTGACTAATCAATGCTATATAATAGCATAGCATTGATCAGTGTAAGTAAGCTAATAATTGCCTATAATAGATTCCTAGGGGTCTAGGAAAATATATAAAAATGTTTTAAACATATAAAAGAGCCCCTCCCCTTCAACTTCAAATCACCCCACTTTTCCCAAATAAATATAAGTAAAAAGAATAATAAATAAATATATAATCATATTTGGTGTTGCTGCATAAACAATTGTTTGAACTATTATATTGTAATGTTACTGATCCCACAAGATGAGAAGCACTGCTTTATACCATTTGTAACATTCTGATTATCAGCATATATTTAGAAGAAATTTTTTTTACCAAAACTATTTATTTGAAAAAAATATTTTAATTTTTATGATCTAATTGTGATAAATGCAGTAAAACACATATGGGTGTCAAAATGTTCATTATAACCCCACAGTAATGTATTAAAGGGGTACTGCAGCCAAGCATACTTTGTGCAGCTGGAAGCGTAAAGGCACGGGCATGGCTGCCTTCCAGCCCCGCCATTTGTTTTGTTTTTGCATTTATACTTTATTTTACTGTCCCAGCTTGGGGACTTTATTATCTGATTGCTGATCTGCACTGCATTGGGTTGTGCCTGTCATAGGCACAGCTGGTCAGACTCTGCCTTAGGTTAGGCTAATAACCTTCCATAGCTATAAAACTAGAGGCTGTGTGTTTGCTTTATACAGACCCAGTGGTGAAAGGAGGGAGAATTCTCTCCGTACTTCACTATAGATGCTGCAGTCGCAAAGAAAACATCATCTATAGGGTAAACTGCCGGGATCCGAACGTGGCTCAGGTCCCAGCAGCTGTTGCAGTGGGTGTCCAGCTATCACTGTAATCTTTTGTGCCCTTTTCATCTTAAGACGTACTGGCACATCCATATGCTGGAATGCACTGCAAAAAAGGACATGCAGGTTCATGACCCTGTGGGAAGGGGTTAAACGGTGCAGTTTTTAAATAGAGTTGATTTCTAGGGTTCTTAAATACAAAGCCCCCTTAAAAGCACTTTAGATTTAAAGGGGTACTCCAGCAGGGGGGGGGCAATTTTTCGCTGGGACTGGGGAGGAGGTGGCTGAGGGAAAAGACGTCCACTCACCTCCCCGGTTCCAGCGGCGGGTCCCGCATCGCGGCGCTCTGGTCCCCGGCCGCTTCCTGACGTGACGTCTCAGGTCTGCTCAGCCAGTCAGTGACAGGCGGGATCCATTTCAAGTCCGGGCCCGCGTCAGACACCAGGAAGCGGCCACAATGCGGGACCCGCCGCTGGGACCAGGGAGGTGAGTGGACGTCTTTTTCCTCAGCCACTTCCTCCCCGGTCCCAGCGAAAAAGTGCCCCCCCCGCTGGAGTACCCCTTTTATTGTTGCCAAAAATCATATTTATTGCCTATATAAAGAAGATATTATTATATGTTAGAGAATTAGAGGATGTGGGATTTCAAATTTGAAAAACATACCTAATCAAAATTTACCACCCAAACACAGTATAATGTGTCATGAAAGAAACTCATGTGTTAGGTATTGAACGCATGGCTGTCTGTAAGGTTAAAACTGGCTGCGGCACCAAGGAGTTAAAGATTCTGTTAGTCAACAAAGTTGATAAATAAACACCAATAAATGGTTTTAGATGGAGAAAAAATGGAGTGCTTGCTTGAAGAAGAATATATGAATTTGTTCTACTTTAGTTTGGGCTGCAACTATGTCAAAGCCTAGGCAATACATCAAACTGATGACTGAACTCTTAGCGCTCAGCACAAGCCTAAAGGAGACCGCAATAAATGATGGCCTAGATTTCAATGAGAAACCCATTATTTATAGTGCTGTTATGCTCTGTCCTATTGATGATTGTTTTCCTGCTTATGACTGAGGGAACATATATCTTATAGGAGAGTAATACGTTCATTTATATTTGTGCATATGTAGCTGATATAGAGAGATTCCTTCATGTCAGGACATTTTTTGATGAATTATAATTATGGGTTTGAAACAATCTGAAACTCTTAGATTAACCGAAAAGGTGTTGAAGATTTTGCTGCAGCATATTAGAAGGGAATTTGACCTACCTAGCAGCATAAGAGCAGTTCACAGTTAGATTCTAAAATATGATGTTTGACAGTAAGTTTCAAGCTCAACTTGAACATATTGATCAGTAGGGTGGGTGTGTTTCACAGGGAGGAGGGATTTGTGCCCAGGGCATAAAGTCAAAAAGGGCTGGCTCTACACCAGCTTCCCCCTTTCCTGCTGGGATTCATTGATAGGTTTCTCCCTATGCACAAACAGTGGAGCAGGGAGTAACTGGTTCACAACTGGCCTCCTGACTTTATGCCCCCTTTGGGGGAGGAACTTCATAGTAAATCATAGCTCATTGTAATAACAGAGCTTAAAAGATGTGCATATGCTGCAAGATGACTAAGGCTCTGCTTTAACAGCTAAGATAACGCTGCTTATTAAAACAGTCTGTGACAGAGGACTTAAGTCCCTATTACACAGGGCAATGTGGAGAGCAAGCGAGCACCGAACCATCAGGTCAGCGCTCGCTGGCTCCTCGTTCCCCCGCTAGTCGCCGGTGCTATTACACGCGCTGACAGCAAGCAAGGAGGAGCGAATAAAAACTGGGGGGCTGTCTGGACTATTCGACAATCACCTGGGCAGCCCCCCCAGTTCTTATCCGCTCCTCCTTGCTTGCTGTCAGCACGTGTAATAGCATTGGCGGCTGGCGGAGATACATAGAATACAGCGACGGTCTGCTGCCGCACCCATTGCATGGAGCGGCGGCAGCAGATTGTTAACAAGCTGATCTTTGGCATTTCAGCCTGTTTACAGACAACAATTAGCCGACAAATGAGGTTCAGTGTGGATACATGTAAAGCTAAGCACCTGGATACTAATAACTCACATGCATCATATGTCTTACGCGCGGGTAACATCCCTCGGATTCTGACGCTCGCCCCTGCATACTCATGCTTGACTTTCCATCTGTGTCATAGACTCCATTCTATGCTCGGGCAGATTCCGCCGTCCGCCCAAAGAATTGACATGAAAGATCAGAAGCAACATGAGAAAATATTACTTAACTGAAAGAGTAGTAGATGCTTGGAACAAATTTCCAGCAGATGTGGTAGGTAAATCCACAATAATTGAATTTAAACATTTCTGGGCTAAAGATATATCTATCACAGAATAGCCGTATGGTGAAAACCATCAAGTATCAGACCGCAGCCACTCCTGTGTTACTCACACCAAAGAAAGCAATAGACCAGTCTCTTCTTCAGGTGAATGTAGCAAAACAAGCAAAAGACCAGGGGGGAGATTTATCAAACTGGTGAAAAGAAGAATTCCACCTTTTGTTTTTCCAAGAATCTGTAAGGAATGAAAGGTGTAATCTGATTGGTTGCTAGGGGCATCTAAGACAATTCTAATTTACACCAGTTTATAAATCTCCCCCCTTTTGTCAGTTTTATTGCTCAGACTTCTAGCACTGGTTAGCATGTTATTCCTATTAGCCCCTCCATCTGCTACTCCCCCAGGTTCATTAAGAAGTCTCAGTTTACTATCTACATTGTCTTCACCTTCTAGATTATAGTTATAAAACTAGAAAATGTACCCGGCGCTGCCCGGGTATAAAGTGTCAGTGTGTTAATTAGGTTTGTTCTAAGGTGCCCAGGAGGCCAAGCTAAAGGTATTGTTTCAACTGAGTTAATCAGTGGAATTAGTGTATACCTGTAGTGCATAGTTGGAGGGGTTCTGTATACCCACAATGTATAATTTTTAGGGGTCTCGCATATCTGTAGTGCATAGTTGGGGGGGCTGTATGCCTATAGTGTATAGTTGGGGGGTCCTGTATACCTGTAGTGTGTAGTTGGGGGGGCTGTATACCTGTAGTGTATAGTTGAGGGAGGTCCTGTATACCTGCATTGTACAGTTGGTGAAGGTCCTGTATACCTGTACTGTACAGTTCGGGGGTCCTGTATACCTGTAGTATATAGTTGGTGCTGTATACCTGTAATGTATAGTTGGTGGAGGTCTTGTATACCTGTAGTTTATAGTTTGAGGGTCCTGGATACCTGTAGTGTATAATTGGTGGAGGTCTTGTATACCTGTAGTATATAGTTCGGGGGTCCTGTATACCTGTAGTGCATAGTTTGAGGGTCCTGTATACCTGTAGTATAGAGTTGGTGAAGATGCTGTATACCTGTAGTATATAGTTGGTGGAGTTCCTGTATACCTGTAGTGTATAGTTTTGGGGTCCTGTATACCTGTAGTGTATAGTTTGGGGTCCTGTATACCTGTAGTATATAGTTGGTGAAGGTCCTGTATACCTGTAGTGTATAGTTTTGGGGTCCTGTATACCTGTAGTATATAGTTGGTGGAGGTCCCATGCACCTGTAGTGTATAGTTTTGGGGTCCTGTATACCTGTAGTGTCCTGTATACCTGCAGGGTCATATTTACCATTAGGCACCCATGGTCTGGTGCATAGGGTAGCACCTTCCAAAGGGGCAGTACCCTCCCTTTCAGACTTGCCAGAAAATCAGGTTTCTTTTCGAGGGGGGTATGGCGGTATTGGTCAGGTCTGGTATAGCGGTGTTATCCAGTCACAGTATGGCGGTATTGGTCAGGTCTGGTTTGGCAGTGTTATTGAGCCACAGTGTGTCGGTATTGGTCAGGTCTGGTATGGCGGTGTTATCCAGTCACAGTATGGCGGTATTGGTCAGGTCTGGTGTGGCGGTGTTCTCCAGTCACAGTGTGGCGGTATAGGTCAGGTCTGGTATAGTGGTGTTATCCAGTCACAGTATGGCGGTATTGGTCAGGTCTGGTATGGCAGTGTTATCCAGTCACAGTATGTCGGTATTGGTCGGGTCTGGTATGGCAGCGTTATCCAGTCATAGTATGGTGGTATTGGTTAGGTCTGGTATGACAGTGTTATCCAGTCACAGTATGGCGGTATTGGTCAGGTGTGGTATGACAGTGTTATCCAGTCACAGTAAGGTAGTATTGGTCAGGCCTGGTGTGGCGGTGTTATCCAGTTACAGTATGGCGGTATTGGTCAGGTCTGGTATAGCAGTTTTTTTCAGTCATAGTATGGTGGTATTGGTCAGGTGTGTTATGACAGTGTTACCCAGTCACAGTAGGGTGGTATTGGTCAGGTCTGGTATGACAGTGTTATCCAGTCACAGTATGGCGGTATTGAACAGGTATGGTATGGCAGTGTTATCCAGTCACAGTATGGCGGTATTGGTCAGGTCTGGTATGGCAGTGTTATCCAGTCACAGTATGGCGGTGAGAGGAATGTAAGAGGGGATCTCCGCACCATCTATCTATCTTTGTATGCATGTGTGTGCAGAGAGAGAGAGAATAGGTGCTCTCAATTTCATCAGACTAAACAGCCCAGTAAAGAGATCTTTCTGAAAAAGTTTAGATTAAGGAACCATTTACACCTTTTACGAAAAGGCTGTAATCTAGCCTAATAGAGAGAAATTTAGTAGGGAAATTATGGAGAACATCTGTAAACAATGCAAAGAAATCAATAGCCACCTGGTACAGAATGTTCTTTCACATGCGCAAAGCACATAGCAAAATGACATTAATGACAAGAAAATAAGGTGTCACATATTTACTTTAAGTACAAGGATTATTTCTGTTATGTTTAACAATTTTCCCGTCACAGAACAAATTAATAAGTTTCTGTGACAGGGGAAGAATACAAAATCTATACTTACCTACCCCTGGTGCCCCAATATGTTGTCTTCCCAGATGAGAGCTCGATGCAGGACCTGCCCACTCAGCCAGTCACTGACCAAGACAGGACACTGCTGCAGCCAATGGTAGAATGGGATGTCTTAAAGGGGTACCCCAGCGAAAAGCTTTTTCCCAGTAATTGAAAAACATTACAAAGTTATATAACTTTGTAATATGCTTCAATCATCTATCTGCTCCTCTTCCCTATCTTTCCCCCCCTCAACCCCCACCAGGAAGTGAAGTAAACTCATTCTTACCTAATGACTGTTGACCCCAGGCTGCTCTGTGGCAGCCATTTTGTGACAGTGACATAATCAAGAAGGCAGGTCTAAGACCTGTTAAGCCAGCCTCCCTTTGTCAGATGACTCAGGTTCTTCAGCTCTGATTGGCTGAGCAAGATGTAAGCCTAAATGTAAGATGTAAGATCTAAAAGTTCTACAGAGTCAGTTAGACATCACAGGAGATAAAGTGCATCATGGGAAAACCCAAACCAGTAAGTGAAGAAAAATGAAGACTAACTGGAGCTTCAGGGACCTGCGGGAAATTCAAATGGTGACAGACTCAAGAGTGATGGTAAGTGGAAAAATTATGTTTATGATTGCCTGTTGTTGTTTTTTTTTTTTTATCAGCGCTGGAGTACCCCTTTAAAAGCTTCTGTAGGTCCCAATACTTTTGTTTACACAGTATATTTTGGCATTTTTAAACCCACTCCTTATTCTGCCAGAGGCCACACTCTATATCACACCTACCCTGATTGGGAGGTGGGTTCCCAAGACTTTCAGCAATATGGCCTTACTTTCTATGGTGGGGGAAACCCATTACATAATAGTAATCATGAGCCCTTTACAATCAGTATTAAAGGAGAAGTCCCACAGAAGTACAAAAACTGTAGGCAGGCTGGTGGCGGCAGGCCTCTGATGCGTTACTTCTGGGTCCTGTTCTCATCAGCCAGTGGTCATCTTCACCTGGAAACCAGGTACATCACGCCCTCTGCTTCTCCAGCTGAAATGTCACGGTCTAGCTGAGCAATCGCCTGCTGAGCCAATCAATGGTTGGCTGGGCAGGCAATCACTCAGCCAGGAATGCGAATGGGGCTGCCAGCAACCGACTGATGTAAACAGGGCCCAGGAGCAGCACATCAGAGGCACGAGGACAGGTGAGTTTAGTTGTTTATTATTTTTATAGCCCCACCAGCCTACCTGCAGCTTATGTACTTCAGTGGGATTCCTCCTTTAGGGTATAAACCCACACACCGTATATGCAGCAGATATGCAACAAATACGCAGCAGATTTGTTGGTACAGATTTGATGCTGTGTTCAGTTATTTAGATCTAATCTGCTGCGATTTTGCTGCGAGTTTGCTGCGAGTTTGCTGCGTATCGCAGCAGTAAATACGCTGCATATACGGTGTGTGGGTTTATACCCTTAGGCTATGTTCACACTACATAAAAGTATGGCTGAACAATGCCTATTGCCTGTTCAGTGAATTGCGGCCGTAGGAAACCCTGTCAGTTCAAACAGTGAAGCGAGCGGCTCCGGCCACTCCCTTTACTGTGTGCTATGGGAGGTTTTGATGCAGACGCGCTGATGCACCCGCATCAGAACCCTGCGGCCAAAAGATCATATAGAGAAGTGTCTAGGGCCAGTTTATAGTTCCCTGTGCACAATGTTCTCCAACTCAGGTTCATAAAACTGTGGTTCATCCCCCCCATACATGTCATAGTACTTCAGTGCCTGAATACTGCCCTACCCTGTAACTTACTATTTAGTGACAATTATTAAAGATAACATGAGAAAAAGGTCCTAGGTCAATGTCTAACCCTGAAATGTTCCATTTACTGTACCACACAGCTCCTCTTGGAGAAAATAACCTGCACATTTAGCTAGACAATTCCTGCTATAAAACTGCTTCTTTCAAACGCTTGCAGATGAAGCCCTTGCATCGCACGTTGCCATAGTGATGTCAGGACTAGTTATTTAGCCTCTTTAGATTTTTTTCTTGAACAAAGATTAGATCTGTGTCTTACATGTTTTCCTTCCAATGGCTTGAAATTTGACAGGAAAATAATTGTGAAAATTAGGAGATAGAGTTAATATATACACTGTATCAGCAAGTGTACAGCTTCATAAAACAGACAGTTCTACTTACTTGTTATGGCGCCTCATGGTGTTTTTGATTTCCCTATCACAAGTCCACCTAACATGCGCAGTGTCGGTGATCACATAAGCTCAGTAGCTCATTTATATGGCCTCTTTTGTACATGGTGGCAGAGTGATTCTTGTTGTTAAACAGGTAAGCATTTAATGCAGTAGGTGAACATTCTGAGAGTAAATCAGAACAGCAGCAATAGAGGTGCCATAATAAGTACATAACAGCAAGTAAGTGCCTGATTGGTGCCCGCTTACAGAGCCTGTTAGACAGCACCATGAGCATTCAGCAATGGCTGCACAAACATTGTTAGCGATGTCCATGCAGCTTTTGCTTTAAAGGGGTAGTCAGTTTAAAGAAAATGATAAAGAAGCTATGCTTACCTCTCCAGACTTCCAGATGTCCTCCTTTCCTTGTCTCTGCATCCCCCACTGACTGCCGCTACTTTCAAACAAGTCTCTGCAGTCATAGCCCTTCCTCCAGCCAATCTCTGGCTACAGCACTATCCTGTCTCAGTCACTGATTGGCTGAGCAGGCTGTCTCTGTACAGAGGGGTCTGGAAGTAGCGACAGCATCTGTGGTCAGGGGATGATACAGAGAAGTGGCAGGACATAGCTGCTTTTTTATTTTCTATATACCAGAGAACCTTTTTATTCATCTGTCGGCAGTGCATCACCTATTGCATTTAATGATGTGCAGTTGGTGGCTGATGACTTTTAGGGTCCTATTACACTGAGCGATTTTTAATGATTAACGACTAACGATAAACGATCGCAAACGTGATTGTTTATCGTTAACCTGAAATCGTTCACCATATTACACAGAACGATAATCGTTAGTTACGATCGTTACTACGATCGTTATTGCAATCGTTACTATGATCGTTTATTCCTTCTGATCCCAGAAAAACAATGAACAATGTGCAATTACACTGAACGATTAGTGAAAAAACACGGAACTTGCGCAAACGAACGTGGAATCACAGCGACCGATTACCGATAATTTTAGGTTCAGATCTAAATCAACGATCAACGACATACAAACGATTTTTCGATCGTTGCCTGCAATTACACAGAATGATAATCGTTTAAATTCGAACAATTTAACGATTTTTTGCACAATGATCGTCCTGTGTAATAGGGCCCTTAGGCTATGTTCTTACACAGTATTTTTGGTCAGTATTTTGAAACCAAAACCAGGAGTGGATTGAAAACACAGAAAGGCTATCTTTACACACTGCTGAAATTTAGTGCATGGCCTACATTTAATAGCATAATTGCTGTTATTTTAAAACAACCGCTGTTGTTTTGAAATAACGCCTATTATTTGCCATTAAATGGCGGCCATCCACTCAATTTCAAGTGTGTGAACATAGCCTTTCTGTGTTTTCAATCCACTCCTGGTTTTGGTTGCAAAATACTGACCAAAAATACTGTGTGGGAACATAGCCGTAAACTTGTTGAAGACAATGATCAGCCTAATTTGGCAGATTATCCCTCTGTGTAATAGGGCCTTAACAGCAGCAATTGAAAACATGTTTTGTGAGATCTAGAGTAGATTGATAATTGTTGCACAACCCTTCTAGTCTTTCCTTTGATAGCAACCTTTTTAAAGGCCCATCATCCCCATACATGCCTCAAAATCTACTTTAGGGTGCCTTCACACGTACCGTATCGCTGTGTATATATATCGCTGCGAGTTTCTCGCACATAAATCCACAGTGATACTGATTGCTATCAAGCCAATGTATGTGTATTCTCACTGCGTGTTTGGTGCGATTTTTACATGCGAGTTCTGATCTTCATATGATTTTCACAGGCGAGTTTACTACCACAAGAAACGCAGCTACTTTCATGTGAGTTTGATGCGAGTTTTGTGCGAGAAATAAGCAGCGATACGGTACGTGTGAAGGCACCTTTAGAGTCAAGGTCTCTCGACTGACCTACGGTGATGTTGGACTGACTAAAAGCATCTGAAACCAAAAGACCAGTAACAAGTTAATAATCTTTTTTGACTTGGCCTGTAAAATAGTATTCCCCTTCTTTTAAACCGCATACAGCTTCTGTAGTTGACTTACAGTGCAATGTGTATAGAAAACCACTGCTGAGTTTTATGGGAGTTGTCTTAAAGCTTGCAATATTGCAGTTCAATGTCCAAAGTAATATAAACCATATGTCACTGTATATACAAAAAGGGGAATTTACTAAGCATATACGAATGGCTATGTCCATAATATGGTATGATGCTAATTTTCTGCAATTGCTTCATTGCTCAAAAAAAAATGCTTTTTGTTTCTTTACAAATCCCAAAGAATGCCGAAGCGAGTGCCCCACATGTAAGTATTCTTTGGCCAGTAAAAATTATTTAAACAGTCACAGATTATGGCACAATATGACTAACTCAGAGCACACTTACTCTAACAGGGAAATTCATGCTCTTGTTGCTCTGATACACAGATTAGTTAAAAAATACCTGTCACTAAAAATAATATTTGACATGTCATCAGACACGTCAAAAGTTATTGATTACAGCGTGTCTCACCGCTGAGTCCTGCTGTGCTCAGGAGATACAGCTATGGTAAGGACGTGGCAGTAAGGGTATGTTCACATCTCGTTTTTAGCCGCACGTCGGGCTACACGGCAGAAATCAGTCATTATGTGACTGTGTTCTGCTCATTTGCGGGACGTACACAGCTTTTGCGCAGGACTCAAAAGCGTGGTCGACTACGCTTTTGAGTCCTGCACAGAAGCCGTGTACGTCCCGCAAATGAGCAGAACACAGTCACATAATGACTCCTTCCTGCTCATTAAAGTCAATGTGGCCATCATGTGGCCGTCAGCCGCACGTCAGCATCCTTTTTTTCACTGATTTCTGCCGTGTAGCCCGACGTGCAGCTAAAAACGAGATATGAACATACCCTTAAACCATTCACTCCCTGGCTGGCTGATAATGCAAACCATGGAGTCTTATAGATAGTAAATAGCTTGGCAGCTATGCCATTCACATCCTGGATCTGGTAATAATACTATAGTACATCCAAGTAGAAACACTCACTATCAACCTCCAATATCTTTTTTTGCATGCCAGATTTGAAGCCATCATATCCAACTGATCCATTGCATCTGTAAATGTTGCAGTTTAAGTCATATGAAAAGATGTTTCTAAGTCAGCCTCCTAGCAGATTATTCTTTACGACACAATGAAGCATTAACAGTGATTGTATTCAGACTCCTTCACAGAATGCTCAGAAATGATTTTCCTAAACAATATTAAAAGAAAAAATGAGAACAAAAGGGAAGACTAATGTGTAACGTTTTATTCATTTTTTTCTTACTTTTATATTTAATAGTCAATCACTTAATGGATATTGTAGACCTGATATTCACTCTTTGAAACATGACTACTGATGGATTATCTACTGGGATTTCTGCACAATGTACTGTAAGGGTATGTGCACACTATGGAATCACAGCGCATCACCTGCTGTGGACTCCGCAGCTCATCCCCGCTTGCGCGCATCTCCGCTGATTCCATAGGAATTATTCTTTGGTTTGCCAGATTCCATCGTCCGCCCAAAGAATGAACCCGGTCATTCTTTGGGCAGACGGCAGAATCTGGCAAACAATAGAATGAAGCCTATGGGACCAGCAGAGATGCGCGCAAGCGGGGATGAGTTGCAGAATCCGCAGTGAGTGATATGCCAGGATACTGTCATCCCCTAACTCTCGCTTCATTTCATCGTTGGACAGTGTCACCTAGGCTGGGCTTCACAACATTTGGGCCCCATCTTCCAGCTGGGAAGAGGGCCCAACTATGAAACCCCGCCTAGGTGACACTGTCCACTGCACATAGAGTAAGGGGTGGTTACAATATCATTTTAATGTCCCACGCGGTCATCCAGCCACATGGTGGCAGTCATTTTTTTCCTTTAAGACATTATTGGCGCATATAATCATTTTTGCATTTACACCCATTTTTGCAGAGAGAACAGCTCAGACACATACTGTATTTCTTTTCTTCAGCAGAAAGCAGCAGGATCAGAACTGGTGGCAGGAGACTGAATAGATAATAACAAGTATGAAATGAATGAACAATCACCATCTCACCATGGGCAACAACATATGAAAAGTTATGTTAGAGTGGAATACCTCTTTAATGCTTTTGCATACCAAGACTTTGCAGACAACTATGCCTCCAACTTTGTGGGACCAGTTTGGGTTCAGCCATTTTTCTGTTTGAGCATGACTGTGCTCTGGTGTAAAAAGCAAGATCCATAATGGCATGGTTGGGCAAGTACAGTATGGAAGAACTTGACTGGCCCATACAGAGACCTGATATCAACCCCACAAACACCCTTGGGATAAATTGAAAGACTTTGAGTCAAGTCCTCTCATCCAACACCAAGGGTTAATGGTATGTCCTAAAAACTCCTGTAGGTGAATATGAATATAGTCTAATTAAAAGAAATTACTATGTTCAAGAAACCATTATGACTAACTTATTTTTTCATTACTTAAAATAATCTAAAAATAGAATAATTTACACTGCCATTCTAGGAACCATTTACAGCCTATGAAGTAATATGGTAAAGTGTAAGCATAAAAACATTGTGAAATAGGTGATGGCTGTGCATTTACATCCTAACAGGTCTGTAACGTGGTTTGTTCCAAGTTCCATGCGTGATCCATATGCGGAGTCCCAATTATGAGTCTGGATACTGTCCTATTAAATTAGGGAAGAATTTCTAAAGGAGAGTTCAAGGCTTTCCTAACCTAACAACACGTAATGCTAATCTTGGCTCTAAATACAGTTTCAAGCAGTGAACTGTAATGGAGCCGTGTATGAACCAGAACTCTAAACAAGGCAACTACAGCACAAAACAATGGGGTTTGATAACAAGTTAAGTGTAAGTGATAGGTATCCATTACAGATAAACTTCGAGCACGCTCTGGTTTGTCCAAAACCTAAGCATGCAGCATTTGATTAGCAATGGCTGCTGAAGTTGGATGCAGCCCTATGGCTGTATCCATGTTTTCCAGGACTAGGGCTGCATCCAACTTCAGCAGCCATTGCTAATCAAATGCTGCATGCTTGGGTTGAGACAAATCCAACATGCTTAAAGGGGTAATGCGGTGCTATACATTTATTCACTAAATAACACACATTACAAAGTTATACAACTTTGTAATGTGATATTTATATGAACGGCCCTGTTCCCCCCCCCACCCGCCTGGAAGTGTGGTGCATTATACTTACTGAATTACTGTCAACCCTGGCCGCCATCTTGGGACAATGATGTAATCTTCAGGAGGCCGGCTGGACCGCTCCAGCCCTCCCTCATGTCGCTCCTCCTCCAGCGCGTCATCAGCTTCTCAGCTGCGATTGGCTGAGCGTAACTATGTAATGTGTGTTATTTAGTGAATAAATGTGTAGCACCGCATTACCCCTTTAAGGGCTCATGTATACAACCCTATTATGTAGGATTAGGGTTACTTTCCATGTAACTTTCCACTGAAGTCATGAATCATCTGTAAGGAAGCATATCATAGAACAATGCTGTATAGAGTTGCAGACTGTGTGTGCCTCTGTGCACATAGCTCTGCCCTATGCATTAGGCCTCAGTCCTGTATCTGAATGGTCATAGTTTTCATAGGACACACCTTTGGTACCCTTACATCACAAATTTTCTTTGAATGTCACTCTGCATTTTAATATATTAACCAAGAGTAAAAAGAAAAATCCCCAAAAATTGTACCATTACCAGCGCTGTCACTGGCAGAAAATCCAATTCACCAGGCGGATAAAGAAAAACTTGTTCATTTGGTCATCCGCCTGGTGAATTGGATTTTCTGGCAGTGACAGCGCTGGTAATGGTACCATTTTTAGGGATTTTTCTTTTTACTCTTGTTTACACACGGGCCCCCCCTGGGAGCATCCAGTTGAGGTACCACCAGCTTTTGCAGTCCTGTGAATCCAGCTAACAAGCGAGAGACCCCGGCTTGGATATATACCCTAATTAGGGTGATACACTACTAGCCCAAGTGGCTTTAAGGTGAGCAGAATACCACCCCTACACTCTCCACGTTTGCCTCTGGTATCACAGGAGGCACCTGTGCCTCTTTTTGTCATTATTTTCAATATATTAACCAACAGACTGGTAAGGCTCAACACAACTGTGTTCTCAGACTCCATTTTCTTGCAAGACACTGGGGGCTCACCTGGAGATCTCTGGGGGGCACAGAGGTCAGACCCCCCCTCCCAGGATGTCTTACTTTTTCCATATCCTGCGCATAGTGGACAAGTTTTAAATCGGAGAACCCCTTGAAGCTAATCCCCACGGCTTTATTTCATTTTCTTTAAAAGCTCATACTTTATACAGGGCACCACAGACGCTGCTCCGACTACCAACCTACTTCCATATAGTTACATCTATATAATAATAATGAATGTCTGTCTATCTGTCCTCTATAGACCTCCGAACAGCTGAACCGTTTGACCCCAAATTTGGCAGGCAGATACATTGGGTGCCCAGGAACGTTAGAGCAAAGGTCCCATCCTTGCCAGGTGTACAGGAGAGAAGGGGGATGGGGAAGAGCGCCCCATACAGATGACTGGGAGAATCTCCACACTGCACACACAGGTGACATCATTAGAGCTGCAGGTCTCCCCAGCAATGCACAGGTGAGGGAATTAGCCTCAGCCAGAGCTATAGAGACATAAATGTGCAGATCCAAAGCATCACAGGCACAGATATTACACCCAGGCCTGGGGGGCGCTCATGAGGAGAGGAATGGGGAAAAAAACAAAACCATTGAAATAAATGGTGGAATGTTTTGGAGATCAGATTTTCTCTCACACAGATGATGCCAGTGTCTGACCACCCCAACAGACACTAGTGGTAGTTGGGAAAGTATACTGAGGCCTTAGCAACCAATAGGATTACTACTTTCATTTTCAAAGGGAGTTGCAATCTGGTTGCAGGGGCGGATTAAGTTTACCATAGGCCCCGGGCTGTTCACCAAGCCTGGGCCCCCACTCTACTGTAACTATAGTAACACTAGCGTGGTGCTAAGAGTACAGGATAGATAATTTCATGATGCCCTGATTTGTGCAAAACGGTTGTAAAAAAAGCAGCATTTTTTGTAAATCATGGCGGAACTGTAGCCAGGAGACAATAAACCACTGAAAGTATCAGTCTTTTTGGGTGGCCATGGGCTCCACAGGAGCTCAGGGCCCCGGGCTACCACCCGAATCGGACCTATCATAATCCGGCACTGTCTGGTTGCTGGGGGCGGCTGCCTCAAAACAGATCCATAGAAATAAATGGTAGAATGTTATGGAGATCAGATTGTACCTCACAAAGAGGATTGTCAGCCTGACCACACCAACCTTCTCACACAGTGCAAAACAGTCAGGGTATATAGTTAAAAAAAAAAAAAGGCAGATTGGCCTCCTGGGCGACCTTGAAACGAATCTAATTAACAAACTGACACTTTACACCTGGGCAGCGCTGGGTACATTTTCTGGTGGTTAATAAGGTTGGAAAAGACAAGAGTCAGTAAAGTAATTTTTTCTCATGTTGCTTCTGATCCTTCCTCCAACTATCCTCAGATGGTTGTTGATGACATCAGCAAAAACAACACACATACATTATTGCATTTAAAATACCACAAACAAATAATAGTGTTTTTTGTATTTCAATTGCATTACAACCACATTATTTACCCCCGCCTACCAGGGGAAAGACACCTACTGAAAAAATAATGCATACTGGGGAAGCTACGTACATACCTACCTACGTACAGGGGACTACCAGCATACTAGGGGAACTCACTTACTGGAGGTGCCAGCTTATTAAGGAAAACTTCAAACCTACCTAATGAGGGAAAACTACCTACTGAAGCAACCAAATAAGGGGACTTACCTACTCCTCCCCTTCAATCCACCCAATTGTGCCTGACAGCAAATGAAGGAATTACCACTGCGTGGGACTTTATAGATGCGGAAAAGGGAGGACATTTACCACCACTTCAAAACACTATTTTAATAGTGTCTTTAGGAAGATGCAAGATGTTTGCAGCACTGGTAGCCCCACCTTGTTGACCTATGCTGTCATCACAACCTCCAAGGCAGCTGCATCTGGGCTCCACAGTAGTGGCGTTTAGTGACCTATTCCTGTTACTTTGTAAACTCTGCATGCCATAGCACACAGGTATCGAATTTACAGTCCTCTAGCTGTTGCAAAACTACAATTGTCATCATACCTGGACAGGCAAAGAAAAATCTTTGGCTGTGCAGGCATGGTGGGAATTGTAGTTTAGCAACAGCTAGAGGACCATAAATTTGAGGAGGGACAGAAGTTTGACACTCCTGCTATAGCATATGCCCAACTCCTAGCTAATGAGGCTCCTGCATAGGATTTAGGATGCCAGGCATCCCTACTCTCCTATTGTTAAAACTCATATTTTGTATATTCTGTGAAGCCATTACAATATGGCACTGACCTTCCAAACATGTAGAGATATTTACATTCCTTGGGCAGCATGGTGGCTCAGTGGTTAGCACTGTATTCCTGTATTCAAATCCCACCAAGGGCAACATCTGGAAAGAGTTTGTATGTTCTCTCCGTGTTCCTGTGGATTTCTTCCGGGTACTCTGGTTTCCTCCCACACCCAAAACATACAGATAGGTGAATTTAGATTAGGGGCCCTAATGGGGACAGGGAGCAATAATTGACGAAAAGTGCTGCAGAATCAGTGTGCGCTATACAAATAAAAGGAAACTCTAGTGCTACATAAGTAACTCCTTTTGTACCTCAGCCAATGAAGTACTGACACTTGCCTTAGTAGAAGAACACATGCCCCCAGGATATATAAACTAGCTGCCATCTTTGGATAAAGGAGATCCACCTTAACCATCAGTGTGTCAGGGTGTTTGATTCTCAGTGCACACTATAAACGTTATAATTTGTATTTTGGAACTGAGAGTCAATATGACAGCACTCTTTAGGTGCATCCTTAGCACTATGCTCTGTGCATGCCATAAAGCATTTGTTTATGTGCTGTGCAGACACGGTACACATACTTTTTTTACAGATTAATACCATATTTGATGAATAAAAATTACACTTTTACATAAAAAATATAATATATTTAAAAAGGGGAATTTCTCTTAAGGGGTTTGTTCACCAATTTTTTTTCTCTTTAAAATTAACTCGTCCCATCAAGTGGCAAAGACTTGTAATTTACTTCTATTAAAAAATCAAGTCTTCCAGTACTTATCAGCAGCTGTATGTCCTGCAGAAAGTGGTGTATTCTTTCCAGCCTGACACAGTGCTCTCTGCTGCTACCTCTGTCCATGTCAGGAACTGCCCAAGGCAGTATCAAACCACCATAGAACCTTTACTGCTCTCTAGACTAGAAAAAATACACCACTTCCTGATAAGTACAGGAAAACTGGAGATTTTTTTATAGCCGTAAATTGCAAATCTGTGGCACCAGTTGATTGAAAAGATTTTCAAGGGGTTAAAAGGTTACCTATTCATATGTCATTAAAATAGCAACATGTCAGATGTTTTAATTGATAGGGGCCTGTATACCACTCTGCTCATGTCAGATTTGGTGAATTGGTGGATGGTAAGCGTAGTGGCATTTTTCTCTGATATAATATATCACAACAGTGCTTATTTTTTTTATATTTTTTATCCCCCAACGGAAAAGATGCAAAAAAATATTAAATGCAAAGATTGTATAAAAGCGGAACATTTTCTTTAATATAGCGGTGGAGTCTCAAGTAGAAAAAAATGCAAACAGCAAGGTACAAAGTATTGCAGTGCTCTTTTAAACACTCAACATATACATATCTTATATTCTAAACTCTTTGCATTGATCAAACAGATGAGGGCACCTTTTCAGTTGTAACATCTGGTGCCACAATTTTAAAAGGGTTATTCAGGACGGGAAAAAACATGGCTGCCTATGTGCAAAAACAGCACACCACCTGTCCTCAGATTGTGTGGTATTCCACTTCCATTCACTTCTATAGAACGGAGCTGCGATACCACACAGAAACTGATAAAAGTGGCACTGTTCTTAGAAGAGACCAGTTGTTTTTCTAATCCTGGATAACCCCTTTAAACCTATCTTTGAAAACATTAACAGCCTACAACATATGTGACATGTATCAGCAGCTCCCCTTCCTACAGTACCTGAGAGATTAATTTCAAGCTTCTTCATTATTTTACCTCTTTTTTATACATCCACTGTACAGAGTGTTACTGCTGATGTGTGTGTGTGTATATATATATATATATATATATATATATATATATATATACACACACATATATATATATATATATATATATATATATATATATATATATATATATAATCTCAAACTAAAGTAGAACTACTTACTGTAACCCTGACATCCCCACACAAACGTAGGACAATGTTAAAACTGTAAGTGTATTAATATTACTGTCAAGATGAACAATGGTTTTCAACCTTAACAGGGGAAATGTGGGAGGTTGTTCTTACTAGAAATCCTATTTCCTAATATGTAAACTGTGGTTTTCTCTATATTACTGGGCCAAATGAAGAACTTGTATGGCTACTCAGAGGCCGAGGAGACAGACTGGTATGTTTTAGAGGTTACATTCAATTCCTCAGTGCTTACCTACCACCTCTACTTACAAATACACTGGAGGTACCATTTATTTAGGTTTTAGAGGGAACCCTTATAACAGCACAAATGACTTCACAATCTCAAATCAAAGTCAACACTGCAGTGAGGAGAGCTTTTCTACTTTATTACAAAGAGAAGAAGCCTTTATGTGGTCAGAAAATACAAGATTGATCTTTTTTTTAATTTTTTTTTCTTCCTATGAAACGCTGCTGTTCAAACAGCCAGAGTGAATTGTCTCAGTTCACTTCTTTAAGTCCCATCACGTTCACTTGGGTATGGATGTCCTTGGCTGCTGAAAATCTGGCCCTTTAGTGCACAGGGCGACAATGGAGTCCCCTGACCAGCAGTTCCAGAATGTCCCATTTTCATATATTGCATCCATGCACACCTCCTAAAAATGAGGTACAGCAGGGCAAACATTTTCAAAATAGGTGTCATATATATAATATATACACATTCGTACATACATACCTTTATTCATGTGATGTCCAAAAATTTAAAAAAAATGTACACATTTATTACAAAATCGTAACAAAGACTGGACAGTGTTTTGCTCATTCTGGAAAGATGAAGCTCAGTGATACACAACTCTGGAAATTGTCCAAAGGTTGCGGCAATATCTTTCTCCTTAAGAGTGGATTATTGGTTTTGTCTGCCCATTCCCTGCCACAGGGGCCTGCAGATCCTTGCACTGCAAGGAGATACATACTCCTCTGGCTGTGAAGGGGCAGAACATGGCAGAAAATTGCCTTTCAAAAACAGGGGAAATAAAATGAAGGAAGCTGACCTTGCCCATCTTTCCAAATGAAATACGAGAAGGATCTTCACATAAAAATGCACAAACATGTGTTTCTTTTATTACCAAATAGTGCTACAATGAACAATGCAAACTTTGCTGTCTAATTCTGTGTTTGTCTCTCTCTCTCACTCTTTTTGTACAATTTGGAAACCGAGTGGTAAACCTTGTCAGTATTCTGTTCTTAAGTGTGTGTCTGTATACAGACCTGTGTGTGTCTGTATACAGACCTGTGTGTGTCTGTATACAGACCTGTGTGTGTCTGTATACAGACCTGTGTGTGTCTGCTGGCATAAAATAACAAAACAAAAGAGGAAAAAGGAAAAAAAAAAAATCAGACCCTGCTCAAACTAAAGAAACAAATGACAATTCTAGTTGTTGGGCAGCACATAATTAGTAAGGCAGGACCTCAAGTGATGATCCCTTTGCATGAGACAATGCCAGATCCTCAAGGAATTAAAACCAGGATGTCTGAGCCACATCAGTTCTGCAGTTATGTTGAGTATTGTGCTGAGACAGCCATACCCCATGAACAGGGAAGTCTTTAGAAGGCTTGCTGAGCAGGATTGTAATTGAACGTGGATGGCAGATGAGGCCTTTCTTCTAGCTTGTCGTATTCCAAATGGAACTCCTGTCAGGAAAGAAAAGAGGAAAAAAATTGAAGTTTAGCAAGAGCTGCTCCCATGGACACAGCATAGTGACCTCTATGTCTAGTATAGGAATTCCATTATCCCCATCAATTTTATTTCTTAAGCAAGACATTAATAAGTTGATTTGTGCATGGGTAAAATGTATTGAAAGAGAACACAAAATAAAAATTCACTTCCATGCAGCTCTCATTTCTTGCTAACCTACTGAAAGTGGATAGATAATAAGGGGTACAGGCTGCAGGATTAAACTAAAGGCCCTAAACCACGGAACGATTATCGGCCGTATTCGGCCGATAATCGTACCGTGGAATAGAAGGCAACGATCAGCCGACATCATTCATGTCGGTTGATCGTTGCAGACGTTTGTTGAAAAACAAACGACATACAGCAACGATCTGCTGCCATCGCCCCGTGGAATAGAAGCGGCAGCAGTCGCTGCTGTATGCTATGGGCTGCCCGGATGATCTAGCGATCACCCGGCCAGCCCCGCCGCAGCTCCCCGGCCTCACCCGCTCGCTGCTGCTGCCGCATGGAATAGCGGGAAACGAGGAGCAAACGAGCACTGAGAGTGCTCGTTTGCTACTCAAGTTGGCCCGTGGAATAGGGCCTTCAGACCTTGTAACCATGGTTAGACTACAGTCTTAACAGGGGTTGTAGACACAAAACTGTAACATATGTTTTAACTAAAAGACTATTTGCATAGCTACTTCAATGCTTACAGTATTTAAGATACTTAAATGGAACCTGTCACCATGAAAATGATGAGCAGATTCGTATTTATTGTATATATTTGTGGAAAAAGATTTATTTTAACTTATTTAATTGATTAAAATCTCTGATCTTTCCATGTTAAGGAGTCCAGTGGGGATCACTGCTTTTATCTATTGTGCATAGAGATGCACTTTTTATACCCTGATTTTTTGCTGGTTTAAAATGTAACTTTTATTATACAAATTAAAATAGATAACTAGTAATGCGTGATCAATACAAAAAGTGAAAAGAGAGTTTAAAAAGACTGTGTGTAGGCGATAACTCAGCTTGCAGAGCTCTATACGTTAATGCCGTGCTATATGCACATCAAAGAAATCAGTAAACCCCAATTGGGGGGCTCTTAATGATGCTGAGTACACACCGTATACATACAATAGCTCAGCACTCAGAACTCTATACCTCGATGCCGTGCTACCTGCACGCAGCCGGCATCGATAAACCTGAGTGGGGAGCTCTTCTCAGTGCTGGGTATATACCTTGGCGATGTTTGAGGCTGGGGAGAGTCACTGAATTTTTTAAAATTTTCCACAAGATCGGAGATAAGCATAAAACACTCCATCTTGTGAAGACTTTCCCTCTTTAATCTCAATAGCGCTATTGCTACTGCCACTGAGAACTAGTGGTGGTGGCTTGGGCTTAAGGCCCCCCCAGCTAGCAAGCGATTTGTATATACGCTCAAACGCCCAGCCCCAACTGTCTAAGGTCAGTTCTCAGTGCACCTAGGTACACACAGAGTCTATCTAAAACCTGCTTAGCCAACATACATGTTTCGTCAACTTGACGTTGACTTTTTCAAAGTACAGGCTAAGGGGGATCAACACTAGCCTGGCTTAAACAGTGCCGTTCCAGGGGTCAATGGGTTTCGATGACCAATCGAATGTGTCATTTACAGGCGGTATGTAAGAAGTATGAAATGATAGGTAACTAGTGTTTAAAATTATTGGATGGCGTAAACGGCCTCGTTTCATTAGATCATTTGTAGTTTCATATTTGAGCATCGCAGGTTTTTTCCGTGCATGCTCTTTTTACTAGGTCCTACTGCGCATGTTTCTATACTTAAGAGTTTTTCTTGCTACTTTTTACTTTCTTTGCGCATGCGCTTAGACTTCGTTTCTTGGCCGATGTCAATAGTCCCATAGCGCATGTCTACGGACTTAGGTAATTTCGAATCTAGGAGAAACCTTGTGCACGTGCATTTGAACTTAGTCTAATCTCGATGTGCCGATAGTTTTGCAACGCATGCGTATGGACTTAGATTATTTCAGATGGTAAAGAGGGGTCAATGCGCAGGACTTTGTAGTTTGTGAATTTTTTTGCGATGTACTCTTATGGGCGCAAGTGAGTGGACTTAGTCACGCTGTTTTCTCACTTTAATTTATCTCTCATTTAGTGTTATGCACTTCGCATATATTCGGTAATTTCGAGTATGGGGGAGAACTAGTGCGCGTGTGTTTGGATTTTCCCCTGATATGCTGATGATTCTACAGTGCATAAGGCAAGATCTCCCCGTATTGCCTGCAAGAAGGGTAAGTGGCTGTATTCTTGTGTCTAGCTACCCTGTTTAGTGACCGCCATATAATATTACGGTGTTCTTTATCCATTTTGTGAGGTTGTAACATTCATTTTTCTATAGAAATTGTACTATATAATGGTCATTAGAAATTGATGTATAAACAATAGATATTTAAAAAAAACCATTTTTCCCTAAAATCACAATTAACTTCTTGTATGTAGCATCTACTGGATATGGACTTTAACCCCTTTGGGCCCAAGCCTATTTGAGCCTTAATGACCAGGCTAATTTTTCAAAATCTGACCTGTCTCACTTTATGCGCTTATAGCTCAGTAATGCTTTAACATATGCTAGCAATTCTGAGATTGTTTTTTTTGTAACATATGGTACTTTTTATTAGTGGCAAAATTTTGTCACTATCTTTTGTGTTTTTGTGAAAAACATAAAAATATCATGAAAAATTTGCACTTTTCTTGGGTGTTTCGGGGCTTAGAAATGTATCAGCAAATTACCAATTTTTCATGAAATTTCCAAAACTAATTTTTTTAGGGACCAGTTCTTTTTTTAAGTGTGTTTAGGAGGCTTGTATACTTGAAACCCCCATAAATGACCCATTTTGGAAACTAGACACCCTAAGGAATTAATCTAGGGGTATAATGAGCATTTTCACCCTACAGGGGCTGAAGGAAAGTATTCACAATTAGGCCGGAAAAAAATGGAAAATAGAAATTTTCAAATAATATGTTCATTCAGACTAAAGTATCTCATTTTCACAGGCAACAGGAGAGAAAAAGCACCCCAAAATTTGTAACGGAGGTTCTCCTGAGTACAATGGTACCCCATATGGGGGCGTAAACCACTGTATGGGCAAACAGCGGGGCTCAGAACGGAAGGAGCGCCAATTGGCATTTTCAGTGCAGATTTTTGCTGTACAAGTTTTCAGGCGCCAGGTGCGTTTGCAGTGCCCCTGTAGTGCCAGCAAAGTGAACCCCCCCCCCACAAAAGTCACCCCATTTTGGAAAGTACACCCCTCAAAGAATACGTCTTGGTGTGCGGTGAGCATTTTGACCCCACAGGTATTAGAGGAAAGTATTCAAAATTAGACAGTAAAAATGAAAAACTAGAATTTTTCCAATAATATGTTTGTTTAGTTTGAAATTTCTCAACTTCACAAGGAACAGGAGAAAAAAAGGCACCCCAAAATCTGTAACGCAGGTTCTTCCAAGTAGAAAGGTACCCCATATGTGGGCATAAACCACTGTATGGGCACACAGCCGGGCTCAGAACGAAAGGAGCGCCAATTAGCATTTTCAGTGCAGATTTTGCTGAACAAGTTTCCGAGCACCAGGTGCATTTGCAGAGACCCTGTAGTGTCCGCAGAAGAGAAACCCCAAAAAGTCACCCCATTTTGGAAAGGGCACCCCTCAAAGAAGTCATCTTGGGGGGCAGTAAGCATTTTGACCCCACAGGTATTAGAGGAAAGGATTCAAAATTAGAAAGTAAAAAAGAAAAAAAAGAATTTTTTTAATAATGTTTGCTTAGTTTGAAATTTCATGAGAAACAGGAGAGAAAATGCACCGCAAAATTTGTAAAAGAGGTTCTGCTGAGTACAACGGTAACTCATGTGTGGGCATAAACCACTGTATGGGCACGCAGCAGGGCTCAGAAGGGAAGGAGCGCCAATTTGCTGGTGAAAAACCGCAGCTAGTATCGGTTATTAGAATAGCGCAAATGTTTTTAAATGAGATTACAGGTAATCTGGGGTAGTGACGGGCAACCTGGGAGTGTTTACTTGTTATCTGGGGTGGCACGAGCAGTCTGTGGCAATCTGGGGTGTTTACTGGCTATCTGGGGTGGTAACGGACAATCTAAGGGGGGGGTGTCACAGGCAAACTGGGGTGGTGATGGGCAATCTGGGGTGGGTACGGGCAATCTGTGGCAATCTGTAGTGGTTATGGGTAGCCTGTGGCAATCTGGAGTGGTTACAGGTAATGCGGAGTGGTTACAGGTAATGCGGAGTGGTTACAGGTAATGCGGAGTGGTTACAGGTAATGCGGAGTGGTTACAGGTAATGCGGAGTGGTTACAGGTAATGCGGTGTGGTTACAGGTAATGCGGAGTGGTTACAGGTAATGCGGAGTGGTTACAGGTAATGCGGAGTGGTTACAGGTAATGCGGAGTGGTTACAGGTAATGCGGAGTGGTTACAGGTAATGCAGAGTGGTTACAGGTAATGTGAGGTGGTTACTGGTAATCCGGGGCACTTGACTTTTTATCCCGTCACCAATGATTTTTGGTGTCAGGGGACAAAAAGTGCCGGCAGCATTTGGAACAAGTGATCAGTGTTATATAGTATATACCGCTGATCACTTGTGCCAGGACCACATCAGCTAGTCCCTGATCATTGCCCCATGGTCTCCGCCACCTCTGGTGGTGGAGAGAATTAGAATTTGATCTTTTTTTAAAGGGTACAAACACACTTGCTGTATCCGCAGCGAGTTTCTGTCTGCGTATTCGCAGCGAGACTCGCTGAGGATCCCGGCCATGTGTACTCAATGGCAGACAAACTCGCAGCAGGGATGTACATCCCTGCTGCGAGTTTGTCCGCAGCTCGCCCCGTTAACTCCCCGGCCGCCGGAGACTATATGTCGCCTGATCCCGGCTACGGGGCTCCAGACGTCTTCACGGCCCGTTCAGCCAATCAGTGCTGCGGTGGGGCAGCGCACTGATTGGCCGAGCAGGACGTGCCGGGAATCAGCGAAGGACCAGGTGATGTATAGTCGGGAACAGGTGATGTATAGTCTCCGGCGGCCGGGGGGTTAACAGGTCGGCCTTTGGACAAACTCGCAGCAGGGATGTACACTAAGGTTATTCCGGGGGGGACAGGGGGGGGGGGGGACACTCATCTCCTCTCACTGTGGATTAACAGTGAGAGGAGATGAAAGCATGCAGTGCCCGTTACAGGTGGCCGCCGTTATTCTGGTAATAACGGCGATTGTCGGTGCGGGGACTGGCCGGGACTGAGCCCACACTCTGCCCCAACTTCTCAGCGACCTCAGATAGCTGAGAGGAGGGGGCTGCGGGCATTACTGGCGCTGCTGCACTATTCTGCGCCATCACCATAAAGAGCTGATGGCAGCAGAATAGAGCCCATTAGTGATCGACGTAAAAATCCGCATCGGCGGTCACTCATAACATAATACATGTATTCTATGGGTCACTACGTTTACGGCGATACCACATTTGTGTAGGTGTTTTTTTTTTTTAACTATTACCGCTTTGGCGCAATAGAAACTATCTTCCTAGCCAAAACCCACAAAAACTGTCGCCACATTGCAAGATCCATAGCATTCTCATCTTTTGCGCGAAAGAGCTGGTTTTGGGCTTATTTTGTGCGGGAAGACCTGTAGTTTCTATTGATACTAAGTTTTATATGTATGATTTTTTGATCTCTTTTATGACGTATTTTCTAAAGCAGATTGATAAAATACAGCTATTCTGGTACTGTTTTATTTTTGTCGTGCAATATTATTGATATTTTATAGATTGGGTCGTTACGGACGTAGCGATACCAAATATGGATATGATTTGTGTTTTTGATCACTTTTATGTAATGGTTTATTGTATGTGGGAAATATAATGCATTTTTATTATGGGGGGGGGGGGCTGGGGGGATTGTGTTTGGTGCATTTTTTTTACTTTTTTACACTAGTGTACATTACTGTACACTAGTGTAAAACTTAGATTACATTATACATTACACTGTACTGCTTCTGCAGTGCAGTGTATTGTATAATGGGACCATCCTGCTGACAGGCAGTAGCACAGCCACCCCTGTCAGCAGGATGGCTTATCCATGGTAAGCCCAGGGGCCTTCATTAGGCCCCCGGAGTTACCATGGAGACGTCAGGGGACCAGACGGAGCCGCGGGACCTCCAATCATGTAGGTGGACCTGCGGCGCCGTCCGGTACACATCGGAACCCGTTAGATGCCGCTGTTATGCTTTGACAGCAGCATTTACCGGGTTAAACTGCCCGGAGGGGAGAATCCTCCGCTCCGGGCAGTTACAGGAGGGGGTCAGCTGTCACACTGACAGCTGACCCCCGCACTGCCGCAGCCGGGAGGCAATTAATTCTGATGCGTAAGCCGTTAAAAGGCGTACCTATCGGAATAAAGCCCATTAGTGGCCGCCGTGAAAAGGCAGCACGGCGGTCACTAAGGGGTTAAAGAAAGGGGGTATATGCGAATCCCTCGTTAAGGCTTTGAGGGGTTAAAGTCTTTAGCCTGTATATCCATCTAGCCTCCTGTTGAAGTAGCAGTTTGTCTAAATTCCACTTTCGGGGTCCAAGTTCGATAGCCTGGATCCCCCAGTGGGGATCACGAAGCAGCATTATCCACTGGACCCCTAAACCTAAATAGAGCAGGGATTTCAAGCAAAAAGTTAGAAGTTATGCTGAAGCAATACCCACACATCACTATAAATATATATTGTACAAATCTACTCTCTTCCTGCTCTATATTATGATGCTGATGCAGTGTCACCTAGGTGGGGCTTCACGGCAGTTTGGCTCCATCTCCCAGGTGGGTAGAGTACCCATCTGCAATGAAACCCTGCAGAGTTTCCCTGACTACAAAGGAACTGAAGTGATTTTAGAGCAGAAAGACGACACAGACAAGTGGTATACAGTTCTATATTGAATGTGCAGCATCTAAGCTTGTTGATGGTGGGAAGAACTGCACATAGAGTAAGGGGGTGCCAGTATCACTTTAAAAGAGTAGACAGCTTTCTTTTGGAAACATCTCTTTAAAAGAAAGTCATAGTGATTATCTGCTTTAGTAAGTCCCCCATGATATGTCTAAGGCCAGTTTTATACAAGTATAGTGTATGGCACAACAGCTGCCAGTTCAGGTAATCAGAAACACACATAATACAGATGCTAAAATGCATGTGTAATACACTTGTGTGAAACAGATCTAAGGAATACAAGGAATCCTTACAATACACCAATGGAAACAAATGTTGTAATGTAACGTTGGTATGGACTTATTCCTGACATATTATTCAATCGCACTGACTGCTATGAATTTACTTAATCAAATTGTTCAGATGGAAGATGTCTAAATATTTATGCCATTAATTTCTTTCTCTACACTGTTACTCAATGCAAAATTAAAGTAAAATGTTATCTTATTAAATGATTTCTTTCCTATGCCATGAATCAGGCTGCTCCATAATTAGGCTGATTTCATTTCTACAACTAATTGCGGAAGCCTTACCAAGGTAATTCTCAGTTAAAGCATTTAGCCAGTTAAAGCATTTACCGCTTTGCAACTGCTCAATGTTAACAATTCACATGCTACCCTCAGTTACAAATGAAAATTTAGGATGTTCAGTGCAAGGAAGAAAACACACAAAGCTGGTAAGTCTAAGGGTTTAGCAATATTTAAGGGAATATTCGGGGAGCAGAAGATGGCAAAAGCCTACTCCTTCCCAGCGCTACCCCCCCCCTCTTCCGAAAGTTCCGTTCATCGCCTGTGGGTGAAATACAACCCTGCGATGTCCAATCACTGCACAGTGTCTCTTCAATATAGTGTCGCCTGCACACAACCATCGCAACCAAGTTAGCGTTCGGGAGCAGAAGGCTTCAGCCCACTTCTACTCCCCGGTCCACTCCTTTGATAGCTGCTATTTAAAACTAAAAGAGAAGGTCACAGCGGAACAAGAGGATCATGGATGCAACACAGACCATCTTTATTTCACCATCTTTAGAATAGATACAAGGCTTCTGCAGATACAACCGCCTTTATCGAGCATTATGGTGGTTAAAACTAGATGGACTGCTAATTGGACTAAACTAAACTGGATTGCTTCACAATTTGAAGTGTAGCTCTCACCAAGTCTGCTGACCTGATCAGCAGTGAATTCCACACAGAAGTTCTAGTATTCACAGAGACAACTACACTGTGACTGTAATGCATACCACCCTCATTCTGATGCAATTGAGGTCACAAGCATTATAACAGAACTTACAACCACAGAGTGGAATTCACTTGTGCAATTCAGGTCAGTGTACGTGGTGATAGGTACACTTTAAAAGGAGACTTTAGCCTACTAACCCACAGCCATTACTGGATAGGTCAAATGAAACTAAGTTCAAACATACCTAGGGTACCATACACACCAATCAATTATGTCTGACACAGAATATTTTACACTTCAAACAAACATATACACTCCCTAAGGGTGTCTTCACACCTACCGGATCTGCAGCGGATCTCACTTCTGCGGATTCGCAGCGAGATCAGCTGCGGATCCAGTATCATTCACCCCTATGATAGCACTTACTCGCAGCGGGATTGACATCCCGCAGTATGTGCTTTAACTTCCTGGTGCCCGCAACCCCCTTGCCCGCAGCCCCGTCCCATCAGCCCCACCGCCGGCATCCTCCATCCCCGTCCCATAACCCCCGGCATCCTCCATCCCCATCACCGGCATCCTCCATCACCCGCGCTCGCATCCCGCCGCCAAAAGCATACATTACCTGCTCTGCTGCGCAGCTACAGTGAGGCTCCCAGCTCCGGTGCCGCTGTGGTGCACTGATCGGCTGAGCGGGACCAGAGCCGGGAGCCTCACTGCAGCCGCGCCGCCGAGCAGGTAATGTATGCTTTCGGCGGCAGGATGTGGGGATGGAGGATGTGGGCAGCGGGGATCATGGGATGGAGATGGAGGATGCGGGGGATGGGAATGATGGGACGTGGATGCGGGCGGCGGGGCTGTGGGCACCAGGGAGTTAAAGCACATACTCAGAGCGGGATGTCAATCCCGCTGCGAGTATGTGCTATTATAGGGGTGAATGATACTGGATCCGCAGCGGATGTAGCTGCGAATCCGGTAGGTGTGAAGGCACCCTTAATTACACCATTTCCGCACATCAATTTCTACATTCCAACATCAGTTTATTTCATGCATGTAATGTACCTTTGCGACTTTCCTCCAGTTAAGACAGTCGAAGAAATAATATGTTCCCCTCTCATAGGTGTTGGTTTTCATAGTTGGTTCCATTCCAGGCGCCCTGGTTATCCATACCCGCTCTTCTTTGTGGTATCTCCAGTCTCTGTTGAAACTGAAAAGTACATGAAAATAAAGATTGATTCAAATGCTTAGCAAGAAAAAAAGGTAACAAGAGAATCAACAATTATATACAGTGACTAGCCGTAATATTAAAACCACTGACAGGTAGGGTAAATAACTCTGGCACTGCCAGTGATCAGTCAAAATATTGAAACCACTGACAGATATCTATCAAGGGGTAAGTTACAGTTGTGATCAGCACTATTTGCTCCCCTGAATATTAAGTACAGCATGTTAAATATTTTTCCTGAAACAAAGTGTTTGGTGAAATATCTCCCTTGGAAACTAATGACAAACTCAGACTAATTAGGCTACGTTCACATCAGAGTTTGACCATCCGGCACCATTCAGTCTACCTTTTCCGTTTTGGAGTAAGCAAAACGGAAACTGTCGGATCTGTTAAAATCCCCATAGATTCCCATGCTATTTTAGTGTGCTCCGTTTGCCCTAATTGTGCTCCGTTTGCATGCAATCCGTTCAAGATCCGGTTTTTTGAAAGGAAGAAAAAAATTGTGTTTGCAGTATTTTTCTTTCCGCTTAAAAAAACGGATCACGAGCAGAAAGTGCACTTCCGTTTTGTTTTTACATTGTAGTCAATGAGGACGGATCTAAAACGGAAGGTATTTCCGTTCACATCCGTTTTTTTTCATCCGTTTTTGCACTGAGCATGCGCAGAAGCAGCAAGAAACCAAAGAAGAAAAATAAACGGATAGAAAAACGTATGCTGACTGATGCAAACTGATGTACAAAAGACAGTTTTTTTAAGCCAAAATACAAACGGACCATTAAAAAAAGATGAACATTTTGCAATCAGTTTACATCAGTCTGCTCATCCTTTGTATTAATATAGACGAATCCGTTAGAAACAAAGAAAAACGCTAGTGTGGCCGAGCCCTTATTGATTAGTCAAGACGTAGATTCGCCTGTCCTAACCTTGTCTGGGCTCACTTTACTTGGCATATGAATGCTATAAACAATACTTCTTTTTTGTACATAATAGCAAAATCAAGACCGGTGTCTGAGCAGACCAGAAATGCCATTATTATGTATTAAATAAAGACTACAAGGGGGGGGGTTAGAATGGTTAATTTAGGTTTTCCGCACCTTATTCATTGAACATCAAGTCTAGATAGCTGATGATGGATGTTATTATGCTCTAGCTGTGGTCTATTACATATGAAAGAGTAGGAATTGTAACCGGAGTGGGAAAACGGGGTAACTCGTGTAGTGTTGAGATATATCCTGGGATAAATTGGTGGGTCGAGAGTGCCATGGATACGAACTCGGGCAGGAGTGAGTAAAAGGTGACTGTGGGTTTTGTGTGTTTTCTTGTTTTCTTTGTGTCTGTCACGTGTGTGTGTGTGTGTGTGTGTGTGTGTGTGTGTGTGTGTGTGTGTGTGTGTGTGTGTGTGTGTGTATATATGTATATATATATATATATATATATATATATATATATATATATATATATATAAAAACACGTATATATATATATATATATATATATATATATATATATATATATATATATATATATATATATATATATATAAACACGTTTATATAGGGTTTTTTGTTTGTTTGTTTTTTTATTTTTGTCTGCAACCTGAAGTGTGGAGGGATGAATTATAGCAAGGGTGGACAAGGGGTCTGTACTCAACCAGTATATTGGCTGAGGGGGATCCTTTGAAAGCCTTGCTAAAGTGTAGTTGGAGCGAGGGGTGTCGGGTGGACCGTCATCCCTCTGTTCCAGAATGATTTTTTTTATACTTTAGTGATGTTGTGGAAAGAGAAGAGAGCGACTGATAAAGAGATCCCTACAAGAGTTGGTTTAAACTTGGCAAAATAAAGAAAGAAAAAAACAAACAAACACGTAAAACTTTCAGGGTATATTCACACGAACGGTCTCGCAGCGAGATTCTCGTTGCGAGTCCGGCAGGTCCTGGCAGTTTCCACAAACTATATACTCGCTGCGGTCGTTATGTAATTCTGCTGCCCTTAACCCCTTCTGCTCCCGGCTGGCTCCCCCGCTGTAAGCATACATTACCTGTCCTCGCTGCACGGGTCCGGCGTCCTGCTCTCCCGTCCGGCCAATCAGTGGCTGCGGCTGGGCAACACACTGATTGGCCGGACGGGAGAGCAGGACGGCGGACCTGTGCAGCGAGGAGAGGTAATGTATGCTTACAGCGGGGGAGCCGGCCAGGAGCAGAAGGAGTTAAGGGCGGCAGAATTACATACTCTCTACGGTCGTTCAGACCGCGAGTATATAGTTTGTGGGAACTGCCAGGACCTGCCGGACTCGCAGCGAGAATCTCGCTGCGAGACCGTTCGTGTGAATATACCCCCAAAGAACTTCTCAATGGGTCAAAGCTGACCTACACAATATTAGGCAGGTAGTTCTAATGTTACAGCTGCTCAATGTATAGTTCCATAGACCCTTCATTGGCTAGATGGTAAATTATATCACTGGGAGAGGGACAGGAAAAGCAAATGACAGTCAAAGGTAGATGTTAGACAGGGGCTTAAAGGGGTACTCCAGCGTGGGGGCTATTTTTTAGATGTGGCCGGGGAGGAGGTGGCTGGGAAAAAAAAAAAAAAAGACGTCCACTCACCTCCCCGGTTCCAGCGGCGGGTCCCGCATTGCGGCGCTCCGGTGCCCGGCCGCTTCATGGTCTCTGACGCGGGCCCGAGACGTGACGTCTCAAGTCCGCTCAGCCACTCAGTGAAGGAGGCGGGATCCCGTCTCCTTCACTGAGTGGCTGAGCGGACCTGAGACGTCACGTCTCGGGCCCGCGTCAAGACACCCGGAAGCGATGTGGGACCCGCCGCTGGAACCGGGGAGGTGAGTGGACGTTTTTTTTTTTCAGCCACCTCCTCCCCGGCCATATCTAAAAATAGCCCCCACGCTGGAGTACCCCTTTAAAATGGGTTTTTCAACATCAGAGGGTATGCCCTCCCAGCAGAAAGTTTTTTTTAGGACTGGTGGGGGTTCAACAGTTGAATAGCTTTTGATGTTGAGAATACCCCTTTAGGGTACGTTCGCAAGTACCGGATCCGCAACGGATTTTCTACTGCGGATCCGCAGCAGATTTCATCTAAATAACTGAACACAGCATCAAATCTGCTGCGGATCCTGTACGTGTGAACGCACCCTTAATGTCATAGAAAGTGAAAGCAGGAGAAGCACTCCAGAAACAGGCAGTACATAGTTACAAATAAAGTTTCATATGTACACAATTTAAAAGAAAAAAATATATATACATACAGCTCTACTGCTGCTAAAAGCTGTAATACATCCCCACCGTTCATGTAATAAAGATAGAAAAGTAGATCTTCTCCGTATCGGCCAAGTTTTATTGCAGCCAGCTACAAAAAAAAGTGGGGGGGATGTTAAAAAAGGAAAATTTAACAAACAAGGACTATGAAGAGAACTTTTAATCAAAATACATTTACAAAGGTACGTAACTAATCATTCCTGCGAATCTCTTGTGGGCAGGACTCTCAATTTTCGTTGTTACTGATAGTTTGTTACTAATCACTAATTTTGTCTGCACATATACTGTCTGTGCTGTAAAGCGCTGTGAATTATGTTGGAACTATATAAACAAAGACTTACTCATTCATACACCTTTAGCATATATTGAAATCATGGCACCAGTTCTACAGAATGGCAAATCCCAATCAAAGACTCTTGCCATAGATCAGGTACCCCATCATTTATTTTTATTCAGTTATAGAGTGTATGTATACTGGGGGAGATTGACCAAAGGGTGTAAAATATAGACTGGTGTAAACTGCCCACAGCAACCAATCACAGCTCAGCTTTCAGCTCTGGTAAAATGAGAGAGGAGCTATGATTGGTGGCTGTGGGCAGTTTACACCTGTGTATATTTTACACCCTTTGATAAATCTGGGGCACTGTGTGCACTCACATTTGGTTTTTCAGTACAGATGAATCTGTCGGTTTCAGAATTCTGCCTCAGGCTGCAGATTGCAGGGTCCCTTAGGGGGCAGCAAGGGGCCCACAGTGCTGCCACTGCACCGCTTGGCTCTCTCAAGAGTGTGACAGGGATAAGTGGTGGACAAAAAAGGAGTACTGTATCAGACTGTCAGATGCTGACAGTCTGACTGTGTTTTTCGTTCCCCTGGAGCCAGAAGCTATGCATGCATGCATGCATGCAAGATGACATTAGCTATCATGCGTGGCCTGCGCTGGCATTGGAGGAAAGGACTGGGTCAGCATGAGAGGAGGAGCAGAAGTGAGTACTGTATATTTATTTCTACTCACTCATACTATTATGGGGCAACTATAGTTACTAGGGGCAGCTCTATTTACTACCTAGTGGTTGGGGGAGTTATATAGTCCCAACTTTCTAGTTACTCCTTCTACAAGCTTTATGTCCAGAACATTACTGTCACCCAAGACATCCTGTCTCAGAGATGTATAGATTATTATTTATAATAATTTATTTTCTTATTACCCCAAGTCATCTGACACTAATACAGAAACACAACTTCCAATAAACATGGCCCAAACACTCACCTTATCCCTAATGTGAATGTTTGTTAAGTATTCAGAAGGAACATGGAAATCTAAAGAACAAACAGGGAAAGATACAAATATTAGACAGAGGTTACCTTTTTGATACGGACAACAATCTCAGACTAACAAAACATTTCATTAACTGCATATAATTATTATTAAAACATTGGTAAATACACTGAACAATCACTGCATTAGGAACAGATGGTGCCTGTCATCTTGTGACCAATAAGGCAATATCACCATCGGCTCTCAAATAACGGGCTAGCCTTTCCTCTGCACAGCAGAAAGCAACATTGGCCAGTCATGGGTACATGGGGCGGTAGTAGTGTACAAAGAATGGATGAATAATAGACAGGCAATAAACAAAAGATCACTCAACAGAAAGTTGTCTGTTTAATCTGAAAGTTGAGCTTCGGGTGGCAGCTTTGGTATCGCAGCAATAAAGCACCACAGTGGACCAATTGACCTTGCAGAACAGCAGCAGGCACTCAATACAAATATCCACAATAACCCTGTAGCATACCTTGCACTGACTGGTGTTTAACAGCTGGAGACAATCAAGGGAGCCCCTGACATCCCTTTACTGCAAACACCACGCATGGGCCAAGGAAAGACATCAATGGACCTTAGACATGGCAAAAGGCCGTCCTGCTAAAGCAAAGGTTTGGCTAGCTATTTTGGTGTAAACAGTGTACAGCCATATCTTGTTGGTGCACCATAAGGATTCAATAGGCTAGTGGTGGCACTGACATGCTCTGGTACCGTTGGTCTTCACACCACAACCCTTGAATACTGAATGTTAATGACCGGTCCATTAGCACCCATATCTTCAGGAGGTCTTCCCTTACCACTGTCATCTTTCAACAGGACAATGTTCCATTTCATTGGGCTTAAAGTGGTTGTTGCAGGAACGCAACAATGAATTCTCCCTGCTAACTTGGAACACAAAACCACCAAAACGTAACCCCAATGAACACGTTTGGGTTGTGCTAAAACAAGCTGTGAGATCATCTTCTATTCCAATGACAAATGTGCACAAAGTGAGAGAGCTACTGCAGTGGGCATGGGTCAAGATAATTAAGGAGGATGTTCGTAATCCTCCTCGATGTCTACAAGTCGTGCATTGCCCAAACAGGTATACAAAGCTGTTACTTGGTAGGTGTTCCTAAGGGAGTGATGATTCAGTGTAAATGTATATTTCACATTTTAAGTACAAAAAAAATGGCATACCAATGTCTTGTGGTCGACAGGGTGACGATGCCCACGGCGATGCAAATTTCGGATAAAGATTTCTGGGGTTAAAATTGAAAACATACACCATAAGTGTATATTATCCTTATCTGTGCAGCATATCACATATTTTGTGTGTATGTGTCGTGGGAAATAACAAATAACGTTATACAAATATATATGAATTTATACCTCAGTTTTTACATTTTCTAACAACTGTATACAGTTGATCTGATTAATTCCCAATTTCTCAGAAAGAGCATGTGCATAAAAAAAATATCTAATTTTTTTACTTGCAAAATCTTTTTGAAAATAAAATGTCTCCTGAATTGTTAAAAGCAGATATAATAAAGGAAAAAAGCCTGTAAGGGCTCCTACAGGACACACAAAGCTCTTCTTTTCTCCCCTCTACTATTTAATAATCCACAGAAAATACTTACTCTGGAGAGTTGAGATTGAGGCCTAGTGTTGTCAAGTCACTTCCTAATGCAAGATGTACCATCCCTGGATCTGTCTCAGCTGCCCTGATGAATGTTAACAAGCCAATCATACCAAACTGGTCTGTCACCATGCCTTGAGGAATGTTGGTAACTCGACCTGGATAAGATACAGAACCAAAAGACAACGCCATACACAGGCAATTAGAAAAACAAAATGATGACCCAAGAACATGGGGATGTGAAAAAGAAGTATGGTAAGACACAATGTGGAATTTAGACTTTAGTTGCAGGTTTTTATTTCTAAAGAGGTACTCCGGGCTGGGGTCATTTTCAGTGTACAGCCGGGAAGGATATAGAAGCTGCCCCGGTTCCAGCACCGGGTCCCGGATTGCGTCGTCCCAATCTCCCGTGTGGCTGCCGCTTCCTGGTCTGAGCTGCGGCTTGAGACCTGACATCTCAAGGCAGCTCAGCCTATAGAAGCCGCCGGTCAGTAAGTGACCGGCGGCTTCTATATCCACCCCAACCCAGCCCGGAGTACCTCTTTAAAGGGGTTATCCATAGCTACAAAAACATGGCCACTTTCTTCCACAGACAGCACCACTCCAGTTTGGGGCGGGGTTCTGTAACTCCGTTCCATTGAAGTGGAGCCTAATTGCAAACCACACCTGAACTGGACACGAGTGGTGAAGTCACTGGAAGAAAGTGGCCATGTTTTTTAGAGCTGGTTAACCCTTTTAAATTACAGGTGTCATCTGGGATTAGAAAAAGCATAGCTACTTCCTGTCCCCAGGTTGTGTGTTTTGTTGCAACCCATCTCCATTCTCTTCAATAGTACAGAGCTGCAGAAGAACAAGATTGGTGCTGTTTCTGGTAGAAAGAAGTTATGTTTTTGTAATCCTAGATAGCCCCTTTTAAAGGGGCTAGTCATTTTATAGTAAAATTTACTGAACTATTTTACTATAATGTGGCCAGTCCCTTACCTAGAAACAAACAAAATAAACAAATCCTTGATATGTGGAACTAAGAATAGCAACTGGAAAAATTTCTATGGATGAAGAACCCAGATCTTGAGAGGGGAACTTCAATGAAGGTTTCTTTGACTGGAGCCCAGCCGCCAGAAGTCTGAGATCACGGCACAGCTATGTTCCAGTGCCGCCATGCTTCAGGGTGGCATAGCCTTAAGCAAGAGATGCCCTCTGCAGCTGACATCACGGCACAAACTGGCGGTGCTGGGATGCAGCTGTGCCAGCAGACTTCCGGTGGGTGAACTCAGTTCAAAGTTAGCTTCGCCGAAGTACCCTTTTAAAGAGGACCTATCAATTCTTGCGAAATCCCATGATTTAACACAAGCCCATATCTTCCGCCTTCTCTTCAGTGTGTGGCACTGCTAGCCCTGTACGCACGTCATAAAAGACTCAGATAAACCCTTCAAAAGGTTAATCCTTTATACTCTAAGGACTACTAAATTCACAAATTAGCAAACAAGGAAACTTTATTTGCCCCCCCACAAAAGAACTCCTCAAAGATGGCCCCTCTAAGAGAAGGGAATCTCATAATGAGCTAGGGCTGGGTGATATTGGCCTAAATCATTATCGCGGTTAATCGTACATGTAGCCGCGGTAACGATAACTGAGCGATAATTATGACACACCCCTTATGTAAGCCACACCCCTTTTACAAGCCACACCCACTTGACCGTGAAAACCCTGTGATATTTTGTTTTAATAAGAGTATAAAAATAGCCATATAGGCTATTGTCCTTATCATTATTTGTCATTATTAGGGGTCTCAGCAGAGACCTGGACGTGTATATACAGATATACAACCACTACAGAATATGTATACACAGGTATACAGCTATGTACACAGTACAGTATCTGTATATACAGGTATACAGCTATGTACACACTACAGGACGTGTATATACAGGTATACAGCCACTACAGGACGTGTATATACAGGTATACAGCTACATAGCTGTATACATGTCCTGTACTGTGTACATAGCCCTATACCAGTATATATACATCCGATAGTGTGTACATAGCTGTATACCTGTATATACACGTCCTGTAGTATGAACGTAGCTGTATACCTGTATATACACGTCCTGTAGTATGTACATGGCTGTATACCTGTATATACACATCCTGTAGTGTATAGATAGCTGTATACTCAAATATACAAGTCCTGTAGTGGCAGTATTATTTATGTATTTATGCACACACACTACAAGATATGTATATACAGGTATACAGCTATGCAGATTTTCCATTAATAACACATGCACACTCAGCTAAGCTGAACATTCATGTGTATTATAGGACTACAAGAGATAGTTGGGGGTATCTGGGCAGGGGGGGGGATCTAGGCAGAAGGGGGGGGGGAGCAGAAGTGGGGGGGAAGCAGCTGGGGGGGATGTGGGCAGAAGGGGGGGGGGAAGCAGCTGGTGGTGATCTGGGCAGAAGTGGAGGGGGGGGGGGGAAGCAGCTGGGGGGGATCTGGGCAGAAGTGGGAGGGGGAGATCTGGGCAGAAGTGGGGGGGGAGAGCAGCTGGGGGAGATCTGGGCAGAAGTGGGGGGGGAGAGCAGCTGGGGGGGATCTGGGCAGAAGTGGGAGGGGGAGATCTGGGCAGAAGTGGGGGGGGGAGCAGCTGGGGGATCTGGGCAGAAGTGGGGGGGGAGAAGCAGCTGGTGGGGATCTGGGCAGAAGTGGGGGGGGGACGCAGCTGGTGGGGATCTGGGCAGAAGTGGGGGGGGGGGGAAGCAGCTGGTGGGGATCTGGGCAGAAGTGGGGGGGGGGAGCAGCTGGTGGGGATCTGGGCAGAAGTGGGGGGGGAGCAGCTGGTGGGGATCTGGGCAGAAGTGGGGGGGGAAGCAGCTGGTGGGGATCTGGGCAGAAGTGGGGGGGGGGGGGGAAGCAGCTGGTGGGGATCTGGGCAGAAGTGGGGGGGGGGGGAAGCAGCTGGTGGGGATCTGGGCAGAAGTGGGGATCTGGGCAGAAGTGGGGGGGGGAAGCAGCTGGTGGGGATCTGGGCAGAAGTGGGGGGGGAAGCAGCTGGTGGGGATCTGGGCAGAAGTGGGGGGGGGAAGCAGCTGGTGGGGATCTGGGCAGAAGTGGGGGGGGGGGGAGTCTGGGCAGAAGTGGGGGGGAAGCAGCTGGTGGGGATCTGGGCAGAAGTGGGGGGGATGCAGCTGGTGGGGATCTGGGCAGAAGTGGGGGGGAAGCAGCTGGTAGGGATCTGGGCAGAAGTGGGGGGGGAAGCAGCTGGTAGGGATCTGGGCAGAAGTGGGGGGGAAGCAGCTGGTGGGGATCTGGGCAGAAGTGGGGGGGAAGCAGCTGGTGGGGATCTGGGCAGAAGTGGGGGGGGGAAGCAGCTGGTAGGGATCTGGGCAGAAGTGGGGGGGAAGCAGCTGGTGGGGATGTGGGCAGAAGAGTGGGGGGGGGGGGAGCAGCTGGTGGGGATGTGGGCAGAAGTGGGGGGGGGAGCAGCTGGTGGGGATGTGGGCAGAAGTGGGGGGGGAAGCAGCTGGTGGGGATGTGGGCAGAAGGGGGGGGGGAAGCAGCTGGTGGGGATGTGGGCAGAAGGGGGGGGGGGAAGCAGCTGGGGGGGGGGGGGGGGGGGGAGAGTCTGGGCAGAAGTGGGGGGGGGGAGCAGCTGGGGGATCTGGGCAGAAGAGGGGGGGACATAAACTGTATCTCCTCCTCCCCCTGCCACCCCGCTCAGCATCGGTACGCTTGTGGCCCCGTCGTTCGTTCATACAGGCAGATCCTGGTCTCTGGAGGAGGAGACCGCAGCATCATGTGATGGCGTCTCTGCGGGTGCTGGAGCTGAATAGCGGGATCGGGGATCTGCACTGCGGCCCTAGATCCCGCTATTCAGCTCCAGCACCAGCAGGGACGCCATCACATGATGCTGCGGTCTCCTCCTCCAGAGACCGGGATCTGCCTGTGCAAACGTCCGACGGGGCCACAAGCGTACCGATGCTGAGCGGGGTGGCAGGGGGAGGAGGAGATACAGTTTATGTACCCCCGGCCACTCACTCCCGGGTATGTGGAGCGGGTCAGCGCCTGTCCGGCGGGTAGGGTGGGGGAGAGATACGCTGGTGCAGGGCGCACTGAGGGACGAGCGGGCAGGGGCCGTTGGGGGGCGCTCTGTCAGGCATGGCGGGACGGGGAGTCCTATGACACATGTGCAGCACTGAAATACCGCAAATACCGTCCTGGCGCAGTTGAGGTCGGTTTACCGACGCCAGAGACGGTATCGGTATTTTCACGGTATACCGCCCAGCCCTATAATGAGCTTATATTTTATGAACGCAATCTGAGAAATGAAAGCTGTACTCTTATTACTATTTTAAAGCACCCTTGATCCCAGAGCTCTGTACAAATGGTAATAGGTTAAAGGGTTTGTCTGGGCAGCAGAACACTGCTGAAGCCTTCTGTTCCGTGGAGTTCACATCATGTGAATCCATAATTTTAAGGGAAGGGTCGTTTTACACACACACATTTGACAGATTATCTAACATATTTTTAACACCAAAGCCAGGAATTGGACTATAAACAGAGAACAGGTCATAGCTCATAGCTGTTTTGCTATTTGAAATAATTAGTTTAATCTACTGTCAAAGTTCATGTTTTTCTCTGACCAGATAGGTCCTACTTTAGGCTCTATACGGAAGTAATGAATGGAATGACATAAGCAAAGAAGAAACAACTTACCGTCCGGTAAGACCTGGATCCCTTTTTTCTGCTGGTTATTATTTTGTGTTGTGGAACTTTTGTCTCCTGGAAATTTGGGTCCATCCGTACTTGAGGCAGTCTTTCCTGGTGTATTTAAATTCTGCACATGAAAAAACAAACAAATGTAAAATTAGCTTTAAAACCTTGCCTTAAAAACACCACCATAAGCTATTGGATATATGCACCTACTTTACAGGAATCTCTGCTAGAAAAAAAATTTGCATGCAGCCATTCTTCTTCTAATACCCAGAACACCAAATCCAGTGCCAGCTGTTTGACAGCTGATGGCTTATACATAGTATAGGCTGCCAGCTGTCAATTAGTAGCTGGTGAGCAGAGTGAGTGACACCTCTTCAATATTGAGGACTTATACGCATGGGCTCAAAATGGAAAGGAGTACTTTTCTGCACTGTGTCCCCCAGAACAACAAAGATAATGACTGTCTTACACAATGTAAATAATCAGTGTTGTAAGCAGCTTCTCTGTCAGTTTATGCTGCCCTCAGATAAGGCAGTATGAAGCAACTGACAGTGCCTCTTTAAAAGAAATGCATTATCAAAAAATTACCTAATATTTAAATCAAGTTTTTATGTAAAAAAAAAAAAAACCTGAAACCCCATATTCTTAAATATGTTTAAAGGAGAAGCCTGGGGTCGGACATTTTTTTTCAAAAGAGCCAGGGAAGAGGTGTCTGAACATAAGAACATGCACCTACCTCCACGGGTCCAGTGCAGTGGTCTGCTGTCCCTCGGGTGGGTCTCCAGTGCTAGAACCTGGAGGTAGGTGCATGTTGTTATGTTCAGCCACCTCCTTTCCCAGCTCTTTCCAATAAAAATGTCCAACCCCGGACTTTTCCTTTAAGGTTTCCATTTTATTATCTATATCATAAAATATTCCTAAAAACTTGCAGTCTTCATTTAGGCCACTAGGCCTAAAACTAAGCTGAGACTTCCTGTTCTGTACAAATCATTTCCCAGCAGTGTCCTCCTCATCAACACAAAAAGGAGTGCAGTGAAGATGACACCACAAATTACAATCACAAAATGGATTTATTAGAATAAACATAAAACATTAGAATAAGAACATTTAAGGACCTGGCTCTAATCAGTGAAAAAAAGTCTTGGTGATACCTTCCCTTTAACATATGTATATGACCTTTTGACAACTCCTACACTTGAGTATAATGCAACAATTTCAATAAGTCATCAATATGTATGTAAAGGCGGCTAAGGAAATACATCTACATAAAGTCATTGCTACTTACAGATTTATTGTCATCATTGCTCGATGTTGGATCCTTATAGCTGGAGCCTGGTAATGCAGGGAAGTCCTCGTTGTGTATTGAAAAGTCCTGGGACTGCTCACTTGCTGGTTTTGTCACCATACCGACTGTGAAGACAAGAACATACATTCAAAGTGGTGTAAAAACAAAACAAAAAACCCACATACCTAGATCTTTCACAACATATGATTTTTATAGAGTTGCTTTCCACTAAACTCTTGTCTGGATGTTATAAAAATAATACCACTATACAATGTATACCATATACATAATAATATAGTCCTGCCATAATCTTTACAGCTGTAGCAGTATGCACAGTTCACATTGCTTATTACCAAACATGGAGCAGATTCAGATTAGGAATAAGGAGATGTTAGGAAGCAATCTCCTCACTGCACAGCAAACTCCTAGGGTACCCACTAAAACTTTTACCAGTAACCTGTTAATGATCTGCCAGTTTCTCCTGTGGGTACAGTATTTATTGGGCTTGCTTTGCACAAAGTTGTATTCACCAATTTTGCAGGCTACAGAACAGAAATCTCCCATTTGGCTGATTTATGGAAAGTTGTTTATAGTTAGAGGTACACTTTAATTCCAGCCAGGCATAATTTTTGTTCTGGCATTAGTAATTATGTAAGCATTGCCTTACCATAGGGAGCCCTTCCAGCCAAAGGGTTTATTAACGGAGTAGGGTTGCCACTTCCTTCCCTTCGATTTCTATCAGCTAGTGCAGGGAAATCTGAAAGGTCCAAACCAGTCACATTTTCACTTCCATCTGAAATACAAAAGGTACAAAAGTCTGCCAAATGTTATGAACAAAAATAACAAAGGGTTGTGAGCGGAGTCCCAAGACCATCTCACTTTAATCACTGCAAGGTTTATCAATTCAATGAACTGGCACTGCCCATTTATACACAAAAGTCAAAAGGCACAAGGTGTTTTAAGAGAGAAGTATCCTCACATTTACAGACATGAAGGCCAGCAATATTATAACATTCGAGAGCATGAAATAACATTAAAAGTTCTCTCGACCAAGTCAAGGCACAGAAACAGTAAATTCTTTGCTGTTGGCTAGATTATAAGCTTATCGGTTGTGCCAAGCAAGCAGTAACCCATGGCACATTCATCTGTGCCACCTAGTGGCTCATCTGGTCTTGCAAATACATTAAGAGCGGCAATGACATACAGGATAAGCCTGTAAGCCAAGAGCTGCCATGTCCTCTTTTATACTAAATTCTTGTACCTGCATTTGCCAAAGCAGTGTGACTTTAATTGTATGCATTATTTCTGGCTGTAAAGTGCTATGGATTATGGGGACAATAAATAATATCACAGACTTTAACCCAACTTTAAATGGCTTTCCCTTTTGCTATCTCACTCTTGTATAAATCTCTTTTAGATAAGACAGTTATTCACCGCCTGAAAAAGACTATTTAATACCAACAGTTATTCATGCCAATAGAAGGGAGAGTGGGACTTGTATCAGAGACAACATTACAGATAAATTGCAGAAGCCTACCCCAGCTATCAGCTGATCACATTAGGCACAGTTTTTTATCCTCCTCACAAATGAAAGGCTGACAATGTAATGCATAGATATGCTGGGTCCCCCTAAACAGTGCGGTGTAATTGTACAACATACAGTGATTATATAGTGTGTGTATAAAGTATGTGTGCGCTTCTAAGTGCATTGTTAGTTATTGATAAAACAAGGAAATTATGACATTTATGGTGATTTAGGGTTGTAGGAAGAACTTGTCTAGCTGACTACTCCAACCTGGGATGTGAATAATACACATGGGGTGATATTTACTGTAATAACAGAAGACCTCATAAAAGAGACAACGGTTCTCTTACCTGTTCCATTAAAAATATTACTCGATAATGAATTGTTTAAACCAAACGCCTGATTTCTGTTCATACCAAACCCAGACATGCTGTGTGAACAAACAGGACAACATCAGCTTAGATAAGGTATCATGTTAAACACTAATAAGAGAGAGACTAAAAGGCCCTATTCCACCAACAGATCTGACGACAGATTATCTGCCAAAGATTTGAAGCCAAACCCAGGAGTGGATTTGAAGAGAGGAGAAATCCAGTCTTTCCTTTATGACCTGATCTCTGTTTATAGTCTGTTCCTGGGTTTGGCTTCAAATCTTTGGCAGATAATCTGTCGTCAGATCTGTTGGTGGAATAGGGCCTTTAGGCCCTAATACACCAACAGATTATCTAACAGATTTTTTTGAGCTAAAGCCAGGAAGAGACTATAAACAGGGAACAGGAAACAATGGAAAGACTGAGATTTATCCTCTTGTCAAATCCATTCCTGGCTTTGGCTTAAAAAAATCTTTCAGATAATCTATTGGTGTAATAGGGCTCTAAGGCTAAGTGCACAGTAGACTGATTTGCAGCAAAAAAAAATCCACAACTAATCCGCACATTGTTGTAGATGTGCTGCAGATTTGTTGGGAATTTTACCTTTCCCACTGAGGAAATATGTGACATGAATTGACAGGTTAATTTCAGTCAGGAAAATTTCAGCTGTGTATAGAAGAGATTTTAAAAATGACATTTACTTTGGTGGCATTGAAATCTGCTGTGGATTTGCCATGTAAATTTCCATGCAGAAAATCTGCAGCAAGTCTAAAGTTCATTTACCTTAACACAAGGAATAAAATACAAAAAGGCAGCTATGAATTAGGGTAGGGCCACACTGCGTTTTTGCAGACCGTAAAAAAACTGATACAATTGTGTGCATGTTTTTCCTTTATTAAGAAAAAAAACATCAGACCTTTTTTTTTTTACCCTTTGACCTTGTTTTTCTGTACATTACAAGTAACCATTTAAAAACAAATCCAGTAAACTGAATGCAAAAGACGCAGTGTGAGCCTACCCTTTATGAAAAAATGTTCCCATGCCACATGAAGGTCTTCTGCCTCGCTGATGAACAGTATGCAAGAGATCTGTTAAAACTTATCAATGACTGCAACTGATTCACTTAACCACTACACATTCTCTATAATTTTTTTCTTCTCACAGTACCAGACCTGTCACACTACCTCAGATTGGCATTGCACTTCAGACAGTAATCCAATCTTTATACATGTATCACAAATATTATAATCTGGAACAGCAAACCAAATAAAAGAGATACAATTTTTCCCATGTCAACAAATAGTTTACCCACCATACTGCTCATAGCAGCAAAGCTTTTAATCCCCTTGTATTGGAGGTCTAGTGCCCACCAACTCTGGAGGAATGGCTTGAAAAGGTACACCAAATATTACAATGGATCTGGTGAGTTAGGAGTCAGGCACATAATAAATAGTATAAGGGGTACTCTGGGCTTGGGGTATTTTTACTGAATGGCCGGGAAGGGGGTGGATATAGACGGCACAGTTCACTAACCTCTCTGGTTCCTACGTCGGGTCCCGGATCACGGCCACCCAGTTCTCCCGTCCCGCTTCCTGGTCTGAGCTGCAGAAGACGTGAAGTCTCAAGGCCACTCAGCTATTCAGCGGCTGAGGCGGGACCCTGATACAACCGCTGAATGGCTAAGCGGCCTTGAGACGTCACTTCTCAAGCCGCAGCTCAGACCAGGAAGAGGCAGCGGGACGGGAGAATGGGGAGGTGCAATCCGTGACACTGCTGGAACCGGGGAGGTAAGTGGATAGCGGAATCTATAACCCCCACCCCCACCCCCCCGGCTGTACAGGCCTCTTGTGCTTTCCTAATATATTTGGTTATGAGAACAATTATTAGCTTACCACTGTGGTTTAATACTACAGACTTTGTATGTTGCCATACATCAGGGTACTGTTGTAAAGATTACACATCTTTGACAGTGTTCTATGTTGTCACGCTTACACTTACTTTTAGTTTATTAGCAGTTTCTGTGGCTCCTATATCACAAGGATCTTACAGATATACGATTATTATCTGTGCCATTTTTGGGAGGTGTTCTCTCTCAGGCCTTATGCACACGTTCAGTACTTTTGTAAGTCTGTAGATTGCTCCCGCTATCCACTGGTAAAATCCGCTAAAAATTATGGATTGGGCATATGAAGTGAATCCTTATTTCTGTAAATGCTTTTTTTTTCAATAATAATTTATCTGTATTTTTTTTTTTTTTTTTTTTTTTACAGTAATACGGATAATTGTATGAGAGGATCCATAAAAAATCTGGGTCCGCACCAGGACATCTCCTTTTTTTCCAGCATTGGTTTGCTACCTTGTAATTTAATAATCGTGCGAATAGCCCAATAGGCAACAATGTGCACTAACTCGAATACGGAAATATGGATCTGTAGATTACAGGACGTGTGAATAAGGCCTTAGGCATTTAAGCCATATCTACTTCTATAAATGTGAGGCAACTTACCTGTTCACAGTAAAAGGTTGCCGGGATGATGGTTGCTTTGGCATACATATTATGCTGGGCGAGCTTCTGTTTGGACTACCTAAACCTGAACTGCTCATGTTATTTGTCCTGCTGGGAATTCCAATGCCCTGACCAACCTGGGAGTGGTTCATCATATTCCTGGGATTCATCGGCAAGATACCCCTGAAACAAAATATCAATGTAATATCATGTAACAAACTTGTATAGCATGACAAGTCTACCACACACAGACTAGTTTTCATACAATGGTGGTACTGACACTGGGTTTTGCTGTCTGTTTAAGGTGTGCGTTTAAAGTGGAAAAAACAGATGCTGTGGTATACCATACTGCAGGATTTGTTTCCCGTTGACTTACATTATATAAAAAAAAAAGTAGCAAAAGATTTTTTTTTTTTTTTTTAATGTTCACAGACGTGGAGGACTACATTTTTCAGTACATTAAAATTAAAAGGAGTTCGCAGTGAAATCTGCTGTGGATCCTTCCCTGTCACTTGCAATAAGATTACATACTCGTAGCAAGATGGTAATCCCGCTGTGAGTATGTAAAAGACAGCGCCCCCCCCCCCCCCCGCCCGGAACATAAATTTCCAGTCCGCGCTCTTGCTTGCTTTGGGAGTTTCTGGCACCTGGACGTTGCGCTCAGCCAATCAAAGGCTGTGGCAGGGCAGCGCACCGATTGGCTGAGCAGAATGTCAGGACGCCGAGAACCCCCAAAGCAAGCCAGAGTACAGACCAGTAATGTATGTACCGGGCTGCAGGGGGTTAAGGGGGCTGCCTTTTACAAACCTGCGAGTATGTAATCTCATTGAAAGTGACAGGGAAGGATCTGCAGCGTGAAATCCGCTGCGGATGCGTTATGTGAGAACCCACCCTTACAGTGTCACTGTCATGAATTATTATTATTTTTTTTTTTTGCAGAAGTCCAGGCGATTTTAAGAAACTTTGTAATTGGGTTTATTAGCCAAAAAATGCATTTTTATCATGAAAAAGCAGTTTGAATCTCTTCCCCCTGTCTTCATTGTTCTCCTATGGAGAGAGCTAAATAAAAGACCAAACAGGGCAACAAAGAGTTAATCTACAAATACCTCACCTGTTATCTCCTCTGACAGTCACCACTGACCTCTCTGAACTCTGATTAGAGTTCAACCAGCTCCGTGCCTGTAATCCTCTGTTATCTGCTTTCTGCTGTCGGCTAACTCCCTCCCCCCTCCCCCCTCCCCTCTCCCTAGAACAGACAGAGTATGACTCATGCAACAAGTCACAATTTTCAGATTTTTTGCAGTGGATGGAAAAGAGGAAGGAGGGGGACACCTGGGAAAAGGCTTTTTAAATGCAGGTAATGGCATATTTGGCTAATAAACCCAATTACAAAGTTTCTTAAAATCGCATGGACTATTGATTTCTGCAAAAAAATAAAAAAACCAAAAATACGACAGTGACTCTTTAAAGTATAACTGTCATTTAACTGCAGAGTGGTGGGGTGTAGAGTCCCCGCAGTTGGCAGCAGTGGATGTAGATGAAACCTTGACAAGCGCTGGCCGACAGTAGATGCAGCATGTCTCCCTGACATGAGAAAGGGGTCCCCTGTACCCTGAAACATGTTGTCCCTTGAGACAAATGTGTTTTTAGTAGTACCTGCTTTGGACTTAGTATTATATCTACTGTCGGCCAGCGCCTGTCAAGGTTTCATCTACATCCACCGCTGCCAACTGCGGGGTTTCGACACCCCACCACTCTGCATTTCCTGTTGGGACCCAGTGGCTCAGGATCCCAGCAACCTAGAAATCTGTGGTTGCTCCCACCTCCATCATTCTCTTCACTGAGAGCATTTTTAGATGTTGTGCTACGAGTACAACATCATAAGGTGAGAAAATCCAATTGCCTTTGTTTTTACCACCTCTCTCCCAGATTTCACCCTATGGCGCCTGCATATCTTTTAGCTTTCCAATGCATTTAACTGTCACTTTGCAGATATCAATAGTACAAGTGACTTTAAGAAACTCTGTAATAGGTTTCAAGCAAAAGTTTCCTTCTGTACTCCCCCCTCCCCGTATAAGATCCAGCACCGCACAACTTCCTGCAATCTTATCTCACAAAGTTTCCAGACCAGCAATGAGCAGTCTAACCTGTGATTGCAGTGTTTTATGTGCCCAGACAGTCTCCAAACTGCACAGACTTTGTCTGCTCTTCCTGCTCACTTATCCCCCTTGCTTCCCCCCTCCATAGGTTAAAAAACCTGTCTTTACATTGCTTATCTGTAATGTAGACAATCTTGCCTTGATAATAAACAGATAAGGAGTAAGGGGGAAGGCTTTTTGAGTACAGATTGAAACTCTTTTGCTTTATAAAACATATTACAGAGTTTCTTAAATCGTTTATACTATTGATTTCTACAAAAGTGTTTTAAATGATAGTTACACTTTAAACAGATACAGAGAAATGGACACAAAAACATAGTCTTATAGTGATAAAAACTGCAGAATGTTTTCCACCTACCTGCTTGGTGACGGTGGTGTATGAAGTGACATTGTTGGTACCCCTGTTGTCGGCGTTACATGGTTTGGTAATTGAGTGCCTTGTGATAAGCTGCGGTTTAACTGAGGAGTATTGTTGCTCATCCCCCTCATCGGAAGGCCTAGTGCACCTGCAGAAAATAAGACTCCACATAAGTACAAACTACAAAGCATGTACACCACAACTTATTACTGCCCGTTAAATACAAATTGCACTTCCATTTCACAAACAGAACAATTTATAGGAAAAATTCCTCAGTCTGATGTGATAAAGGACAGTCAATAAGATTCAGCACACAAGAAAAAGCTTCTTCTCCCCAATATTGAACATATTATAAAATAGATGGGAAAAATAACAGCAGCCTCAAAACAAGTATCTTACAGCAATATCTAAACAAAAGGGAATTTTGGGGTTATTACAGTTGGTATACCAGTTAAAATATAACAAGAACAACAATTCATTGTAGGGCAACCCCTTTAACTTACTTTGTTGCCCGTATAGACTAGCCCCAAACTGGGACAGCTGACCCGATGCAGATGGTGATGGAGATGCCAGCATCTAAAAAAAAGGAATAATGAAGCTAATTTTTGATGCGTGTTACTGACATTGCTTCGGTTTACCACAATCCCACAAATTTTAACACATTTCCTGAGAAATTAAAGAGGTTGTCCTGCGAGCAGAAGACTACTAAAGCCTTCAGTACACTGACAAAAACCTTCTCCGCCCTCCCTTCCAAGACATGGGGAGGAGGAGAGGTAGGGCTCAGTGCCAATCAGTGCATGCAAGCATAACACAACCGCACGCAATGTCCAATAGCTACCAGTGTTTAAGCAATATCAGAGATATTGTGCAGCTTATTTGACATAGCTTGTGGGCGTCCTTTTGCCTGTATGCAAGGATTGTGACTTAGCCCCGTCCACTCCATGCCACGGAAGGCTTACTTCCAAGACATGGGATCTAAGAAAGTGAGTACCGATAAGTAGAAGGCTTCAACTGTCTTCTGCTCACCAGACAACCCCTTTAACTAAACCCTGACACACCAAATAGAGCCCTTATTGGATCACTGCTTGAAAAGGGCTTGTTTATGTCAAAACATTGAGTACTGGTGTGATATTAAAACTTCATGTTGATGTGCTGTCTCTTTGTTTCTATGAATTCTGTGGTACACGTAGGTAACGCAGGAGAATGGTATGCCAATGTATATTACAGTGTGTCCTTACCAAACCCTTTCATTTAAAGTAACTCTGTACCCACAATCTGTCCCCCCCAAACCACTTGTACCTTTGGATAGCTGCTTTTAATCCAAGATCTGTCCTGGGGTCCGTTCGGCAGGTGATACAGTTATTCTCCTAAAAAACAACTTTTAAACTTATCTGTGCCCTAACTTTGCACCACCCCTCCGTCCCTCCTCCCCGCCCTCTTCACTATTTTTCCTATTCCTCTGCAGTGAAAACTACACAGGTACCTTAACAATCCAGCCCATGTGCCGTGCTGACACAGGTGATTAATAGGGGAAAATCTGCCTGGAGCATTCCTAATGATAAAGAGGGTGCGGAGGAGGGACAGAGAGGTTGTGCCAGCCTAATGCATATACAATCTTGGCCACGGGGCTGCAAGTTTAACCTTTTAAGGACGAAGCCAATTTTCGCTTGAGTTTTCGTTTTTTCCTCCTTGTGTTTAAAAGGCCATAGCACTTGCAGTTTTTCACCTAGAAACCCACATGAGCCCTTATTTTTTGTGCCACTAATTGTACTTTGTAATGGCAGACATTTTTTGCATAAAATATGGTGCGAAACCAGAAAACAATTATATGCGCGGTGACATGCAATTCTTATTCTTTTTTTTTTTTTGGGGGGGGGGGGGGGGGGGGGGGGCGCTTTTACGCCGTTTGTCCTATGAAAAAACTGACATGCTATATATGTTCCTCAAGTCGGTACGATTGATACGATTAAAACTTGCTTCTACAGCAAAAGAAAAAAAAAAGTTCCCTAAAATTGCTCTATTCCCATGCTGATTGGGGTGTCATTTTTTTGCACCATGATGTGTTCTTTCTATCGGTACCTTGATTGCGTATATGCGACTTTTGAATCGCTTTTCATTACAATGTTTCTGCATTTGATGCGACCAAAAATGCGCAATTTTTGTACTTTGGTGGGTATTTGCGCTTACGCCGCTTACCTTGCAAGATCAGGAATTTGATAAATTAATAGTTCACGCGATTACGCACGCGGCGATAGCAAACATGTTTATTTTTATTTATAAAATGGGAAAAGGGGGGTGATTCAGACTTATTAGGGGAGGGGGTTTTGTATTTGTAAGAACACTTTTTTTTCACTTTCACATTCTTCTAATACAGCTACACTGATCTCTCATAGAGAGGCCCCCCTCTAAACTCCTCTTGCGGGCATATCCTGTACGGCATATGTCCCTAAGAGGTTAAAAGTTGTTTTTTAGGACAATAACTGCATCACCTGCCGAACGGACCCCAGGACAGATCTTGGATTAAAAGCAGCTATCCGAAGGTACAAGTGGTTTGGGGGGGTCAGATTGTGGGTGCAGAGTCACTTTAATATGCCTAATGCAGTCTAGAATTAACTATGTTTGGCTCATTTGTTAGTTCTAACTTGAAAGCATAGACGGTAATATTAAGACTAAGTATGGTGCATTCAAATGTATAGGTACAGCAGGAACATGTCGATACAACAATATCTTATTTTCTTTAAAGGGGTTATCCAGCGCTACAAAAACATGCCCACTTTCTTCCAGAGACAGCACCACTGTTGTCTCCAGTTTGGATGCAGGTTTTGTAACTCTGTACCACTGAAGTGAATGGAGCTTAATTGCAAACCGCACCTGAACTGGAGACAAGAGTGGTACTGTCTCTGGAAGAAAGTGGCCATGTTTATGTAGCACTGGATAACTCCTTCAACTGCCAACATATACCACAGAATTTCATGTCGGATAGGTGCGAACCTAGTCTTACAGAGCCATGTCTTAGACATTTATGTTTTTTTTTTTTTTTTAAATAAAAGCGTTTCTATGTACACTGGAAGTGTTTAGAGCCATAGTTCTGGCAATGGTTAATGGTTACTTGTATAGCTAGAATACCTTACTATACAGCCTTTACCACCAGTTTCATCTTTTCTATGATCTTTTTCTCTTTGCAGTTATTTTTTCACTTGTCTGACATTATAAAAGTGTCAAAAACATAAATGTCAGCTCCTAAAGGCTTTGGAGAATGGCAAAACTTTCTCCGTATGAAGTACAAAGCCTGGAAAAAGAACGAATTTGTGTGTTGTACCGTAACTCCAAAGTTTGCTTTCTGGTCTGTGACTAAGGGATAAAAGTATGTGAAGTGTGAATAGAATATAAAAACAAAATTAAAGGGGGGAAAAAAGGGATTGACTTACATCTTTCTCCGACCGATGCGGAAACATCGAGGACTGGCTATAATACATATTCTCATCATGGTAGTCACTTTCGACCCCTTCTACAAACTTCTTTCTCGACGCACCAAACATGCTGTATGTCACCTAAAAATAGAATAGAATGAAAAAATTATAAAATAATGGCTCTCTAACTGCACAGTAAAAAGGTTATGGATATGCTGCCCTCACCAATCATGGAAAGGTATGGAAATTCGTGTTACGTGTGTATCCCACATTCCTTTAAAAAGGACACCAAACCTATCCCCAAAGATTCTGTCCTGTCTATACATAAACCGAACAGACACACAAGGCCCACACAACCAGCCAATAGAGTTTCCTATACTGTAGTGCTTCAAGGCAGCCATTATAAGCATAAGTTGTGGTCAGGCAGGCAGATATTCAGACCTAGGCTAGTAAGCCTGCTAACACAGTAGACTAGATTTTAGAAATTCTGTGCCTTGAAACACTTCATGTGAAAAGCTCATAAAAGGGCGAGGGATGTAATAAAGCACTAAAGGCCTACATTTAATTCTCAGAACCTAAATGTTGCATCTGTACATCAGACAGTACCTGGTACTGCCAGGACATATACAAAAAAGATGTTGGTCAGGTTGATGCTTTTTTTAAAAAAAAAATTTTTTTTTTAAGGCATACAGCTTTGTGCATACAGTTCCCAGTAGCCAAAGAACTCCTCTTACTGTTGCTGGTTTTCTCACGCTTAAGTGCCGCCATTTATGTGATATTTAATGCTATAAAAATAAGCTAATTCACACAAATATTCCTTGTCTATGCTAAGATTATTTAAAGCGCTCTTCCAACAAATTACACATGGATCCAGTCACCACATAGGAGATTACAGGGGACAACACTGGAAACCCACCGATCACTGGATGAACACATTGAGAAGGAAAATAAATGCTCCATTTATACATCTACTTATTGCTGTCATACAGTAAGGAGAATTAAAGGCACGGGACCCCCACTCTACTGACCGGTAAATTTAGATTTATTGCAGATTTTCTATATTGACCAAGTTACAATCTACAATAAAATCAGTGTTGCTGTTTTGCTGCAGAAATCGTGCAGATCTGCACCAGTGGATTGTTGAATACACAGAATTTTTTGCCACAAAAAATTATCAGCTGCATTTTTATTACATGGAGAGCATATTCAGCCAATGGCAGAAATGAGTGATCAGCTGACAAGCAGCTTGCTTGTCAGCTGATCGCTGGACTTATTCATTATATGGGGAGCCCGATTTAGCAGATAAATCAGGCCATGTAGGGCTTTACGGGTCTGGTCCCATAGTGGTTCTCCCCACTCCAAATCGAAAAATGCAGCACAGAATACATACCAGAAACCTGAAGCACAGCCTCTAATTTCTGATGTGTATGTCACTATCCACTGTTACTGCAGCACCTCAACCACAGTGATCTAACCCAGCACAAAACAACCAGAGTGCAGCTTCTATTTCTCCAGAGCAGTTATACAGATTACTGCAGCGCTGTGATCGCTGCTACAGCAATAAATGCAGTTTTTGAACTCACCTCCACCAAGTACAATACACAACTCCGGTTATGTTCACACTGAGTAAAACAGGCGGAATTCCGCAGCGGGAATCCCACCTGCCTCAATGTTTCAATGGGATGCCTTGTGTGCCTCTGCTCAAAGAATTGACCTGTCCGCCTGTTTAAACTCAGTTTGAACATACCCTTACTGAGGGAAAATATCTCAAAGCATGAAAAGAACTACTGTCAGATACTCTGTGAGAAAACATCTTTGAGGATACTTAGTAGTATTATGGTATACACAAAAGGTATTGCAAAAGAGAGCCTTTACCCTGAAAGGTGAAGTAATAAAGATGTCACATTTAACCTGGCCCAGCTCTTGACAGCTGTCATAACCCACAGCAAAGGTATGGATAAACGACACCCAAAAATGGCTTGTCCCACCACCCCAAGGCAAAGTCCAATATAATTTGGCAGTAAATTTATTAGATGCTATCAGAACAGGAATGTATATGAAGCAGTTTGCAGAGTTCTGCTCCAGAGTAACATAGCTTGTTGTGGCAGTAGTTCTACAAGATTAATGTCACAAACAGAAAACAGAGACATGGCAGCACATCCAAAAGCCTCACACTGATCCCTTTGCATCCCCGCACTGTAACAAGCAGTTAGTTAAAATTTATCAAAGGGCATAAGCTCCCTCACCACATCATGGTTCCTAATCTAAAAAGTGCAACGGAGACCACCACGATAGCAGTGCCCGTGGAGGGAGTGACCCAATAGCCCCAATTCTGCAAGACCTATCCCCGTGGGCTCCACCACCCCACAGACACGGCGCTGCAGCAACAAAGGTTGACACACGGCGCCACACAAACAGAAGCAGATTAACCCCTTAAGGACAGAGCCTGAAATGGCCTTAATGACAGAGACAAATTTTATGAATATGACCAGTGTCACTTTATTCATTAATAACTTCGGGATGCTTTTACCTATCCGGCTGATTCTGAGATTGTTTTCTCGTGACATATTGTACTTTACATTTCTGGTAAATTGGAGTCGATACTCATAACAAATCTTTATGAAAAAAACCCAAATAATGTGAAAAAATGCATTTTTCCAACTTTGAAACTTTTTTGCGTATACAGAAAGTGGTTATACCACATAAATTATATATTAAATAGCATTAGCAACATGTCTACTTTATGTTGGCGGCATTTATTAAACTATATTTCATTTTTTTTAGACAATAGGAAGCTTAAAACATTAGCAGCAAATTTCCAAATTTTCAGTAAAATTTCAAAATCAGATATTTTTAGGGACCTGTTCAGGTTTAAAGTGTATTTGAGGGGCCTGTATGTTAGAAAGCCCCACAAAGCACCCCCCAAACTCTGCAAAAGCATATCCAGAAAGTGTTTTAACCCTTTAGGGGAGTCACAGAAATAAAAGCTAAGTGTGTAAGGAATTTGAAAATTTTAATTTTCTGTGCAGAGATTTTATTGTAATCCAATATTTTTCATAATTATAAACCTATTACCAGAGAAATGCACCCCAATAATTATTGTCCCGTTTCTGCAGTTTATAGAAATACCCCATATGTGACCCTATTGCGCTATTTGACGCAACCACAAGCCTCAGATATAAAGGAGCGCCTAGTGAATTTCAACGCCTCCGTTATATTTGGTCATTTCTGACTGTACCACTTCAGGTTGGCAGAGGCTCTGGGGTGCCAAAACCTAAAAAACACCCCTAAAGGGACACCATTTAGAAAACTACACCCCTCAAGGAATGTAACAACGGGTGCGGTGAGCATCTGGACCCCACAGGTGCTTCACAGATTTTCCGAACAATATGGCGTGAAAAAATAAAAATTTATTTTTTACACTAAAACGTTGTTCTAGCCTTCAATTTTTCATTTTCTTAAAGGGATAAGAGACAAAAAAAGACAAAAAATGTGTAGTGCAGTTTCTCCCGAGTACGGAAATACCCCACATGTGGCGATAGAGTGCCAAGGGGGCGCAGGACGAGCCTCCAAAGGGAAGGAGCGCCAATTGGCTTTTGGAAGCTGAATTTCACTGAAAAGGATTTCAAGGGCCATGTCGCATTTACAGAGCCCTCGTGCTGCCAAGACACTGGAAACCCCCCACAAGTGACCCCATTATGGAAACTACACCCCTCAAGGAATCTAACAAGGGGTGCAGTGAGCATATGGACCCCACTGGTGACGGGCACAAATGTGGAACAATGTGACGTGAAAGGGAAAAATTTCATTTTTTCACTTTCATGGCACAAATGTGCCCGTCATCAAGGGGTCCATATCCTCACTGCACCCCTTGTTAGATTCCTTGAGGGGTGCAGTTTCCAGAATGGGGTCACTTGTGGGGGGTTTCCAGTGTTTTGGCAGCACAAGGGCTCTGTAAATGCGACATGGCGTTCATCATCCATTCTAGCCAAATCCAACCTCCAAAATCCAAATGGCGCTCCTTCCCTTCGGAGGCTTGCCCTGCACCCGCACGGCGCTTTATGTCCACATGTGGGGTATTTACGGACTCGGGGGAAATTGCTCTACACATTTTGTTTTTTTTCCCTCTTTTAACCCCTTGTGAAAATGATAAATTCAAGGCTAAACCTACATTATAGTGTAAAAAATGTAATATTTCATTTTCACGCCACATTGTTCCACATTTGTGTCCGTCACCAGTGGGGTCCATATGCTCACTACACCCCTTGTTACATTCCTTGAGGGGTGCAGTTTCCATAATGGGGTCACTTGTGGGGGGTTTCAACTGTCTTGGCAACACAGGGGCCTTTTGAATGCAACATGGCCCCTCGAAATCCATTCCATCCAAATCCAGCCTTCAAAAACCAAATGGCGCTCCGTCCTTTCGGAGGCTTACCCTGCACCCGAATGGCGCTTTATGTACACATGTGGGGTATTTCCGTACTCAGGGGAAATTGCGCTACACATTAAATGTTTTTTTTTTATCTTTTAACCCCTTGTGAAAATGAAAAAATCACGACAAGATTAATGATTTAGAGTAAAAATTTTACAAAAATTACACTAAATGTTGGTCTAGCCTTGATTTTTTTCCATTTCCACAAGGGGTTAAAAAAGAAAATGAACACAAAACGTGTAGGGTAGTGTCCCCTGAGTACGAAAATACCCCACATGTGGGCATAATGTGCCATATGGGCACAGGGCAAGTCACCAAAAGGACAGAGCGCCATTTAGAGGCTGGAATGGAGGATGGAGGCCACGTCGCAATTACAAAGCTCCTGTGCTGCCAGGACAGTAGAAACCCCCGACAAGTGACCCCATTCTGGAAACTACACCCCATAAGGAATCTAACAAGGGGTGCAGTGAGCATATGGACCCCACTGGTGACGGGCACTTACGTAGAACATGTGCCGAGAAAATAAAAAATACAATTTTTTTCATTTTCACGTCCCAAACGTGGCCGTCACCAGGGGGCCGTATCCCCGCTGCCCCCCTTGTTAGATTCCTTATGGGGTGTAGTTTCCAGAATGGGGTCACTTGTGGGGGGTTTCTACTGTCCTGGCCGCACAGAGGCTTTGTAATTGCATCATGGCATCCTCTAATGGGAATGGCGGCCATACCTATTTAGCTGGGGAAAAAGGGACAATTCTAATTTATTTGGGGGTATTAGGGCAATTATTAGTTTATAAGGTTGGAAATGACAGGTGTCCATCAAATTCAACCTGTGTTGATCCAGAGGAAGGCAAAAAAAACCCTCGTAAGGCAGACGACAGTAGCCTCATCACAGGGGAAAAATTCCTTCCTGACTCCATAATGGCGATCAGAATAATCCCTGGATCAACGTGACCCCTGAAATAGGAATAAGGGACAGAATTTAGATAATGTAGAACCCCAATGACGTGTGGTGCGCCTTGAAGCGATCCAGTATGCAGAGGCCGGGGTGATCAGGACAGGCGTCACACTGGAAAATGGTGTCCTTCCTGATCCCCCTGTTACGCCACACTCTGCACTTCTTCTGGGGTCTCCCTTTCTCCAGTGTGGGGGACGTCACCTGGAAAATGTTGTCCTGGTGCGATACGGGGTCCCTCATATCCAGAAGCGCTGGGTCCGCTCCATGGCTGCTAAATATTAGGGCTCTATTACTACTTCTGATATGTCCGGATCGTGCCGCAAGCTACAGGGCAGCGAGGGACAAGAAGAGGGGGTGCTGGTATAAAGGTTATCCCCGTACAGGTGGTGACCTTTATCCAGCAGTGGGAAGATCATTTCCCGGACGATCTTCCCACTAACTCCGAGGATGGGGGGGGGAGGGGGCATCTGGGGCTGGATTCGGGCGTCCCTTCCTACATACATTCTAAGGGTACATGCACACTGCGGAATCGCGACAGATAACCCTTCGTGCATTCCGCAGCTGGCACCCACCGGCGGACTGATGCGGGCGCGCGTCTCCATCCGTGTCATAGACTCCATTCTATGCACGGGCGGATTCCCCTCTCTGTCCAACGTGTTCATTCTTTGGACGGACGATGGAATCCGCCCGTGCATAGAATGGAGTCTATGACACGGGTAGAGACATGCGCCCGCATCAGTCCGCCGGCGGGTGCCAGCTGCGGAATGCACAAAGGGTTATCCTTCGCCATTCCGCAGTGTGCACGTACCCTAAATCTGTAAGAGTACCCTGAGGTAGGCTCACAGAGTTTGTAGAATTTCACACCATACCGTCATCTCTTATTGGGACGGTACTGGCGGAAAAGACGTGTCTGGGGGGCAGCGTACGCTACGCTACCCCCAGACACGTCACTGGATGATGAGGACGATGAGGATGAATGGAGGAAAGAAGGATCCCCCCATTCATCCTCACTGGCTGTTTCGGTGTCGGAGGCAATAATAACGTATCCCTCTGACGCCGAAAACACTCTGGGGGTCATCTTTATATGGGGATTGGTATATGGGGTATGTAGTGGTGTAGTGTCAAACTTTATTCAATGTAGTGTGGTGTAATGTAGTGTTTTTTACGTGTTTTTTTTTACAGCAAGTATAAAAAAAAAACCTACGCCAACAAAGGAGTTGCTGATAAATGCCGCACTTATGTGCGGCACTTATTAGCAGACTGTGGCAGTAGAATATAGAAAAAAAACACCCTACGCCAAAAAGGAGGAGTTGCTGATTAGCAGCGCACTTTCGTGCGATGCTGATCAACACTCAGCGGCGATAGGGTGCGGAAAATAGAAAAAAAAATAATTTGAAAAAAAAAATTTGTTTTTCTACATTCTGAACATCCCTGTAGCTGCTGATAAGTGTATTACACATATCAGCCGCTAGAGGGCAGCAGAGCGCAAAATACGGAAAAAGCCGACGCTGGAGCCGAAAATAGCCGAGAGAAGCCGAACGTGACGTCACGGAAGAAGCCGAAGACCCGAACGAAGACGAGGACGCCGCGAACCCGGAAGACGCCGATCACGAGCCCGGGACAGGTAAGTAATGTACAAATACCTGCTCTGGACCCCTCGGCTACCTAGCTGAGGGGTCCAGGGCAGGTATTTACTATTTTGTGGGACTCTGATCGCCGTGCCACCGGCCCGATCACGGCGATCGGGCCGGTGGCACGGCGATCACCATTACTTTTTACAGTAATGGCGGTCGGTGCCGTCCTCGGACAGCACCGACTGCCATTTTTTTCCGGGTCATCGGGTCGCCGATGACCCGGAAAGGTTCCTGATCGCCGCTATTGGCTGATCTGAATTGATCAGCCAATAGCGGCGATCGTAAGCACGGGGGGTGTTAACCACCCCCCGTGCCGTGGAGCTATGATGGCCTGCTATGATTTATAGCAGGCCATCTTCCCCGACCGCTGTGTGTGAACACGCAGCGATCGGGGAAACATCGGGCGTAAATTTACGCCCTGATGCGCCAAGTACCAGGGCGCGAGGGCGTAAGTTTACGCCCGATGTCGTTAAGGGGTTAAATGGCTCACTGTATGTAGTGTTGAACAAACCTGTCAAAATCTTCGCGTACATTATCTGAACCCTTGGTGTTTGATTCCCCCCAGCTGCAGAAGATGGCTGCCGCCCTAGGGCTGCCAGTAAAAAAAGAATACAGTTTGTAAGATTTCTCTGAACTATGGTTTGTTTACACGGAGCGATAATTCGGCCAATTGATCGTTTAACAATTTTGAAGCAACAATTTGGTTTTTACAACGATTAGCGTTTAGACGAATAAATCATTAGAAAAATGGTTAGAAAATTTGTTAGAAAAATTGTTATTGCGATTGTTTTTAAGATCGCTTAAGCCCATCTGACACACAGGGCGAATCTTTGAAAGACTGTTTACATGAAGCGATCTGTGAATTTTTAGCAAACGACCAACGACGATTTGAGAACACGTTGAAAGATCACAATGAACGATTTTTTTTCGCTCAATCGTTTGCTGTGTTTACACGGAACAATTATCGCTCAAATGCAATGGTTATTGCGAAAATTCGAACAATAATCGTTCCGTGTAAATGCACCATCATGATTCCAAAGTAACGCGTTTTGAGAACCACCTGAAATCATTCATCATAACAAAATGATTGTTGTTAGTTACAATCTTAATAACAAACTAATTAACTTTACAAAACTCCATATACCAAGACAAAAAGATACAATGAAACTAATGACTCTCCTGTCATTCTCTATGGGTGTTGGACTCATCTCTCAGCGCGCGCGCGCCGGGCTGCAGCGGCTGAGATCTTCATCACCCAACCGCCTCCAGAAGCGGGACACGGCGGGATTAGGTGAGTATAGGGGGCTCTAACGGGGTCGGGAGCCTGTCACCCCGTCACGGGGGGTGACAGGTTCCCTTTAAGGTTTTATCCACCGTGCAGTTCCTAATCGTGTAATAATTTGATAAATGTGATCCATTTCATATGTCTCATTTATGACTACACAGCCACCTTGAGGCTTGGACCAGACAAGCTTGGCACAACTTTTTTGGCCTGAAAAAAAAAAAAAAAAAACTCCAAAAAACTAGACAACAGTGTTTCCTGCTTTACCAAGGTTTTTTTTTTTTAGTACAAATTTTTTCCTCTGCATTTTTTTTTTCTCAAAACAAGCCACGTGATTCTTTCTTATGTGATTTCATAATGATGTTATTGATGTTTTTTTCATAATGATGTTTTTTTGACATTCATATAGCAATCTATAGGGGAAGAACTCCAATGTTTCTGTGGAAAAATGTGGAACTCTTAAAAAAATGTGGAACGCTTAAAAAAAACAAAAAAAACAATTGCAAACAGTGAGAAATACCAAATAGCCTTAAAGGGGTAGTGCAGCGCTAAACAATTATTCATAAAATAACACACATTACAAAGTTATATAACTTTGTAATGTATGTTATGTATGTGAATGGCCCCCTTCCCCGTGTTTCCCCCCCACCCACGCTAGACCCGGAAGCGTGGTGCATTATACTCACCGCATCTCGTGTCGACCCCCGGTCGCCATCTTGTGACAAAATACGTAGTCTTTGGTAGAGATGAGCGAACCTGCAGAGGTTCAGGTTTGTATCCCAGTATTGTATCTCCGGCTGTATCCCAGTTTTCCAGGCGGTCCTCCGGCTGTATCCACCCTCTCCAAGAAACGGGCAGACAGCGGCAGTCAGAAGCCGAGAGTTCAGGTTTGTACAAACCTGAACCTCGGCAGGTTCGATCATCTCGGTAGGCCGGCCGAACAGCTCCATCCGTCCCTCATGCTGGCCCCCCTCTGCCTCGTCATAACTGTGCTCAGCCGCGATTGGCTGAGCACAGTTAAGCTCAGGCAATCGCGGCTGAGCTGCTGATGATGTGGCAGCGGGGGGCCGGCATGAGGGATGCATGGAGCGGTTCGGCCGGCCTCCAGAAGTCATTGTCCCAAGATGGCGGATGGGGGTCGACATGAGATGCGGTGAGTAGAATGCACCACACTTCCGGGTCTAGCGTGGGTGGAGGGAAACACGGGGAAGGGGGCCATTCATTACAAAGTTGTATAACTTTGTAATGTGTGTTATTTTGTGAATAACTGTTTAGCGCCGCACTACACCTTTAAACTAAAAGTTGGTATGGCGTTTCATGTGATCCAGCCTTAGTGGCCTTATTTCCTTACATCTTGTGCAGTTTCTCTCCCCGACTGTTAGTACCTATGTAAACTAAAGCATTTAATCTCTTTCTTCTAGTATCTTTCCCTTCTCTTGTATGCAGGCTGAGACTACTTCATTACTGAAAAACTAATCTCTGGACCTAAGCTACAACTACTAAGCTGTCAGTAAGATCCATTTCATCTGTATACTCCCAGAACACTGGGACTTCTCTCACCTAGGGCTGGAAAAAATTAACAAATTCATTCAAATAATTTGTCATTTAAACGATTTACAATCCTGTGGATAGGGGAAAAGTTATTTTTCTCGGAATACCCCTTTAAGACCAACACCTTTCAAAATCTGAAGCACCTACCATCACTGCCAAGCTTTTGCAATACATCACATTTATTTCTAACATCCATAATTTTGAACATGTCAAACACACATCGTTAACAGGCAGGCTACCACATTCCCCAAGTATTGTCCCTTCTTTTTACCAGTGTTCCCCTTTATTCAACAGAGTCTCCCACCTTTATAAATGTATATGCACCTCCTGTCTATACACACACAGACTCTGCTTGGGTGACTGGATATACAGCACGTTTGTGGGGGCCCTTCTAATTCTGGACAAGGTATGGGATAGAAGCATCCTTGTATGCTTTATCTGCAGTACACTGAACAGATGCACTTGAGTGCTAGAGAGCGATGGCCTATAGTACACAATAACCACTTATCTTTTCATCACTTGTATGCCTCACACTTATGTGGGCCAAACACTGTATGTATTTATACTGGTAAGGCACTAGGGTTCTGTATGCTTGACAAGAACCTCAATAGGAGGTCGAAATGTTGTATTCATGTAGACTTGGACACCAATAAAAAGTTTTGGTAAAGATATACGTGGATGCAGTTGGACTTCACTTCACATTGTCTTCCTACCACGTCTGAAATTTTAGTTTAATATTTTACAATGCCTTATTGCGATACATATACCTTATACTTTGTGTTGTGCCAACATATTTTGCAGCACTTTACAACGTTTATTTTGTTATTTTTTTTATTTAAACTCTAATTCTACTTATGTTCAAGCCTAAAGGCACAATGTGCAAATAATCTGGATACATCCACAGTACGGTTGCAAGTTCGGCTACATTCACTGTTGCACAAAGTTAAAGAGGTTGCCCTGCGAAAAACTTTTTCTTTCAAATCAACTGGTGTCAAAAAGTTATATAGATTTGTAATTTACTTCTAATAAAAAATCTCAAGTCTTCCCATAATTATTAGCTACTATATGTCCTGCAGGAAATGTTTTATTTTCAGTCTGACACAGTGCTCTCTGCTGCCATCTCTGGCCGAGACAGGAACTGTTCAGAGCAGGAGAGGTTTTCTATGGGGATTCATAGAAAACCGAGACAGAGTTCCTGTCTCGGCCAGAGATGTCAGCAAAGAGCACTGTGTCAGACTGAAAATGAGAGGAACAGATTGCTGAACTCAGGGAGACCAGCCAAACAACAACACCGTCGGCTGCCAATGAAAACGCTCAATGCAGTGAAGTCCTAGGTGCACCGCCACCTGGGAAACATGAATATGCAAAAGAGGAGCCCGTGGAGCCTCATTGAAGAGTCTCAAAACACAGGACTAGCCAGATATCCCTCCTGGAAATACCCAGCCAAGCTACACGGGCTCCTCTTTTGCATATTCATGTTTCCCAGGGGGCGGTGCACCTAGGACTTCACTGCATTGAGCGCTTTCATTGGCAGCCGGCGGTGTTGTCGTATGGCTGGTCTCCCTGAGTTCAGCAATCTGTTTCTCTTATGGCTCTACTAGGCATTGCTCCCACCTAGCCAGAATCCTGCTCCACACTGATGAGGGGCAACACCCCGAAACAGCTGTATGTGGATGGTTACCTAGCCTTGGTTTATTCCTTGTCATCACACTGACTTATAAGGGCCACTTAATATGGTGGTTTTGGTGGTTTCCTAACAGGAGCTGCCCCTTGGCTGGGTCCTTCCCAGAGGGATATCTGGCTAGTCCTGTGTTTTGAGACTCTTCAATGAGGCTCCACGGGCTCCTCTTTTGCAGACTGAAAATAAAACATTTCCTGCAGGGCATACAGCAGCTGAAAAGTACAGGAAGACTTGAGATTTTTTAATATATGTAAATTACAAATCTATATAACTTTCTGACACCAGTTGATTTGAAAGAAAAAGTTTTTCACTGGACAACCACTTTAAGCTGCTGAAAATGTGTTCCATACATCTGAATGGGGATGTTTAAGCAAACACATGGACTTCTGCAGGCTCAGTTTAAAAGAAAGGGCCAATCAAATATTTCTGCAACAAGTCTTCGGCCACTAAAAATATACCCTTATGGAAGACAGAGGAAACCCTCTAAGTTCAAATGACAATCTTGGCTGGCTTACAGCTGGTCTTTTTTATATGCTCAAAGGATCCATGCCAAACGTTTATTGACGTTCGTTAAAGCAAACGTCTAGACCACACTGCTTAGTAAAATACTTTTAATACTTATTTAGGATCTTTATGTACATCTAAAAGAATTGTCCAGGTTTATTAAAGGCTTGGCGATTAACAGGAACATCACTCAAAAGATATGGCGTTATGTAGGTCATGACCATTTCAGTTTAGCACTCTTCTAAAGAGGTAGAAATCTGGCACCAAGTGTAATGACAATTTCTGTAGGGGGGGGGGGGGGTCTGCAACTCTACTGTATATAGGATAATCCTGTGGCTGCAACAACTAAGTGCTTGGGTCTCCACATGCACCAGACTATATCATAGGACAATGGGTTTGCTCATGAATGTCATCACATGTCATTAAAGAGGCAGTGGTGAAGCACAATTGCCTTCATAATACATTCGCGGATGCAAGTGGCTACTGCACTGTGCAGGTAAAACTTGCAGGGAAATGGAAAATGCCTTTTTTTAAAACCATTTAAAATAATAACATTGCTATATGTTGTTGCTCTTAAAGTAACAGTGTACCCCCAAAAAATTAAAAAACAACAACTTTGCAGCACTACTTGACTGAGTTTATAAAAGCATTTCCAGTATTTTGTTTAATGAATTATGTATCTAGTCATATTGCAGCTATATCTATAATTCAGCTAATATTAACTCATTTAGTTGTTTCTTTTTACAAGACGTGCAGCGTCAGAGCCGTGAGGAGAGAGCTGTGCCCGGCAGCAGCACAGCGCTGAACACACTGGAGGGGAGCCTGCACGATCTAACAGCGGTCTGTGCGGGCAGGAGGATGGGTCCCTCTGTCAGTGTAAGTTACGCTCCGGGCGCCGAGGGGGTTAATTTACATAATTGCAGCAGGATGTCAATCCCAAAAATCCAAATGACGGAAATCGGGGTACCGCCTCCCACAATTAGAGTCAGACCCAGTGGTCAAAAGGTTTATTACTATTCTCACCGACGTACAAGGATCACTGTAGGACAATTAATACATAAATTTTAATAATTCATTAAAAACTCTGGCCATATAAAACATAAACAGCCAATAGTGTACTATATATAAAGTGTACTTTTCTCGTGGGCACTAGTGGAGGGGGGGGGGGGGGGAAACAGATGGCCTAATATATACAACAAGAGAAACTGGTATGGGACTGTAAGAAAGAAAGGTGCCAGCATTTAAGGGAATGGGGAGGGGTTATAGTGCACCCTACTCTAAACCCAGGTATCCTCTTTCCCTTCCTTTTGGGGTACCCACCTCTTTAACAGGGTGGCCCCAACCACAATGACAGTCCCTCTCCTGTTGTAAGTGCCCAGGAGAAAGAACAAACAAACGAAGAGACAGGAGACAGAAAAGCGTGCAAAAAATGTGACAACTCAATCCACCTACAAAACAATTAAATGCAGCAGCAAGATATATACATAAATACATAAGAAGTGCATGTTATTAGAGATGAGCGAACCGGGTTCGGGTTGGAGTCGATCCGAACCCGAACAATCGGCATTTGATTAGCAGGGGCTGCTAAACTTGGATAAAGCTCTAAGGTTCTCTGGAAAACATGGATACAGCCAATGACTATATCCATGATTTCCACATAGCCTTAGGGATTTATCCAAGTTCAGCAGCCACCGCTAATCAAATGCCAAACGTTCGGGTTCGGATCGACTCGAGCATGCTCGAGGTTCGCTGATCTCTACATGTTATATAAACAGCACTCGTTCAGAGTGCACTTCTTATGTATTTATGTATATATCTTGCTGCTGCATTTAATTGTTTTGTAGGTGGATTGAGTTGTCACATTGTTTGCACACTTTTCTGTCTTCTGTTTCTTCATTTGTTTTTTTTCTCCTGGGCACTTACAACAGGAGAGGGACTGTCATCGTGGTTGGGGCAACACTGTTAACCCCTTAGTGACCGCCGATACGGCTTTCTACGGCGGTCACTAATGGGCCTTATTCTGCTGCCATCAGCTTTTTACGGCGATGGCAGAGAATAAGGCTGCGGGGCCGGGACGGCCCCCACCCCATCCCCCCGGCTACCGGAGGTAGCTGAGGGGTTGGGGCAGTGTGTGAGGTCCGTCCCGGCCCCCCCCCTTACCGACGATCGCCGCTATTAACGTTATAGCGGCGACCGTCGGTAAATGAGAGTACCGGTGCCGCCGCCACCTTTCATCTCCCCCCGCCGTGAATCTACGGCGGGGGGAGATGAAATAAGTATCCCCCAGACCTCAGATCAGCCCCCCCTAGTGCCCCGATAACTAACCCCCCTCCCCCGGCGGCCATCATTTCCAAGATGGCCGCCGCTATCGCTGTGAACCGACTAACGTCGGTTCACAGCGATTAAAAGGTTAAAATGAATGAAAGCCCCATGCTCTCCGCCACCGGAGGTAGCGGAGAGCATGGGGCAGTCATCGGGGACCCCCCTGTGGGGTCCCGGTACAAGCGATCAGCGGTATATACTATATACCGCTGATCGCTTGTGCCATGTGCTCCCGGCACTTTTTATCCCCTGTCACCATAAATGATTGGTGACAGGGGATAAAAAGTGATGTCCCCCCACCCCCCAAGTCGCCCCCCACCCCCCCTGTCACCCCCCCTGTCACCCCCGTCCCCCAGTCACCCCCCCCTTCCCCATATACTCACCGGATCGACGGAGCTCCTTCCTCCTCGACGTCCTGGCTGGTTATGAAGTGCGCATGCGCTTCACAACCAGCCAACTCTGAAAATTTAAAGTGACAGAGACCAATTTGGTCTCTGTCACTGAACTATGATTACTGAGATAGAAAATATCACAGTAATCATAGTAATACAGTGAAAATGAATATGTAAAGTACAAAAAGTGACAAACATACAAAAAAATAAAACACACACTTTTTATTATAGTAATAATTGCAGTTTACTCCCAAATTACCCCTAACCCCTCCCCAGATTACCCGTAACCACCGAAGGTTGCCCGTAACCACCGCACGTTGCCCGTAACCACCCCAGGTTGTCCGTAATGACGTCAGATTGCACGTAACCCCCCAGATTACCCGTAACCACCGCACGTTGCCCATAACCACCGCACGTTGCCCGTAACCACCGCACGTTGCCCGTAACCACCGCACGTTGCCCGTAACCACCGCACGTTGTCCGTAACCACCGCACGTTGTCCGTAACCACCGCACGTTGCCCGTAACCACCGCACGTTGTCCGTAACCACCGCACGTTGCCCGTAACCACCGCACGTTGCCCGTAACCACCGCACGTTGCCCGTAACCACCCCAAATTGCCAGTGACCCCCTCCAGATTGCCCGTAACCACCCCAAATTACATGTACCCACCCCAGATTACCTATAAGCACTTCAGTTTATCAGTAACAATCCCAGATTGTCTGTAACCCTTCCAGGTTGCACATAACCCCCCCAGGTTCCCCGTAATCATGCCAGATTACATGTAACCCCCCCAGATTGCACGTAACCACTGCGCGTTGCCTCTGACCACGCCACAATGCCTCTGACCACGCCACGATGCCTCTGACCACGCCACAATGCCTCTGACCACGCCACAATGCCTCTGACCACGCCACAATGCCTCTGACCACGCCACAATGCCTCTGACCACGCCACAATGCCTCTGACCACGCCACAATGCCTCTGACCACGCCACAATGCCTCTGACCACGCCACAATGCCTCTGACCACGCCACAATGCCTCTGACCACGCCACAATGCCTCTGACCACGCCACAATGCCTCTGACCACGCCACAATGCCTCTGACCACGCCACAATGCCTCTGACCACGCCACAATGCCTCTGACCACGCCACAATGCCTCTGACCACGCCACAATGCCTCTGACCACGCCACAATGCCTCTGACCACCGCACGTCGCCTCTGACCACCGCACGTCGCCTCTGACCACCGCACGTCGCCTCTGACCACCGCACGTCGCCTCTGACCACCGCACGTCGCCTCTGACCACCGCACGTCGCCTCTGACCACCGCACGTCGCCTCTGACCACCGCACGTCGCCTCTGACCACCGCACCTTGCCTCTGACCACCCCAAATTGCCAATGACCCCCTCCAGATTGCGGTGCCCATGTCAGATTACAGGTACCCACCCCAGATTGCCTATAAGAACTTCAGTTTATCCGTAACCACCCCACATTGCCCGTAACCACCCCACGTTGCCCGTAACCACCCCAGATTGTCAGTAAGCACTGCAGGTTGCGCGTAACCACCCCACGTTGCCCGTATCCACCTCAGATTGTCTGTAAGCACTGCAGGTTGCCCGTAACCAGCCAACGTTGCCTGTAACCACCCCAGATTGTCTGTAAGCATTGCAGGTTGCCCGTAACCACCCCACGTTGCCCGTATCCACCCCAGATTGTCTGTAAGCACAGCAGGTTGCCCGTAACCAGCCCACATTGCCCGTTACCAGCCCACGTTGCCTGTAACCAGCCCACGTTGCCTGTAACCAGCCCACGTTGCCTGTAACCAGCCCACGTTGCCTGTAACCACCCCACGTTGCCTGTAACCACCCCACGTTGCCTGTAACCACCCCACGTTGCCTGTAACCACCCCACGTTGCCTGTAACCACCCCACGTTGCCTGTAACCACCCCACGTTGCCGTAACCACAGCAGGTTGCCCGTGACCACCACACGTTGCCCATAACCACCACACATTGCCCGTAACCACCCCGCGTTGCCTGTAACCACCCCACGTTGCCTGTAACCACCCCAGGTTGACGTAATCACAGCAGGTTGCCCGTGACCACCCCATGTTGTCCGTAACCACCCCAGATTACCTGTAACCACCTCAGGTTGCCCATAACCACCCCTGGTTGCCCGTAACCACCCCACATTACCTGTAATCTAATTTTTTTTATCTTATTTTAGTAACTGCTTTATTCTAATAACCATTACTAGCTGCGGTTTTGCTCCTGTAAATCGGCGCTCCTTCCCTTCTGAGCCCTGCTGTGTGCCCATACAGTGGTTTATGCCCACATATGGGGTACCGTTGTACTCAGGAGAACCTGCGTTACAGATTTTGGGGTACGTTTTCTCTCCTGTTCCTCGTCAAATTGAGAAATTTCAAACTAAACCAACATATTATTGGAAAAATTCGAGTTTTTCATTTTTACTGGCCAATTTTGAATACTTTCCTCTAATACCTGTGGGGTAAAAATGGTCACCACACCCCAAGATGAATTCTTTGAGGGGTGCTCTTTCCAAGATGTGGTGACTTTTGGGGGGAATCTATTCTGCTGACACTACAGGGGCTCAGCAAACGCACCTGGCGCTCAGAAACTTCTTCAGAAAAATCTGCACTGAAAATGCTAATTGGCGCTCCTTCCCTTCTGAGCCCGGCTGTGTGCCCATGCAGTGGTTTATGCCCACATATGGGGTACCGTTCTACTCAGGAGAACCTGTGTTACATATATTGGGGTGACATTTCTCTCCTGTTCCTCGTGAAATTGAGAAATTTCAAACTAAAGGAACATATTATTGGAAAAATTCGAGTTTTTCATTTTTACTGTCTACTTTTGAATACTTTCCTCAAATACCTGTGGGGTCAAAATGCTCACCACACCCCAAAATAAATTCTATGAGGGGTGCACTTTCCAAAATGGAGTGACTTATGGCGAGATTTTACTCCGCTAGCACTACAGGGGCGCTGCAAACGCACCTGGCGCTCAGAAACTTCTTCAGCAAAATCTGCATTGAAAAAGCTAATTGGCGCTCCTTCCCTTTTGAGCCCTCCTGTGTGCCCATGCAGTGGTTTATGCCCACATATGAGGTACCATTGTACTCAGGAGAACCTGCGTTACAAATTTTGTGGTACTTTTTTCCTCTTGTTCCTCGTGAAATTGAGAAATTTCAAACTAAAAGAACATAATATTGGAAAAATTTGAGTTTTTCATTTTTACTGTCTACTTTTGAATACTTTCCTCTAATACCTGTGGGGTCAAAATGGTCACCACACACCAAGATGAATACTTTGAGGGGTGCACTTTCCAAAATGGAGTGACTTTTGGGGGGGTTCTATTCTGCAGACATTACAGGGGCTCTGCAAACGCACCTGGCGCTCGGAAACTTCTGCAGCAAAATCTGCATTGAAAAAGCTAATTGGCGCTCCTTCCCTTCTGAGCCCTCCTGTGTGCCCATGCAGTGGTTTATGCCCACATATGGGGTACCATTGTACTCAGGAGAACCTGCGTTACAAATTTTGGGGTACTTTTTTCCTCTTGTTCCTCGTGAAATTGAGAAATTTCAAACTAAACGAACATATTATTGGAAGAATTCAAGTTTTTCATTTTTACTGTCTTCTTTTGAATACTTTCCTGTAATACCTGTGGGGTCAAAATGGTCACCACACACCAAGATGAATTCTTTGAGGGGTGTACTTTCCAAAATGGGGTGACTTATGGGGGGTTTTCTCTCTGCTGACACTACAGGGGCTCTGCAAACGCACCTGGCGCTCAGAAACTTCTTCAGCAAAATCTGCATTGGAAAAGCTAATTGGCGCTCCCTTCCTTCTGAGCCCTGCTGTGTGCCCATACAGTGGTTTACGCCCACATATGGGGTACCGTTGTACTCAAGAGAACCTGCATTACAAATTTTGGGGTGCTTTTTGTCTCATATTCCTTTTGAAAATGAGAAACTTTAATCTAAACGTATATATTATTGGAAAATTTAAATTTTCAATTTTTTTACTGCCTAATTGTGAATACTTTCCTCCAGCCCCTGTAGGGTTAAAATGCTCATTATACCCCTAGATTAATTCTTTAAGGTGTGTAGTTTCCAAAATGGGGTCACTTATGGGGGTTTTCAGGATACCAGACTTCTAAATCCATTTAAAAAAAGAACTGGTCCCTAAAAAAATCAGTTTCACGAAAATGTGATAATTTGCTGATAAATTTCTAAGCCCCATAACACCCTAAAAAAGTAAAATATGTTTACCAAATTATGCCAGAATAAAGAAGACATATTGGTAATGTGACTTAGTAACTAATTTATGTGCTACGACTTTCTTTTTTTAGAAGCAGAGAATTTCAAAGTTCATAAAATGCAAATTTTTTAAATTTTTCATGATATTTTGATGTTTTTCACAAAAAACACACAAAGTAGTGACCAAATTTTGCCACTAACATAAAGTGCCATATGTCACGAAAAAACAATCTCACAATCGCTAGCATACGTTAAAGCATCACTGAGCTATGAGAGCATAAAGTGAGACAGGTCAGATTTTGAAAAATTAGCCTGGTCATTAAGGCCCAAACTAGCTGCAGCACAAAGGGGTTAAGGAGGTGGGTACCCCAAAAGGAAGGGAAAGAGGATACCTGGGTTTAGAGTAGGGTGCACTATAACCCCTCCCTATTCCCTTCCATGCTGCCGCCTTTCTTTTTTTACAGTCCCATACCAGTTTCTCTTGTCGTATATATTAGGCCATCTGTTCCCCCCCATCCACTAGTGCCTACGAGGAAAGAACACTGTATGTATGTATGTATGTATGTATGTATGTATATATATATATATATATATATATATATATATTACACTGTTGGGTATTTATGTTTGTTTATGTTGTATATGGACAGAGTTTTTAATGAATTATTAAAAGTTATGTTTAATTGTCCTACAGTGATCCTTGTACGTCGGTGAAAATGGGATGTCAATCCCGCTGCGAGTATGTATTGTCATAGGGTTGAATGACACTGGACACAATTTTTTATATGCTGCTGCCCATGGTGAGACTAACAATTTATTCCATACTTGTTATTACCTTTTCAGTCTCCTTCTCCCAGTTCTCAGCTACTGCTTTTTGCTGAAGACACAAAATCCCTCTTCCGTCTCTCTGAGACGGCTGATGTAAACAAGTCCCTGACCGGCTTTATCTGCGACATTGTAGTTTCTTTGTAATGGTGGGGGGGTTAATCTGAGATCACGTTGCTGATGAACTCACTGTAATTCTCCCAGCATTACAAAGAAGTTGCAAAGTTGCAGACAAAGCCAGGCAGGAACAGGTCTCAGAAGAGATAGGGGAGGAGGGGGAGACCGAAAGAAAGGCTCACACACAGAATTTTGTGTCTTCAGCAGAAAGCAGCAGCTGAGAAGTGGAAGGAGGAGACTGAATAGAAAATAACAAGTATGGAATCAATGGCTAGTCTCACCATGGGCAGCAACATATCAAATGTTATGTTTGAGTGTTTAAGTTGCAGTTCTACGGGCATCCACGCAAACACTGGTTATCATAAATATACCATAGCACAGGAAGGTAAATGTATCCGGTGGTGAATGTGGAAAGTGAACATAAAAGAGGTTTTTTATTTAAGCAAAACTATCCAGGAGTTCAGTTTTCTGTTGCTCTGTTTATTCAAGAACGTGGGTAAGCTGCCCCTGCCAAACACTACAAAGAGAAATACTGGAGACTACACAAGTCTGCCATACATACAGGCCTGAAATGGAGGCAGGCTGTGGTGGATAACTACGACTAGAATTACACTCACAAATACTCAATACAAAGTGCTTCTCACTAACGGTCCCCTAACAGTAGGTCTTTTTGTGCATGCTACAAGAAATCATAGATTTAGGTTACAATGGTTATATAAATCTCAGATACCTGATGTTGTGCATCTGCTGCAGTATTATAGAGAGAAATTGTCACCGTGTTTACACCAGGTTTTAGCATACAGTTGAAGGTTTTTTTTGTGCAAAGCTCATGTGCACAAAAATTTCCAACCTATTATTGAACCTGTCAAATCGAAAGGCAACAGGATTTTACTAACAAAAGCCAAGTAAAACACCAGTCTTACTTAATTTCCCCCTATGAGATGTACCAGAGTAATTGGAGTAGTAAAAGCTAAGCTGTTGCTATGGGTTTTATACAGTACATCTGCATAAGTGAATGGAGCATCAACATACATCCATGTCTGGCTGCTCTATCCTAATGGGAGACTCAGGTCTCCAATCCCAAACATGGAGGTTGGACCCCACCACCAACAAGGTGTAAGTTCTTAATTTTCTATCTATGATAAAATATTAATTAAGATAACTTTCTTAGTGGCCATGTTTTTCTAACATTGGATAACCCTTTAAACGCCATGCACCTTAAGGTTACAAACCCACTTGGCGGGTCTGCAGCGAGTCTCCATGCTGCGTTTTTGCAGCGAGACTCGCTGCAGATCCCGGCCCTATACTTTTAATGGCAGACAAACACGCAGCAGGGATGTACATCCCTGCTGCGAGTTTGTCTGCAGCCCACCCCATTAACCCCCCGGCCGCCGGAGCTGATACTTCACCTGATCCCGGCTCCGGCGGTTCCCGATGTCTTCAGCAAGCCGGAGCGGGGACCAGGTGAAGGGCCGGGATCTGCAGCGAGTCTCGCTGCAAAAACGCAGCATGGAAACTCGCTGCAGACCCGCCAAGTGGGTTTGTAACCTAAAGGTACAGCTCTGGGACGGCAGCACGTATATATTACAGGTGACACTCTTTAGCAATACTTTGCACTTGACTTCCCAATCTCACTGTTTAACCCCTTAAGGTGAAAGCCAATTTTCGTTTTTGTGCTTTTACTTTTTCCACTTTATGTTTAAAAGTCCATAGCGCTTGCATTTTTTCACCTAGAGACCCATATGAGCCCTTATTTTTTGTGACACCAATTGTACTTTGCAATGACAGACTTTATTTTACCATAAAATATGTTGCGAAACCGGCAAAAAATCATTTGCGCTGTCAAATTGGGAAAAAAAAGGAATTTGTTTTCATTTCAGGGAGTTTCGTGTTAACGCTGTTCACCCTGGGGTAAAACTGACTTGTTATATATGTTCAAGTCGTTACTTATAACCTTTCTTTTACTTGATGGCTTTTAAAAAATTCAAACCATTGTTAACAAATATATGTTCCTTAAAATCGCTCTATTCCCATGCTTATAGCGCTTTTATCCTTTGGTCTATGGGGATGATTGAGGTGTCGTTTTTGCACCATGATGTGTCCTTTCTATCGGTACCTTGATTGCGCATATGCGACTTTTTGATCGCTTTTTATAAAAAATGTTCTGGATTTGATGCGACCAAAAATGCGCAATTTTGAACTTTGGAATTTTTTGGCGCTTACGCCGTTTACAGTGCGAGATCAGGAATGTGATTGATAGTTCGGGCGATTATGCGCGCGGCGATACCAAACATGTTTGTTTATATTTATAAAATGGGAAAAGGGGGGGTGATTTGGACTTTTATTAGGGGAGGGGATTTTTTCCTTTTTTTTTTTTTTTTTTTTTTTTTTTTTTTTTTACATTAACAAGAAGTCCCTTGTATATACACAGCACTGATCTCTCATAGAGATCAATGCTGTGTATATACACAGCAAAGATCGATTAGATCGGTGATAGATTGCTTTGGCCCTCGGCAGGCGACAGCAATCTATTGCCGAGCCGGGATCAGCATCGCGCGAGCAGGGGGGGGGGGGGGTTTTGGTGGTTGAGATCCGACCCACTAGACACCGGGGATGCAAGGAGCAAAGCCTCTAAATGCAGCTGTCAGGTTTTAGAGGCTTAATTAGCCGGCGCGGCAACGGGACCCATGCCGGCTAATAGAGGCATTCCCCGGCTGTAAATAACAGTGGGACCCCTCTCTGAACTCCCCCCGCAGCACCATGACGTATCAGATACGTCATGGGTCGCTAAGGGGTTAAAGCAATACCGTCACACTTGTTGAATACCTTTAAAAACTTGTCTGTCTCTTCTTTCTGCTCTAAAAAAAAATCACCTAATTTCATCAGTGGACAGTGTCAACTAGCAGGGAGATTGGGCTCAACTGCTGTAAAGCCCCGCCTAGGTGACACTGTCCACCAATGAAATGAAGAGCGAGTAAAGGGGGGGGGGGGGGGGGTAACAGTATCACTTTAATCCCTATGATTCTGTGGTCAATAGCAACTGACTGCAGCATCTAAGCTGTTGGACAGAATGAGAGAGCTTTCTGTATAGCCTATTGGCACCTCCTCCAATAGAGTATTTCAATTTATAGCACAAATTTTCAATTTATATCACAAAGTCAATGACATAAAAGCCAGAAATATTGTAGAACTGCTCTACCCCGCAAAAAAAGAAAAAATAATAATAAAAGTTATACATGTTGGCAAAATGAAAAATTTACCTCAACTGATGCTGAAAGACCAACTTAAAGTGTTACTTTTGACATGTCAAGAGAGGTGTTAAAACAGTCCAGTCTGAACATTCAGACTCGGACCGATCAAAACTTTTGACATGAAAAAAGTTTTTTGATACAATAGTGACACTTTTAGTGAAAGAGAGTTTGTCGGCTCACATGTCATTAGGGCAAATAGATATTAGGCCTACATTCCAGGTATATGTTTTGCTGGTATACACACACAGCATATCTAAGCCAAGGAAGTTCCCTGAGGAAGATTACGAAACGTACGTAGGGACGGCTCTTTCTGGCGTTCTGGCAGCATGGGTGAGTGCAATAGAATTAGATGATAATAATAGCTGATTTTAGACCCCTTTAAAATTGAATGTAAGCATATGGGACATTAGGAGACTTCTTAGTTCTCTGATACAGATATATCCCTGTGCAACATACCAAGGCAGAGGCTAAGATATAAGACATTATCATAATCGCACTTTCCATGATGATTTATACCTGCTGACACCAGTTTTTTATATAATGTTTTTTTAATTTTTGTGGTCATTTTAAAATTTGACTTCAATGAAATGTAATATGTATTTGGTACCAATGTATACATAATAAAAATCATATATTTTTTTTATGAATTAAGCCCAGTGTTCGTTTGTATAAAATATAGTGTGGGATGTTTTATTGATAAGGTGGCATCTGGTGGTGCAGGGTGGTACTGCAGCCTAAATTGTTAGATTACCCCGTTCCCCTTATCTCAAACCTTGTATGTAAATATCTAAGCCAAGACAGTGTCACCTAGCAGGGAGATGGGCCCAACTGCTGTAAAGCCCCGCCTAGGTGACACTGTCCACAAATGAAATGAAGAGAGAGTAAGGGGGGGGGGGGGGGGGGGGTACTGACAGTATCACTTTAATCCCTAGGATTCTGTGGTCAATAGCAACTGACTGAAGCATCTAAGTGTGGTTGGACCGAAGTAGAGAGCTCTCTATATAATCTTTGGGCACCTCCTCCAATACAGTATTTCAATTTATTATAGAAAGCAGATAGAATGTGCACGTACAATAAATTGGACTAAAATAAATATTATTTTCAAGTCTAAAGTAAAACAAAAATCATTATTATTGCACAGTAAATATTGCAGACTAGATCAACCAAGTGGTATATTTTTGTGGACAATCTTCTGTTTCTATGTTTATTTCAGATACAGTAAAGAATTTAAGCCCCTTCCCCCTTCAAAACACAATGGTGTACAGTCCCCCTTCTTCAGATTAGGTGCATCTGTAGCTGTCCCCCATTGCTGCCCCTGATTTTCGCTCCAGATAATGTATGTAATTGTCACTTCTGTTAATGTGCCTAATGATGGCCCCAGTTAGAGTAACTGATTGTCGCCACTGTTAGTGTTACTGATTGTCACTCCTGTTACTGTACCTGATTGTCGCTGCTGATATTGTACGTGAAATTTGCTGCTGAACTTCTAAGCCCTATAATGTCCTGATAAGTAAAAGGACCTTAACCAAATAATGTTGGCAGAGTTGACACATTGTAAATTCTCACACTTGTGTTACGGGACTCTGTTACAGGCAGAGAATATCAAACCTAGAAAAATGCAAATTGTTTAACTTTTGTATTTTAGAGTTTTTCACAAAGAAAGGGTTAAAAGTCTCAACCAAAATTTACTACTAACATTTAGTACATTTTGTTATAAGAAAATTTAAAAGTTTCACACAGGTATTAGCTCAAAAAACACCGCCGGTCAGATTTGAGAAGTACGGTTCGGTCTCTAATCAGCATAAAAAGTGGCAGAAGTGCTATACTTCCCATTCCCCCTACCTAAAAGTTATTTTCCAAAATACAAAACAATATTTCAGCTAACTATTAATACACACAAAATAAACTCAATAGAATATGTATTTGGACAACGGCTAGATTTCCTGCTTGCATAACTCCATGTCTGCTATTGATGCTTAAAAAACTAAGCACGTATAACAAGCAAGTATAACTCCTAAAAAGTGTAATTATGTCTGTCATATCTATTATTAATTCTGTCATTTTCATCTCAGAAGAGGGAAATAATTAAGCCCATAAATTGCAGGTACAGAAGAATTGTTCTTTTTAGGGACGCACACAGGCTGCACAACACATATTGGTTATCAATAATTAAGGCCAGTGTTTGCTGGAGTGATGAGGGGCAGGGAGCAGAATAAACACTGGGTAATCCTGCTCCATACAGATGAAGCTTTTACGATAGAAGAATACCTTCTATGGGTTAGGGATGCACGATGCACCGAAATATCGATACTACTATGGATATTTCGGGCAAAAAAACTGTTCGATACCAGGATTTCCTGGTATCGAAACTTTAAGTTAAGCTGAGAACACGGTGGGCGGCTAGCTGAGCGCCGGCCGTGTTCTCTATGTGCCTCCCCCTTCCCCCTGCAGTCTCCTCCTCTGCTCTCTCTCCCTCCGCTCCCATTGGCGCCAATTTCAAATAGCCGGCACTTAGCTATTGCTAGTGCCGGCTATTTAAGTATATAGATGCCGCTGTCACACTGACAGCGGCATCTGACCCCTCCTGAGCCCGCTCCATATACAGCGGGGGTCGGCTACTGTGTGTAACAGACCCCCGCTGCTGGTGTCTCTCTGATAACAGAGTCCGGCTCCGCCAGACTCTGTTATCAGAGAGATGATTTATGCAGAGGAGCCGAAGCTGCACGGAGGAGAGCGGCTGGAGAGGGAGAGCGGGAGAGGAGGACGGAGGAGAAGGCTGGAGGGAGAGCGGGAGGTCCGGGAGAGAGGACGGAGGAGAGGGAGAGCGGGATGTCCGGGAGAGGAGCCGGAGCTGCACAGAGGAGAGCGGCTGGAGAGGGAGAGCGGGAGGTCACGGAGAGAGGAGGTCACGGAGAAGGCTGGAGGTGGGGAGGATGAAGAGGGAGAGCGGGGGTCTGTAAGACCAGGGAGAGGAGGCCGGGGGAAGTGCAGCACATGTGAGGATCCAGCCGGCTGGCAGGTGGGGGAGGTGGCCGGGGCTGAGAGGAGCAGATAAGATCGGCTGTAGTGTGTGGGATCCGGTGTAACCTCCTCTTCTCTTCCTCCCCAATCTTGGTAACTGGTGCAGCAGAGCTATCTTAGTGATGGGTGGTGCAGCAGAGCTGTCTTATCGCTTGGTATAGCAGAGCTGTCTCAGTGATGGGTGGTGCAGCAGAGCTGTCTTAGTGATGGGTGGTGCAGCAGAGCTGTCTTAGTGATGGGTGGTGCAGCAGAGCTGTCTTAGTGATGGGTGGTGCAGCAGAGCTGTCTTAGTGGTGGGTGGTGCAGCAGAGCTGTCTCAGTGATGGGTGGTGCAGCAGAGCTGTCTCAGTGATGGGTGGTGCAGCAGAGCTGTCTCAGTGATGGGTGGTGCAGCAGAGCTGTCTTATCGCTTGGTATAGCAGAGCTGTTTTAGTGATCAGGCTATTTGGAAGAGCAGAATTGTATTAATGATAATGACTAGTGACTATATTTCTACCCCTGTGTTTTTTTTTGTTTTTTTTTATACTTTACTAAGTATCGAACCGGTATTGAGTATCGAAATAAAAAAAGTTAGTATCGGTATCGAACTCAAAATTTTGGTATCGTGACATCACTACTATGGGCTATAGTACTCTCATACAATTATTCATCAGATTAACAAATATAAAAAGGCAAAAAAAAGAAGCCCAAATAGCAAAGTCCCACCCAACCAAAGCAGAGAGTGTACATTCAATTTAAACCTGCTTTAATCAGTATATTAGGAAGTTTGCCTAATTGGAATGTCTTGGATAAAGTGCTGCAGGTAAGCTCAGACCCCCCACTGATACCCTGATAAGCTGTCAGCAGAATAGGATTTGTCTGGATGAAGCATGTCACTATAACTAAACTGGAGATTCCCTATGGCCCGGAAACTTTGGGCTACACAGCAACTTGTGGCCATGCTGAAGACGACTGCAATACAGCTTAACACATGACAGTAAATGTGCTTATGCTGCAGTTCCCAAGTTTATATAACAAGACAATCAGCAGCAATACAAACCTGTGCAACCACAATCACCATCATAATCTGCGATTTTATGTTGAGCCTATTGGCATTAAAGCCTTGTTACAATCTCAGTAATTACAAGGGGATTACGATTTGGTCAGATCAATAATATACTCGCCAAACTAAGTGCAAGGCTGTGTGTGCATGTGTGGCGGTCCCATCTGCCCCCCCTCACTTGGAGACAAGCCCCAGTTCAATGGGGGGGGGGGGGGGGGGGGGGGAATGTTTTCTAAGGGTACAAACCCACTTGACGTATTTGCTGCGTGAATCAGTCTTAAAAATAAGCAGGCAAAACGCAGGTTGGCTTTATACAATTGTTCTGCGTTAAAATACGCAATTGCGTATTTTTGAAGCGTGAAGCTACATGCGTTTTTCGCACAGGTTGTTAACAACTGATGCTTTGCTAACAACAAACTTCATGCTTCAAAAATACGCAATTGCGTATTTTAACGCAGAACAATTGTATAAAGCCAACCTGCGTTTTGCCTGCTTATTTTTAAGACTGATTCGCGCAGCAAATACGTCAAGTGGGTTTGCACCCTAAGACTTTCTTTGGTAAAATATCCATCCTCACCACAGCCTGGACAGTGTCAAAGAGGCTTTCCCAAGCTCCTGATCTTCTGGGAGCTGTTACAACTCCCCTCCTCCCTCTATGGAGCCCAGTTTGCAGTGCACTGTCAATCAAGCAGATTGAAGCATGGGAGGAGTAGTTAGGAGGCTTTATAGCTTGCAGCAGGTCAGGAGCTTGGGAAGCTTTTCATTGGTGAAATTCTATGTACAAAGCAGAGAAAGATATATTAAAAAGGTACCACGTGTCTCCTTGCCCTTACAGCTATATAACATACCCTTAGGGTGAGTTCACATGTACAGGATTTGCAGCAGATCTGATGGCGCAGATATTAATGTACCTAAATGACTGAACACAGCACCAAATCTGTGGATCCTGTACATGTGAAAGGAGAACTATCAGCAGGTTAGACTAATCTAGCTTGCTGATAGCCCCCTACTATGTACAAGGCACCAAGGAGAAGTGAATATCTTATCTTCCTCCTCCTGATAGTGCTCCCAACAAAGTATCATCCCAGAGTGCAGTCAAGGAAAGCAATATGGAGCCATTGGGGCTCAGTACTAGCAATTGGAAAAGTCTGTTAACTGCAGTGGCTGGTGCAGGGTTTCTGGGGCTAATGCTGCGTTTACACGGAACAATTATAGTTAGAATTTTTGCAATAACGATGGCATTTGAGCAATAACCGTTCCGTATAAACACAGCAAACGATCAAGCGACGAGCGATAAATCGTTCATTTTGATCTTTCAACGTGTTCTCAAATCGCAGTTCGCTAAAAATTCACAGATAGCTTCGTGTAAACAGTCCTTCAAAGATTCACCTTATGGGCTTAAGTAATCTTAAAAACAATAACGATTTTTCTTACAAATTTTCTAACGATTTATTCATCTAAATGCTGATAGTTATAAAAGCCAAATTGTTGCTTAAAAATCGTTAATCAATCGATTGGGTGAATTATCACTTTGTGTAAACAAAGCATTAGCCAGTACCATCAATAGCAGTCAGGTGTAACATACAACTTTATTTCTTGCTGAACAGGCAATTATCTTAAAGGGGTTGTACAGCGAAAATCTTTTTCTTTCAAATTAACTGGTTTCAGAAAGTTATATACATTTGTAATTTACTTCTATTTAAAAAATCTCAAGTCTTCCCATACTTATCGGCTGCTGTGTGTCCTGCAGGAAGCGGTGTATTCTTTGTAGTGCTCTCTGCAGCCACCTCTGAGACAGAAAGCAAGCAGAAGCAAGTTCCCATTGAAAACCTCTCCTGCTCTGGACAGTTCCTGTCACGAACAGCGGTGGCAAGAGAAAGAGCACTGTGTCAGACTGTAAATAGTACACCACTTCCTGCAGGACATACAGCAGCTGATAAGTACTGGAGACTTTTAAATATAACTAAATTACAAATCTATATAACTTTTTGAAACCAGATGATTTGAAAGAGATTTTTGCAGGACAACCCCTTAAATAAAAGAAACAAAACTAAATACATTTAGTATTACTGCAATAATCGGCCCAACGTGCAAAATAAAAGTATCATGCAATATCACAAAGTCAATGCCATAAAAGCCAGAAATATTGTAGAACTGCTCTACCCCGCAAAAAAGAAAAAAAAAAAAAGAAAAGTTAACATGTTGACAACCCCTCAAATAAGATGCTGAAAGCAACTTTAAAGTGTCACTTTTGACATGTCAGAGAGATGTCAAAAGTTTTCATCGTTTTGCTTGCATGTAAACATTGGGGGAGATTCGTCAAACATGGTGTAAAGTGAAACTGGCTCAGTTTCCCCTAGCAACCAACCAGATTCCTCTTTTCATTCCTCACAGATTCTTTGGAAAGTGAAAGGTGGAATCTGATTGGTTGCTAGGGGCAACTGAGTCAGTTTCACTTTACACCAAGTTTGATAAATCTCCCCCAGTGATCCCTAACATCCAGCATCTCCCGGCGGTCAGCCAATCAGTTTGCTGTAGCAGGGCAGCGCACTGATTGGCTGACCGCCGGGAGATGATGGGAGGCCCCAAAGCAAGCAGGAGCCTGGAGCAGGTGATGTATGCTACAGGGGTTAAAGGGGCTGGGTCACATATCTGCAGCAGAATGAATATTCCGCCGCGGGTATGTGACCCCCATAGGCCTTCATTATACCAGTATCTGCAGCGGATTTCGCTGCAAACTCGCATTGTGAAATCCGCTCCAGATGCGGTACGTGTGAAGGCACCCTAAGGAAAGATTTACACCTTTTTGTGTACTTTTAATTTCATTGGCAATTATTCTCAATACAGTAAAGGAGTGGCACATAGTAAACTCAGGCAAACACCATGGGGAAGGCCCACATGGCCCCCAGGTCCTAATGACACACAGTTAAAAGGCTCTATACTCAGACTAGCAAACAACATGTGCCGAGCAAGAACCAGCAAAGGCACCGGTGGGCTGCATGGGTGCCAGGAGCGAGAGGAAGGAAAGTATGAGTGGGTTTTTATTATTAATAAAAGAGGGGGAAACTAACCATAAAGGGGGGGGGTTACATCATATAGGCTAAATGGGGCACACTACCCACCGGGAGGCCTACCTGCAGTGAAGGTGGGGAAACTACCTACTGACCCACCTGAAAGGGTATACTACCCAGGGCTGTGGAGTCGGTAAGATGCAGATCCGACTCCAACTCCGACTTCTGAATTTTATCAGGACTGACTCAGACTCCTGCTCTTTCATAAATGGCCGGTCATATACCAGGGGAGTTACTAATCACATAGGCTCAGCAGCTTCTCCCTAATGTCCTACATGACTTCTGAGGGAATAAGGAAACATATAAAGCAGCTTCTCCTGTGTGTGCAGTGGATGCAGCCAGTCTCCAGCCTCCATGTCCTGAACAACTCAGAACTAGACTAGATGGAGCAGGTGGTCTTTTCCTGCTGACAGTCTTCTAGGTTTCTAACTAAATTTTCACCATACACACAGAAACACTGCTAACAATGCCAGATCACTGTAATATAGAGGTCAGCCATAGTGATATACGCGGTGTCACACATAGTGATATAGAAGGTCACTGTGGGGGCACACAATAGCACGCACACACAAAGCTTGCTGCAGCCATAGCACACACACACACACACAGCCTGTTGTAGTCATAGCACACACACAAGCTGCTGCAGCCATAACACGCACACCCGCACACACACAAGCTGCTGCAGCCATAACACGCACACCCGCACACAGCCTGCTGCGGTCATAGCACACGCACACAGCCTGCTGCGGTCATAGCACAAGCACACAGCCTGCTGCGGTCATAGCCAAAGAACACTGAAGAAAAACACACAATCTTCTCCCAGAGAGAAAACACCACACTGAGGACGGAGGTTACTGCTACACTACTTATGTCTTCATATTACACTGATGCTCATATACAGTCATCCAGCATCCAGGGAGAGACCAGCACCGATCTCCCCCCACACAATGGACTCTTCCAGCCCAGAAACAAACTGCCAAATAGTGACTGATAACTTTTCCATGACCCCCTATTGTAATAGAGCCAGTGTCCTATTACTGATATATTCCCCGACGACCCTTATCTAATAGGGCCAGTGTCCTATTACTGATATATTTCCCGACCACCCTTATGTAATAGGGCCAGTGTCCTATTAGAATGTTGCTCATAATATATATTCATGAGCAAATCTTGTAAAATGCATATCAAAACTGCTGGAGTCGGTATATTTTTTTGCGACTCCAACTCCGACTCCATCCAAAGCTAGCTCCGACTCCAACTCAGACTCCAGGCAAAACTAGCTCCAACTCCACAGCCCTGATATTACCTACTAGGGGCTTCAACTTATAGGGGTGACCTGAAGGGACAATGTTACCTATAAGAGACATACCCACATTAGGGTCATCCATGTAATGGGGGAAACAACCTTCTGGAGAAACCTGGCTGAGAAAAAAAAAATCATCATGGCCATCTGAGCCAGATGGAGAAGAAAAGAGAAACTAAACAGCACTAGTCAGGGAAAGGGTCCCCTGGGAGCCACTGGATGTAACTGAACTGTAACCTCTAATAGGGTCTGTATGGTCATGATCATTGGTATCATTTAGGTATGTAGTGGTATCATTGGCAGTATATTTCTGCATATAGAGTGCTTTGTTTAGTAGCAGTATGGAAGCAATTTCATGTTTCATATTTCTGTATGGTAGTTAAAGTTATCATAGACCATTATTGCATATTGTACGGGAGCAAATATATCTATATAAATCTTTTTTTGTCTGGGTGGTAGTGTTGTTTTAGGTCTATTGTCCCTGATCAGGCAAAATCCGCAGCTAATCCGCAATACATGTATTATTTCTATTATTATTAAATGTGTATTGCGGATTAGCTGCGGATTTCCCGGAGACTCCCGGCGGATCCGCCCGTGTGAATTTACCCTAAAATTGCTTCTTTGTATCAGTGGACAGTGGCACATCAGTGGGCTTCACGGCAGTTGGGTCCCCTCTCCTATATGGACAGTGTTGTCCAGGTGAGGCTTCACGGCAGTTGGGCACCACCTCCTGGGCGGGTAGTGCACCCAACTGCCATAAAGCCCCAGCTAGGTGCCACTGTCCACTGATACAATGAAGCAATTTTAGAGCGGAAAGAAGACACAGACAAGTGTTATATAGGTATATATTGAATGTGCAGCATATGAGGTTGTGAATGGTGCGGAGAACCACAAATAAGTAAGGTGGGGACAAATATCACTTTTAGGCCCCAGGTCCGGCCAACCGTTTAAGGTACATGGGGGCCTCCTTCTTCACCAGCAGATATCTTTGGAGATAGTGGCCAGCCTGAAGGCTTTTCACTGCCCAACCCCTTTCTTTTTTCCCTGGCATGGGAAACATATGTATGAGGAAGATGGAAGAGATACAGTTATAGGCACCTTTAGTCTAGAGTTGATAGAGGCCCATATTAGTTGAGCTGCCTCAATGGGTTATATATCACCCTTTATCTGGCCCTGTGCAAAACCCACAGCAAGCTATGGCTATATAAATGGATCGGGTATAGGTAGAGATTTTTGCATGTGCACTACATGCACCATACATTCTTACATATCTCCATAAAATATCATTTCTCAAAAGTTTGCGGATATGAATAGAGCAGCATGCATCACTAAAATTCCTGCCAAATCAACAGAACCCAACTCAGCTCCGGTCCCGCTCAGCCAATCAAAACACGGCAGCACTGATTGGCTGAGTGGGACCGGAGCTGGGAGCCTGACATGCAGCCACGTCACCGAGCAGGTAATGTATGCTCTCGGCAGCGGGCTGTGGGGGGCAAGTATGTGCTATCATAAGGATGAATTCCACTGGATCCGCAGCAGATTTCAATGTGAATCCGCTGCGGATCCGTTACATGTGAAGGCACCCTAAAACTGTGCTGAAAGTGTTTAAATCTTGGCTGGTCTTTAAAGATACAGCCATGCGGCAGTATTAGGACAGTCCCACAAAGATTTAAACACTTACAGCTCTCTTGGCATCATATCGATAGATAGGGCTAAAAGTCCACTGCGCAGCTTTACATTCGATAACTTCTGTGGATTACAAAGCATGAGAATAAGGATCCACACTGAGCAAAACAAGGGGAAATTCCAAGCAGAACCCACGGTGCTGACTCCGCATAGCCTCCCACCTGCCTCACTGTCTTAAAGGGGTTGTCCGGCGATAAAAAATTATTCACAGAATAACACACATTACAAAGTTATACAACTTTGTAATGTATGTTATGTCTGTGAATGGCCCCCTTCCCCGTGTCCCACCACCCCCCACCCGTGTACCCGGAAGTGTGGTGCGCTATATATACCTGTCACGTGCCGACCACGTTCTCCGATCCTCAGCAGTGACGTCTTCCTCGGGCGGCCAGCGGATCTTCCCGAGTGCCGGCCGCCCTCTGCAGCGTCATCCGAAGCTCAGACGCGATTGGCTGAGCATAACTGTGCTCAGCCAATCGCAGCTGATGACGTGGCCGCGTCATCAGCCGCTCAGCCGCGATTGGCTGAGCACAGTTATGCTCAGCCAATCGCGGCTGAGCTTCGGATGACGCTGCAGAGGGCGGCCAGCACTCGGGAAGATCCGCTGGCCGCCCGAAGAAGACGTCACTGCTGAGGATCGGAGACCGTGGTCGGCACGTGACAGGTATGTATAGCGCACCACACTTCCGGGTACACGGGTGGGGGGTGGTGGGACACGGGGAAGGGGGCCATTCACAGACATAACATACATTACAAAGTTGTATATTACAAAGATGTTATTCTGTGAATAATTTTTTATCGCCGGACAACCCCTTTAATGCGAGGTCTTGCACACTGCCACTCTGCTCAAAAAATGTGTGTGTCAATTCTTTGAGTGGGGGCACAAAAGACATCACTTGAGACAGTAAGGCAGGCAGGATTTCAAACATGGCACAGTCCATGGCACGGGTCCTGCTTGGAATTTCCACCTGTTTTGCTCAGTGTGAACGGGCCCTAAGGCCTAATGGTTAGACAAACCCCAATCATCACACTATTAATATAGGTTTGGAGCTTCTGCTGATAGTTTTAGCAGATTTCTAAGGAAGAATAGTGCAGTATGCAGCTGTATTATTTACATTAAAAAAATCATAGATCGAGCCAGAGGTCGCACTAACGCCTGTATAATCATCATGGACGCCCGAAGTATGCTTTAAAAAAACAAAGTAGATTAAAAGATACACATCTTGAATCAATCACCTTCATTTGCTTCAAAGGGGGTATTCCAACCTCAATTCACGTAGTTATACTTAAAGGCCTCATCAAGCTAGGCCCGATTAACACATCTGTAATACTCTCCACTCTCCATAGCCTATGGACAGGACCGTGGACGTGCATCCATACCTTTCAGTTTTTGCACGAACCTATTCAATTAATGGACTGACATTTTTTGCTGGATGGATGATGGCCCCCACACACAGATACCTAGCACCTACAGATATGGATGTATGTAAGGGAACCTGTCACCCCCCGTGCCGGGGTGACAGGCTCCCGACCCCCCGCTACAGCCCCCTATACTCACCTGATCCCGGTGGGTCCCGCTTCTGGATCCGGTCCGGTCACTGAGATATCAGCCGCTGCAGCCCGGCGCGCGCGCTGAGAGAGGAGTCCAACGATCATAGAGAATGACAGGAGAGTCCACACTCCGTCATTCCCTATGAGCGTTGGACTCCTCTCAGCGCGCGCCGGGCTGCAGCGGCTGATATCTCCGTGACCCGACCGGATCCAGAAGCGGGACCCGGCGGGATCAGGTGAGTATAGGGGGCTGTAGCGGGGGGTCGGGAGCCTGTCACCCCAGCACAGGGGGTAACAGGTTCCCTTTAAATAGTTTTGCTAATACATTCATTTAGCAAACTTGCCTCCTTCTTCTGATATGGCCTCTCTTTCTTTCTTTATATTGACTAGGTTTACCTCATTGTCTAGGTAACCAACCACAAACAGCAGTCAATAGGAGAAGAAAGGTGGGCTGATCAGGAGGAGGCATATTAGCAAAAATATTTAACGTTATTAGCACTAAAAGTTTAACTATGTTAGTTGAGATAGGAATAGCTCTTTTAACAAAGGATACTGCTGCACTCACTCTGGAAGCAAACACACACAGGCTGCCCCAGTAATTTTGGCCCAATGCTAATGGTACTTTTACACGGAACGATAATTCGCCCGATCGAACGATTAACGATTTTGAATGACTTTTTTTCTTTTATAACGATCAGCGTTTAGACGGAACGATACATCGTACTGAAAATTCGCTATGCGTTCGTTTAAGCCTATCTCACACATAGGTGAAATCGCTGAAAGATCTGCAAATTTTTTGTGAACGACCAACGATGATTTGAGAACATGTTGAAAGATCAAAATGAACGATTTTTTGCTCGTCGTTTGATCGTTCGCTGCGTTTACACGTACGATTATCGTTCGAATTCGACCGTTATCGTGCAAAAACGAACGATCGTTCCATGTAAAAGGACCATAAAACTTTAAATTGCACCTGTCAAAATGCAGCCTTTGACACTCCCCCTCCGTGGCCAGATATTCTAATGGAGGCACATCACCAAGGGGAGGGGATATCATGACACGGAGGGTGCCAGGCCCAGTGCATAGAGCCAATGGGATCCCCATGCTGGCAAGGCAGTAAAAAAAAAAAAAAAAAATTCAGATAGCAAATGGTAAATTTGCTTTAATATTATATATACTTCTACTTCAAACTCTTCCTCAGTTAAAAATACTTTGCAGAAATGCTTTGAGGAGTATTTTCGTACTGCCATAACAATGTAGTACGTCCTCTGCTCAAGAATATAAACAAATGTATAAAAATATAGTGGGGGAGAGGTAGGAAAAGGGAAATTAAGTAGCTATCGCTGGCAATCAGGTCACTGCCTAGTTATCTTAGGGTCTGTTCACACGTACCGACTCGCTGCGTATTTATCGCTGTGAGTTTCTCACACATAAATCCACAGCGATACTGATTGCTATCAAGTCAATGTATGTGTATTCTCGCTGTGTGTTGGGTGCGATTTTTACATGCGAGTTTTGATTTTCACAGGCAAGTTCAACACCACAAAAAACGCAGCTACTTTCATGCAAGTTTGATGCGAGTTCTGTGCGCGTTTTACGCAGCGAGTCTGTACGTGTGAACAGACCCTAAGAGTGCCTTCACACAGGACGACTTGCTGCAAGATCTGCTATGAGGTAAGGTCCTGGCAGCTCCTGGTGACTACGTAATTCACCCGCTCCCTTAACCGCAGCTGTCTGTATACATTACCTGTCTCCTTGCTGCACGGGGTCCCTACTTCCTGCTCTCATGCCCAGCTAATCATTGTGTTGCCCAGCCGCAGCCACTGTTTGGCTGGGTGGCAGAGCAGGAGGCCAGGACCCCGTGCAGCAAGGAGGCAGGTAATGTATACAGACAGCTGCAGCCGATTAAGCGGTAATGGTACTTTTACACGGAGCGATAATTCGCCCGATCGCACGATTAACGATTTTGAATGAACAATGTTTTTTTATAACAATCAGCGTTTAGACGGAACGATATATCGTATGGAAAAGTCGTTATGCGATCGCTTAAGCCTATCTTACACGTAGGTAAAATTGTTGAAAGACTGTTTACACGGAACGATCTGCGACTTTTTTGCGAACTACCAACGATAATCTGAGAACATGTTGAAAGATCAAAATGAACGATTTCTCACTCGTCGTTTGATCGTTTTCTGCGTTTACACGTACGATTATAGTTCGAATTCGATCATTATCATGCAAACACGAACGATCAATTACCACTTTCCACTGCGAGTCGCCCTTTGTAAAGGCACCCTAAAGGGAACTGGACATAACTTTCATGCCACCTAAAGCACTAGTCCCCTGTCCCTGGTGGCTTCTCCCTTCCCTTGCAGCCTGCACTGATAGATCTCCCCCTCATAACCAAACAGGGACAGAGTTACCAATCAATGCTGGGGCAGGGAGAAGGCGCTGGGGATCACCCCAATAACTCAAGGTTCAGGCAGCTTGAAAAAGTGATGACAGGTTTTCTTTACAGGAGTCTCTAAAAAACGAGAGTAGAAGCAAACTGTTTTTATTTCTTAATAAAACTATTTGCTATATCTAGGTAAATCTTTTGGGAGAGAAAAAAAAGGCTTATGCTACTGCATCTATCCTAACATGACCTTCCATGTTCACACACTGGCCTGATTTTACTAAGATTGTTGGGTTTTCAAAATCCCCACAAATTTATTATATGTCTTAGTGTATTTGGCTTGGGCTGTTTTTGGATGTGACCCTGTGCACTATTTGGACCCAACCACTCTAAAGTTGGTCAGTTTATTGCAAAGCAGATGCACTGAACACTGTGGGAAGTCTTACTAAATATGTGGGGATTCTGAACTGACGGTCAATCTTAGCACAAAATCAAGAAAAACATAAGTCTTTTGAAAAATCTGGAACATGCTAAAAAGTAAAAAAAAAAAAAAAAAAAAAAAAAAAAAAAAAAACTATAAAAACAAGTAAGCTGTTTAGTAAATCTAGGCCAATGTGCCTTTTGGGGGTTCTTACAGAGTAGTGGTCCCCAACCTATAGCCCTCCAGCTGATGCTAAATTTCAACTTTGTGCCCTGACAGATTAAGGGCATGATGGGGGTTGTAGTTTTGCATCAGCTGGAAGGTCACAGGTCAGGGGACAGTGCTATAAAGGATGTTCAGCTGTATAGAGAGGAGAAGCTAAAAGGGCCTAATACTGGATAATGCTACCATAATATTGTATACCCTGTCAAAACCTGACACACAATAGATCCCGGTACCTCTGTCCCATAGGGGCTCATGTGTACAACTTTATTCACACAGTATATTCCCAGTCAGCGAGCACAGTGGTGGTCCTGTGGTCCCTGGTGATCAGTCTTCCTCAGCATATGTCAGACGACTGTCTTTCTGCTATGGACAAGGCCCTTTGCTCTGACACATTTATTTTCAGTATCTTGGGGCATAATAAATAATAGAGAAAACCATGTACAACTGCACAGGATCAAGGCCTGAAAGTGATAACTTATTACAATCCTAACTAAGTGACGGGGTACGGCTGTCACTGACCGATCAGATTCCAGATTTTTATTAGGGAAAAGACAACTAGAACCTGGAAGCAGTTACATGGTGTCTATGGGTGACAATTAGAGATGAGCGAACCTCGAGAATGCTCGAGTCCATCTGAACCCGAACTTTTGGCATTTGATTAGCGGTGGCTGCTGAACTTGGATAAAGCCCTAAGGCTATGTGGAAATCATGGATATAGTCATTGGCTGTATCCATGTTTTCCAGACAACCTTAGAGCTTTATCCAACTTCAGCAGCCCCAGCTAATCAAATACCGAACGTTTAACGATGGACTAGAGCCCGAACCCGGTTCGCTCATCTCTAGTGACAACATTACCGTATCCACCATGATGTTTATTTCTCTAGCGCCAACATATTCCACATCACTGTACAATTCAGAGAATACACGTCCTGGGATATATACACAGATGTGTCCATGATAGGAAAGGCTTTGTATAGGAAAACCTAGGGACGTTGCCAACAGCAACCGAGCAGCTGTCACTAGCAGACATAGCCCTGCTGCTGTGGTGGTTGCTGCCGGCACCTCCTCCGCTGTGTGAGGCCCATGGCGGCTCCAGGAGAGCGGGATAGATGCCGGCTCCATGTCCCCTCACCCCTCCATCCATCCGGAGCAGGAAGTGTGACAGGCAGGTACGGTAGGCACTATACAGCGGCCTCCTGGGGATCAGCCTGACAGCCCCTTCACCGGATCCATCCGCTAGGCCCGGCCGCAGCCTGCGGGCTCCAGTAGCGGCATCTCTGCAGGCCCCATCCCCCCATCATCCCCCGTACCCCCACCTATGGCCGCGCTGTGCAGCCTCCTCCTCCTGCTGCCGCTACCAGCTGCCTCCCCGGCCACATCCAGACAAAAGCCGCCACCACCGCGGCCGCCCGGGCCTCTCTCCCGCCGCGGCTCCCCGCCTCCCCGGCCGCCGCACTCGGGCTCTTCGTCCCGGCCTTCCCTGACAGCCCCCGGAGCCCGGCCGCGGAGGGAGGGGGGACTCACAGTGACGGCTCAGACAAATAAAAAACACTCACCGCATGAATTTTCTTGTCTCGCAGAACCAAGATGGCTGTGTTTCCAACCCGGAGGATGCTGGGTGGGTGACCTTTCCCCTTTGACCCTCCGCCGTGACCCGCTCCCCTTCTCCTCCCTCCCTAACAACGGCAGCAGGTAACCAGGAAGCGTCCCGGGCCTAGCTGGGGGGGATCGGCCTGCTGGCTCGGGGACTGCGCCTGCTCTCCGGTGCTCAGGGATCCCCCTCCTTCCTGTGAGCGCGCGGCGGGGGGAGGGAGCACGAGGAGGAGGTGGAGGAAGCGGCCGTTTTGGCGGCCTCAGTCACATCCCAGGCCGCAGAGGAGGAAGCCGCGCTCCCTTGTCCCCTGTATAGGCTTGGAGCAGCTACACGGCAGCGCTAACCTCTATGTGTATTACCGCACAGGCGGACGGCTCTCGTAGCACTTTTCCTACCTCTAGATCACTTTGCCCATCACTAGTGACGCCGGTGGGTCCGCTTTCCCTTCTTCCTCCTCATTTCCTGAATACATCTTCCCTCAGGTTGTAGTTGGTGCAACCGACAATTCCTTCCCGGGGCATCACATGACCTGCTGCATGAGCCATCTGGCACTGTTATAAGGCCATGGCTATAGCACAGGGCTCCATATTGGCAGGGTAGTCTCATAGGGGGGCTGTGGACGACTTTCTGTGGTTGTTCTGAAGTAATCAGCTACATGGCGGCCTGTTCCTCTAAGGCCTTGTTCTCTCCTCATATGGCTGCACATTATTACCTGTATTATGGATGCCTGGCCCAACTGCAGGAGACCTGAGCTGGAAGCTAGGCCACAACTTGTGGTCCTACATTGTATTAAGAAAAGGAGCCTGACCTAGTGTGCCCCAACCTGGTGCAGAACTACAACTCCCATCATGCACTTGCAGCTGCTATAAAATGACAGCCCCCACTATATCCAGAAGGTTGTTGCAAAACTACAGTTCCCATCATGTGGTGAAGATAGTTGTGGGCTGGGGAGGTATAACTCTTATATGTACCTTCCTAGTGAATCTGATTCTAACAATGTTGTGTAGTGTAGAAATAAAAAGCTGATGTAAAACTAACTACCGGATGCTGAAGGGACCCACACCTGTGTATTTACCAGGTCACCGCCTGGACACCACAGATCAAGCTCTTCTTCCTCCCCATTCTACAAACGTGTCATTGATTTCAATACATCCCAGATCAGTCAATCTCTGTAAGGGAGAGTCTACTGTCTGTTGTGTTTAACACGTTCAACTTTCCTGCTTCGTGTTTAGTTCGCATTAGTTATGTAAATAGCTTCAAAAAGTGCAGTTTTTGAAGAAACTGCTATGAATCTGAAAACTTTTTTTGGCCCATAGCAACCAATCACAACACCTCATATTTCAAGACCAGAATACTGACAAAATTGCTGTGATAAATTCTTATGGGCAACAGTTTTTCTTTTAGGCCAGGTTCACATGTACCATCTGCAGCGGATTTTCCACTGCGACTTCACAGCAAAATCTGCTGCGGGTACCTGCCCATTCACTTCAATGGGATGACATACTCGCAACGGGAGCATGTCAAAGTCAGCACCCTTAACCCCCGCAGCCCGGGCACATACTTTACCGGATCGCCGCTCCGGCTTGCTTTGGGGGCCACTGCGCTCAGCCAATCAGTGTGCTGCCCGCCACAAAGGGTGCGTTCACACCGAGGAATCCTTGCGGTAAACATCTCACCCCGATGCACTACGGGCTCCGCCGCTTGTCCCCGTTTGACTCTCTGCCCGTGCCATAGACTCCATTATATGCTCCATTCATAGACTCCATTCTATGCTCAGGAGGATTCCACCATCCACCCAAAGAATTTACATGTCAAGCATAGAATGGAGCCTATGGCATGGGCGGGGAGTCCATAGTCTGAATGTGCTTTTAGGCTGGGTTTACACTACGTTTTTCTCGCTTTTTTTTATATGTTTTTGCAAAAAAAACGGATGGATAAAACATGCATTTGTGTGCATCCGTTTTGATCCATTTTTCCATTGAGTTCCATTATAAAAAAATAAGGATCAAAACGCATCTGTTTTATTAACGTACACCAACACGTAGCTGACCTTATTTTTGTCTACGTTAAAAAAAGGATACGTTTTTATCAATTTTTTTTTTTATAATGGAAGTCAATGGAAAAACGGATGCACACAAATGCATCCATTCTTCCATCTGTCTTTTTTGCTAAACGTGGTGTGAACCCAGCCTTATGCAGGTTTTCTAAATCCCAGCTGTACATAGTGAAGAAACTCCAGAGTTCACATTGTACTATGAAAATGTGTAAAGTAGTCTAGTAAATGACTCCTGCTTCAGTCAAAAGGTGATCTGGGCTAGTTAGTTTATAAATGCAGGACATTATCTGTGGGAAATTGCTCATCTAAATGTTTCTCTTGACGGCATGCCCTGTACCCTTGAGATATGCCAAAAATTAAAGGTACATGAGTGACCATTTGGACAACTCTCAGTAATTACTTGTTTAGGTTTGTCCGAACCCGAGCGTGTGGCATTTGGTTACTGGTGGCTAAAGAAATTGGATGCTGCCCTAGGGAGTCCTAATCTGAGGGTGCTTGAGGTTATCTCATGTCTAATAAATTAAAGGGGTAGTGCGGCATTTAAAATTTATTCACTAAATAACACACATTACAAAGTTATACAACTTTGTAATGTAAAGGGAACCAATCATGCAAAAAATCACCCTAATGATAAGGAAACGTGCTGGCACATCACCCAGCACGCTTCCCAAACATCACCCTGTACCCTCCTTGCCCCCCTCTATTAGACCGTATTCTTACTTTTATGATGTCCCACGCTGTATGTAAATGCCGGGCAAGTAGTCACGGTGGGCGGATCTAGTCACGGTCCTGGGCGGTGGAATAGCTGTAATCACGCCCAGAGGGGCGTGATTGAAAGACCTGCATCACCCGGGGCTTGCGTGACACGTCGGCGGCACGGCGACATCTTTAGCACGCCGCGCATGCGCTGTACGGCGGGAGAAGATTCTGGCGTATGCGCGGCATCCTGAAGACATCGGCACGCTGCCGCCGTGGAACGCAGGCCCCGGGTGATGTCGGCAGAACGCAGGTCTTTCAATCACGTCCCTTCGGGCGTGATTACAGCTATTCCACCGCCCAGGACCGTGACTAGATGCGCCCAGGACCGCCCACCGGGACTACTTGCCCGGCATTTACATACAGCGCGGGACATCAAAAAAGTAAGAATACGATCTAATAGAGGGGGGCAAGGAGGGTACAGGGTGATGTTTGGGAAGCGTGCTGGGTGATGTGCCAGCACGTTTTCTTATCATTAGGGTGATTTTCTGCGCCCCCTCTGCCGAGTCATCAGCTGCTTAGCCGCGATTGGCTGAGCATAACTGTGCTCAGCCAATCGCGGCTGAGCAGCTGATATTACGGCAGAGGGGGCCCGGCATGAGGGACGGCTGGAGCGGTTTGGCCGGCCTCCCGAAGATGATGTCGACGACCCAAGATGGGGGCCAGGGTAGACAGCAATTCAGTAAGTGTAATGCACCACACTTCCAGGGTGGGGAGAACACAGGGAAGGGGGCCATTCACTTACATAACACACATTACAAAGTTGTATAACTTTGTAATGTATGTTATTTAGTGAATATATGTTAAACGCCGCACTACCCCTTTGTACAGGGACCAGTAGTTTAGGAGCCACATGTGTGTTTGATCCCCTATAATGTGGCTTGCTATAGAAATTCTATGCTATGACCATATGCTCAGGCAGTTGACTCTAAACAGTGCACTTAAATGGCAACACAAACAATACAGTAACTGTTCCTGCAACCTGCCATACGATCAATTAAGCTTTTTACAAGACAGCACATCAGACAGTGTAAAAGGGCCCTTAGAGCTGGCTCAACTTTCTTCAAGTATTTATCAAATCCAGTCTCATCCATTAGACTGCCAGACAGCAAAAAGTGATTTGCACTCCACAGAACACGTTTGCATTGTGTTGGCATGATTTATACCACTCCATCTGATGCTTGGCTTTGTGCTTGGTGATGTAAAGCTTGCATGCAGCTGCATCCTCATGGTAACCCATGTCATAAAGCTTCTAGCGCACAGTTTTTATGCAGATTATAATGGCTGATGAGGTTTGGGCTTTTGCAGTTATTAAGCCAGCAGAGCACAGCTGATTTTTCTGCTCTATGCACCTTAGTACATAAGGAATAGAGATGAGCGAACCGGGTTCGGGTCCATCCGAACCCGAACTTTCGGCATTTGATTAGCGGGGGCTGCTGAACTTGGATAAAGCTCTAAGGTTGTCTGGAAAACATGGATACAGCCAATGACTATATCCATGTTTTCCACATAGCCTTAGGGCTTTATCCAACTTCAGCAGCCACCGCTAATCAAATGCCAAAAGTAAGGCTTTGGATGGACTCGAGCATGCTCCAGGTTCGCTCATCTCTAATAAGGAACCTTCTCTCTACCTTTATAGTTTGTCGCTGAATTGTTTCGTTCCACTTTTTAGTAATCTCTCTCAGTTGACTGTGGAAGATCTAGGAGGGAAGAAATTTTACAAACTTGCAACTGTGGCATCCTATTAAATTTCGACTTTTTTGCAAATTTTTTATTTTAACCCCTTAAAGACTGGGCCTGAAATTACATTAAGGACCGGGCCAATTGTCACTTTTTTGCGTTTTTGTTTTTTCCTACTGCCCTTCTAAAACCCATAACACTTTCATTTTTCCACCTACAGGGCCATGTGAGGGCTTGTTTTTTTTCAGGAACAGATGTACTTTGTAATGGCATCTATCAATCTGCCATAAAATGAATGACAAAACCCCCCAAAATATCATTTAGGGGGGAATTTGGGTCAAAGAATGCAATTCCGCAAATTTTGAGGGGGCATTTTTTCTCTATTCTATACGTCAGTCTGAACACAGCGATATGCATGTTTACTAGGTTTTGTAACATTGTACTATTTTTATTAGCAGTAAGACTTTTTTTTGCAAAAAGGTAAGTTTAAAATGGCCCTATTGTGACTCCTATATCGCTTTTATTTTTTCACCTACGGGGTCATATAGGGCATCTTTTTTTGCGCCAGGATCTCTAGTTTTTATTCTAGATCAGACGTATTGATCACTTTTTATAAATTTTTTTATACATAAAAAGTAATTTTTAAACCTTTTGCCGTTCAGGAACAATAATGTTTTATTTTAATAGAACGGATGATTACGCACGCTACGGTATATTATATGTCAATAAACTTCATAATTTTTATAAGTTTTATGTATAAAATGGGAAGGGGGGTGATTTCACTTTTATCGGGGGAGGGGCTTTGGGACCTTTTATTAAAACTTTTATTGATTTTTTTTTTTTTTTTTTTTTACACTTTGATTGTCCCATTAGGGGACTTTTACTTACATACATTAGATTGAATACACTAATCACTGCTCTGTAATAGCATAGCAGGGATCAGTGTAATCTGCGATCTTCTAATAGAGCCTGCCTGTGGCAGACTCTACCAGAAGATCGGACTGCATGGAGGTAAGCAGCAGTCCTCCAGCAGTCAGGCAGTGCGATCGGGACCCCCGCAGAAACGCTGCAGGGGTCCCGATCGGTAAGTGACCGGAGATGCTGTGGTCATTTAAGGGGTTAATGCCGGGCGTCCGCAAGATCACGGTCGCCCACCCCTGAGGGTGAGGGCATGTCTAGATAGCAGCCGGTCCTCACCGGCTATGGAGCGAGCTCAGCTCGTGAGCCCGCTCCATAGCCCAGGACTGCAGCTGGGAGTACATTTACACCCTCCTGCCTTAAAGCACAGGAAGTGGGGGCGTAAATGTTTGCCCGTTGTCCCCTTTTAATTTGACCCAGGGATAGATAGATTGACACCATCACAGGGAACCCGGTGCCGTGGTCCGTTTTTTGAACCGCGGCCCAGTTCCTGTGTACGGTGCCGTTTTATCCACGGGTCCCAAGCCGCAGCTGAAGCACAGAAGGCGGGGCGGCCCGCCCCCAGTGGGAGGGAATTCCCTCCCCTGTATGACGCAGCTTCATAAGAATCAATGGAGCTGTGTCATACAGGGGCGGAATCCCCCGCCCCTGGATGACACAGCTCCATTGATTCTTATGAAGCTGCGTCATACAGGGGCGGGGATTCCGCCCACCGGGGACAGGCCGGCCTGCCTCCTGTGCTTCAGCTCAGGCCCGGGACCCGTGGATAGAACGCCGCCATATACAGGAACCAGAAGTGTGGACAGCGCTCCATGGTGTAAGGTCTGATGGCAGATAAATGAAACGGGAGTAAAAGGAGACTCTCACCTGTTGTGGTTGTGCATGTAGGAGGCACAACACTCTGTAGCGTGTGTAAGTGAACCGCAGCCACTCCCAGAGACCAAACCGGTTCACAAATAGTCAGATCCTCCACTCCAAACCCTGGGTATGATCGGGCGCAGGTCCAAGATAGGCAATATACATGGAAAAAAAACTAGAAATTTTTTTATTAAAACAATGACACAACGCGCTTCGAAGTCGTGCCGACTTCTTTCTCAAGTGTCTCATACAAAGTGTATTCTAAGATCTATAAAAAGGGGAAGTGCACATGCTCTGGAGGAGCTTTGGCACAGGTGATTTCTAATTACATGCAAAAGAAACACAAATGTAACAAATGTAATTAGAAATCACCTGTGCCAAAGCTCCTCCCGAGCATGTGCACTTCCCCTTTTTATAGATCTTAGAATACACTTTGTATGAGACACTTGAGAAAGAAGTCGGCACGACTTCGAAACGCGTTGTGTCATTGTTTTAATAAAAAATTTTCTAGTTTTATTTCCATGTATATTGCCTATCTTGGACCTGCGCCCGATCATACCCAGGGTTTGGAGTGGAGGATCTGACTATATATACAGGAACCAGGCCGCAGTTCCTAAAACGGATCGCGGCACTGGCTTCCCCGTGAAGGCGCCGATCTATCCCTGGGTTAGATTAAAGAGGATGTACCTGATGGTACATCCTCTTTAGAGGGTTAAATTATGTTTTTCTGTAATGCAGCAGGGTATTTTTTACCTTGAATCTGTCATTTTTACAATTATTCCATGTGCAGCTCTGATGTGTTATTTGATTTCCACATAATATACCTAGTAAATAAGATCGATGGAAATATTACAAAATCCTCACTCAGTTTGAACCACCACATAATTCAGTTTAAAATTATTAAAGGGAACCTGTCACCCCGGACTAGGGACAGAGCTGATACTTACCGGCTCCTGGCTGCCCGCTGCGGAGGAATCAGTGCATGACAGTCTGCACACTCAATATGCAAAATAGAAGGGGTTGGCTCGTCCTTAAAGTGTGGGATGGAGGACTCTGAAAATCTACATTCGTTATGGAGTTGTCCTATGTACAGCAGTTTTGGGAAAGAATAATTGAAATAATAGAGGAGAAGCTGTGCTGTAAAAATCCCCCACACTCCAAAATGTGTAATTATAGGGGATTTTTTCATACATTAAACACGTTACAAAGTTACAGTTGCTAAACTGCTCCTTATTGCTCATATACGGGTCATGAGGGTGTGGATACTGGCAGTAGAGCAATGGAGAAATCTTGTTCGGGTATGAGCCAATTAATTATTCTAATAGTGAAAAGGGAAGAAAGAAATTCAATCTGATCTGGGATGTATGGCTTGAATAGCATTTCCTCCACACAGATAGGGTCTAGTATGTTTTATATTATCCTTTTATTTTATTTTATTTAGTTTTTTCCTTTTCTTCGTCCTCTCTTCTCTGGCCCTGCCTTCTACAAATGGCAGGGATTGGGTGGTTGAGGGTGGGAGTGTAAATATATAGGTGATGCATGCCCAAATTATATTATTGAGAAAGTTACAGGTATACGGAGAATAGAGGAGATTTAGAGGAGAAGGGGTACACTTTTTTTATATGAGGAGTCCGAACAATTGTCAGTTCATTTCAAGACATGGAAGTATATGTGTGTAATTTACCCTGCTGACATGTAATACATATATTATGAAGTAAGGCACACAGGCATGGGAGGCGGTGCAGGGACACACCACAGAGGCGGCGCTGACCCGGCAACCATGGCGCTGAGGGCGGAACGAAAGGCAGGGGGAGGCGAGACCAAGACCACACAGGCGGCGCTTCCCCTGGGCACGAACACTCTTGACCCCGCCTCTTAGACACGGCATATACTGAAGTAAACTTTTCAGCCGAAAGAAAGTACAAACAGAGTGGACAAACATACCAGGAGAAAACACTTCAGATAAGCTACAAGCAGGTATAAGTAGTTGGGGGGGGGGGGGGAATCTGTGGATACAGAGTCGCTTTAATTCTAAAAGAGGTCCCTGGTTCTAATGGAGATCTACTGGCCAGTCTTTCCTTTCTGACCTGTTCTCTGTTTATAGTCTGTTCCTGGGTTTGGCTTCAAATCTTTGGCAGATAATCTGTCGTCAGATCTTTTGGTGGAATAGGGCCATTAGGGTCCTATTCCACGGCCCGATCAACGATGTAAACGAGCGCCGATCTGCTAGATGGGCGCTCGTTTACTGGGCCTATTCCACGGCCTGATTATTGTTTAGCGAGGGCTGCAAGCACAACGTTACCAATGTCCTTGCAGCCCTTGTTTCATACATTACCTGTCCAGGCGCAGGTCTTCTTCTTTCTCCCGGTCCCGCGCCGCAGCACCTTCGGAGCGGTCTGTTCGAACTGACAGACCGCGGCGGTCCTGGCCAGTGATTGGCTGGGCGGTCCTGGCCAGTGATTGGCTGGGCGGTCCGTCAGTTCAGAAAGGCCCCTCCGAAGCTGCTGCGGCCTGGGACCGGTAGGAAGAAGGAGAAGACCTGCAGCCTGGACAGGTAATGTATGGTGCTGCTGAAATTGTCGGTCGCCTGCCGCACCCACTATTCCACGTAGTGATGCGCGGGTGGCAACCGATGATTTTAGGTCTGAACCTAAATGAACGATCAGCCGATGACACAATCGTTTCTTCTATTCCACGGAGCGATAATCGGTCGAATCAGGACGATTCGGCCGATTATCGCTAGGTGGAATAGGCCCCTTAGGGATGTATGAGGACTAAGCATGTCTATAGGACAATTGACAAGTCTGCAAAAGGCTTTCAAGGTTCCTAAATATATTTCAGAAGTGATCATCTTCCTATTAGCTACAAAGGCAAAAACCACTAAATCAGAGAAACCCCTGTCTAACAACAGTCTCCTCTAAACAGCCAGGGTGTCAGATAAAGATTCTGTAAACTACTAGGCCCAGAAGATCTGGCAACTCCAGAAATATCCACATCTTGGCTATTAAGAGTTTGTGAAGCCAGGTAAACCAAACCATTGCATGCCCAAAAAATTGCTACTACAATAACCCAATTTCTGTCCTCCCTGCTTTTCCTCAGACCCCTGGGAATCATTCTGATAGGAGGACAGGCATATAGGAGCCCTTTGTTCTAACACTGGGAAATGGCATCTACTCCTGATGAAACATTCACGGGATTCAAGGAATAACATCTGTAAAAAAAAACTGCCACAGAGCCTCGAAAATGCCAGAAAGGAGAAAAAAAAACACCACCTCAAAAACATAAGAGAAACAGATTGCTGAACTCAGGGAGACCAGCCAAACGACAACACTGCCGGCTGCTAGTAAAAGCACTTTATGCAGTGAAGTCCTAGGTGCATTGCCCCCTGGGAAACATGAAGATGCAAAACAGGAGCCCATGGAGCCTCATTGAAGAGTCTCAAAACACAGGACTAGCCAGATATCCCTCCGGGAAGGATTCAGCCAAGGGGCAGCTCCTGTTAGGAAACCACCAAATCCACCATATTAAGTGGCCCTATAAGTCAATGTAATGACAAGGGATAAACCAAGGCTAGGTTACCATCCACATACAGTTGTTTCAGGGTGTTGCCCCTCATCAGTGTGGAGCAGGATTCTGGCTAGGTGGGAGCCATGCCTAGTAGAGCCATAAGAGAAACAGATTGCTGAACTCAGGGAGACCAGCCAAACGACAACACCACCGGCTGCTAGTGAAAGCGCTCAATGCAGTGAAGTCCTAGGTGCATTGCCCCCTGGGAAACATGAATATGCAAAAGAGGACCCCGTGGAGCCTCATTGAAGAGTCTCAAAACACAGGACTAGCCAGATATCCCTCCGGGAAGGACCCAGCCAAGGGGCAGCTCCTGTTAGGAAACCACCAAAACCACCATATTAAGTGGCCCTATAATTCAATGTAATGACAAGGGATAAACCAAGGCTAGGTTACCATCCACATACAGCTGTTTCGGGGTGTTGCCCCTCATCAGTGTGGAGCAGGATTCTGGCTAGGTGGAAGCAATGCATAGTAGAACCTCAAAAACATGCTATGTGTGTTAGACATATCCTAAACTTTAATTGACTTTCAGCTAACATCTGTCCGCTTGTGTTTTTGCAAAAAAAACATGGTGTTTTTATTGGCATTTTTTCCAGTATTTTAAGACAGTGTGAAGCCAGCCTTATGCTAGTATTATTTGGTACATGTCCTTTTAAGGGGTACTCCGGTGAAAATCTTTTGATTTCAAATCAACTGGTTTCAGAATTTTTTTTAAATCTCAAGTCTTTCAGCTGCTGTATGACCTGCAGGAAGTTGTGTTTTCTTTTCAGTCTGACACAGTGCTCTCTGCTGCCATCTCTGTCCAGGTCAGGAACTGTCCAGAGCAGGAGAGGTTTCCTATGGGCATTTTCTGCTGCTCTGGACAGTTCCTTTCTCGGACAGAGATGTCAGCAGAGTGCTCTGTGTCAGACTGAAAAAATACACCACTTCCTGCAGGACATACAGCATCAGATAAGTACTGGAAGACTTGAGAAATAGAAGTAAATTACAAATCTATTTAACGTTCTGAAACCAGTTGATTTAAAATAAAAAGATTTTAGCTGAAATACCCCTTTAATGTTTGTAGGATGTTAAAAGGTAGAGGTTAAACAGCAAATTTCGCCCTAAAATTTGAAGTAGATTTGAGGGGCCTATATATTAGGGTGCCTTTACACAAAGAGATTTATCTGACAGATTTTTGAAGCCAAAGTCAGGACTATAGACAGAGAACAGGTCATAAAAGAAAGACTGAGATTTCTCCTCTTTTCAAATCCATTCCTGGCTTTAGCTTAAAAAATCTGTTAGATAAATCTCTCTGTGTAAACGCACCCCGATGGTGCGTTTACACAGAGAGATTTATCTGACAGATTTTTTAAGCCAAAACCTGGAACAGACTATAAACAGAGATCAGGTCATAAAGGAAAGACTAAGGGGGACATTTATTAAGTCCGGAGGACTTAAAAACGTCCCCGCATCTCCAGCGCTACGGGGATTTATGTAGAGGCGGACTGCCTCTACATAAATCCCGTGGGCTCGTCCGAAAACCTACGCCAGCTGAGGACTGGAGTAGGTTTTTGGCGTATCTTTTGGCGGAACGGATGGTGAATCGCGCGGACTCTGAGTCCGCGCCCTCCGTTCCGCCCCCTTCACACCCCCTCCCCGGCGTACTCGGCGGAAAGTGCCGATTTGCGAATACTTTATTCGCAAATCGGCCATTTGCGAATAAAATAATACGCAAATCGGCACTTTCCGCCGAAAATCATCCGTACGCCGGATGATACATGTCCCCCTAAAATTTCTTATCTTCTCAAATCCATTCCTGACTTTGGCTTCCAAAATCTGTCAGATAAATCTGTCTGTGTAAACGCACCATTAGAAACCCACATGAATGTTCCCATTTGAATCACTGCACCCCTCATTGCCAGTATTAATAATGGCATTTACAAAGTTGGGTAGGCCCTTTAGGTATTGGACAGAAATTAAGGCAAAATTAAGGATTTTAAAATGTCATTTTAAGACTTTGTGTGATTATTTACATTGCCCTGACCCCCAACTGCAGATGTCTGATATTAAATAATAAAAGAAACTCACAAAAAGTGACCCCATTTTGGAAACTACACCCCCAGGCATTTATAAAGGTTTAAAATGAACATTTTTGACCCCACCAATATTTTCAGAAAATAAATGTAAAGCGGAAACTGCCATTTACTGCAGATATGCCATCTTATTGCCCAATATGCTCAGATACATACTTTAGAAGTTATTACGCAGGTTCTGTATGTGCCCTGTATGTGAATGTACAATACTATTTGGTCTCACTACAGAGCTCAGTGGCTTTTTGAGTGCCGATTTTGAGAGGCACTTTAGAAAATTTCTGTCATTATGACATTCAAAAGTTTTGATCAGTGGGGTCCGATTGATGAGACCTCCACTGATCTCCAAAATAAAATGGGCACAAGTGTTTACCTGAGTTCTTTGCTATTTTATTCTGCTCAGAATCTACCCTGCTGAAATGTCACTATAGGGCATGGGGTGAAGAGGATGAAGGTAATTTTCTTACCGTCATTGTTGGTGCCGTTCTGTGTATTTTGTAGTTTAATTCCTACGCTAATGAGGTGTTCTGGTGTACTGGGACGGGACTGCTACTGCCGATAATTTTCCTTTAACTGTAGGGAACTGGCAAAGTTTTTAATACTTTGGGAGGGGTGTTCTCTGTACAGGCTAAATCATGAGATACTTTTTGATTGTTTGAGTCATTGATACTTGATTGCTTGAGTCATTATGTATGTGATGATACTAAATAAGTGTACCTTTTTGTCTTTTTCTATACTCATTTGTAATGTGGGAAATGTTTATTTTTTGTGTCTTTTTTTTACCTTACTAGGGGATTAGACTATATGATTTTAGGCAAAATACACTGTAGTACAAATCCGTACTGCAGTGTATTATACCTGTCAGTGTTACACTGACAAATATAGCAGATCTGCTTCTGGAGCCAGCATTCGATCGATACACAGTGCTTTAATGTCGAGAGATTTCTTTGTTGAAGTCAATGGGATTGATGCTAGTTGTGTAACTTACAAAATTAGGCTTCTTTTGGCTTCCTAACCATTTCTGGTGGCCACAAACAGGCTGGAGGGGAGCAGGAAGCCCTTGATCAGAAGATAGGTGCCAGTCTCAGGGGACACTTATGTGTACCCCTTTAGGACTGCAACCTAGAAATTTCACTATATAAACTAGACATCCACATACACAGCAAAGTTCCAATGGGTACTATGGAAAACAGCAGCCAGACACGTATTGTATTATTACATTACATATTTTGGTAAGTATACAGTGTCTCTGGCCTACCTGTCAGTAACAATTTTTTTACCATCATAAACATAGTCCATTATACTATGCACTAAAGACCATAAACGTCTTTTTTGATGTACATCATAAAAACACAGTCTGGTCTTGGCAAAGCTAAAGCAACTATACAGTGTTCCAAAATATCCAGACATTACTACTTATTAAATTCAGTTGTTTTAATTTGAAGTGGCATATATCTTTGAGCAACAAACCATTTCCTAAGACTGTCATGCTAAATAATACAAAGTCAGAACTTTACTGTTGGTGACATTAAATAGGGCTCGCAATGTAGTGGTGTGATCTGTGGTTGAGCAAGATGTTTGACAGCAACATATAGGATGTGAAAGTATAACAGCTGCAAAATACAGGGGCTGTGAACTCTCCATGGTAATAGGAAATAACTAAACTTTTTCATTGTAGTTGAATTTTCAGTGTGCAGGATATATTTTTAGAGCATGTAGTATAGTACCTGATAGTGGCTGAAATTTGCAGTACTGGATAGATGAATTTTAGAACATAATGGTAACCTTAAAGGACCATTCTGAATAAAACAGATACTCTGTGTTATGTTTAATACAGGGTTTCCTTCACATGACGCTATATTTCTTTTTTTTTTTTTTTTTTTTTATTTCAAAAATATTTTATTTTCAATACATTCTTGAAAAAAGACACATAGTCATCAACACAAAAGGAACCGAGCATAAATCAACCTCCTTGGCAATATTATCAGGTCACCAAGCTATTTTCCTGATACTTCCATAAACAGCTTGTAACAAGGGGTCAGAAGGCAAAACAAATTTCATCCAGATAATCATTTACGCCAGAGGACCCATCCTGCTAGGCACCTTTACATCACTATCTACTACTATTTACAACTATGTTCACCCCTTTCTCACACCCACCCTCAAAATAACCTTGCTACGATTCCACGAACCTGGTCATGCTCTGATCGGCGTGACACCCCCTTTCCTGAATATTATATCTATTTATATATATATATATATATATATATATATAAATTTTTTTTATATTTACACTGTCTTTATAAAGACATCAACTTAAGAACCAGCACTACCAAACACAGCCATACCAGCAGAGCTTTTGGGCTTCTTGCTCCCTGTTGGGGAACCTCAGCACCATCAGATCCACTATATTCCAATTTCCCATGGTGCCCGTGACCCAGCTCTTGCGAGGCCACTCACACCACCCCGACTCCCCTGACTGATCCCCCTAACCATTTATAAAGGCCAGGCGGGCCGCACAAGGCAATCAGGTCATACCACACACATCTCTGGCTCAGAAAACGAAGAAAGGTGTTCATACTTCGTTTTACGTCGTATATACTATATAGATCAGTGTACACGCCATCCATTGCACAAACAGGTTGTCCCGAAGTCCCCGCCCTTTTTATTTACCCCAAAGGGTAACATGAAGAGCCTGCCCCTCTACCTTTATATTTCGGTGCCCAGTGGAATGGTCCCCCATTCACAAATTCTCCCTGGCCCCTTGTTCCCTATTATCATTATCTCTAGTCCAATTTAACTTATTACTTCCATCCTATATTGCCTTTGCCGGTTCCAACTACAATTCTATCCCAAGCCCACCCCCCACCCTCCACACCCTCCCGCCATCGGTGGAGAACAAACAATAAAAAAAAAAAAAACACTAACATTTTAACCAATATTTAACCCATAATTCATTATACTCCTTTAATTTGATATACCATTTCTTTTTCCTATTATGCCACAGTTCGTACCTCAAAATCATACTCACTACTTCCTTCCATCCTTTACATGTTGGTGGTTCTGCCAAAGTCCAGTTTCTAACTATTACCTATCTCGCAGCTAAAAATAACTTATACAGTACTCCTTTTTTAACCTTCGGAATCTGTTGTCCCTCCAGTACCCCCAGTATAGCACATAAGAAGTTATCGTTAGGCTTAAACCCATAAATCTTACTTACACTTTCAAAAATATCTTCCCAAAATTTACCCAACTCTCGACTCGCCCACCAGTGATGATCAAGGTCAACATTTTCAATACCACATCTAGCAGATCCCATAACTTTATTCCTACCCCATTTATTCATATCAGCAGTCGAATAGTATAATCTGTGCATATAAAAAAAACTGTGTAACCTTGTGCTTTTTATCTGTAATATTATCCCTTGCATTAATATATACATCTTGCCAAAATTCTTCTGATCTATAGCCAATTACTTTTTTCCACTTTTTCTGTGAACACATAGAAATTTAATTTGCCCATGTTTCTGATAATAGTTTATATATTTTCCCTATTAACCCTTTTTTAATTGTGTCAATCTGAACTATACGGTGAATTATTCTTGAGTTACCTATTACCCATCTATTCCCTTCCTTAACTGACCTAACAATATCTCTCAGTTGATAATACATTAATTCACATATTTTACAATTTGTACTAGTGCCCAACTCGTGACCTCAAAATCCCATTCTGAAAACAATGCCCAACATAGTACAGTCCCTTCTGTTTCCAATACCTCGAGTCCACCACCTCCTTAAACTCCGGATATTGACTATTATCAAACAAGGGGGTAAATTCCAAAGGTCCTGTAACTTTTTCAGCTTTCCTAAGGTATAACCATACATTTATTACCATCCTATAAAGTGAGTTTTTTGGATATCTGGTTTGGGCCATTACCTCCAAAAATTCAAATATATTCCGCACTCTAGCCTTCTGTTCCGCAATCCACAATACCATAAAACCAACTTCTCTCCATTTTACTAACCACGGAAGTACTGCGTCCACATAGTACTTAAAAAAATCTGGAATAGCCAGCCCCCCCCCCCTTTTCTTCTGTAAACGTTAAAGGGGTTGTCCGGCGAAAAAAAATTATTCACAGAATAACACACATTACAAAGTTATACAACTTTGTAATGTATGTTATGTCTGTGAATGGCCCCCTTCCCCGTGTCCCACCACCCCCACCCGTTTACCCGGAAGTGTGGTGCGCTATACATTACCTGTCGCGTGCCGACCACGGTCTCCGATCGTCAGCAGTGACGTCTTCTTCGGGAGCTTGGCGGATCTTCCCGAGTGCCGGCCGCCCTCTGCAGCGTCATCCGAAGCTCAGCCGCGATTGGCTGAGCATAACTGTGCTCAGCCAATCGCGGCTGAGCAGCTGATGACGTGGCCGCGTCATCAGCCGCTCAGCCGCGATTGGCTGAGCACAGTTATGCTCAGCCAATCGCGGCTGAGCTTCGGATGACGCTGCAGAGGGTGGCCGGCACTCGGGAAGATCCGCCAAGCTCCCGAAGAAGACGTCACTGCTGACGATCGGAGACCGTGGACGACACGACATGCGGTGAGTATAATGCACCACACTTCCGGGTCTAGCGTGGGTGGGGGGAAACACGGGGAAGGGGGCCATTCACAGACATAACATACATTACAAAGTTGTATAACTTTGTAATGTGTGTTATTCTGTGAATAATTTTTTTTCGCCGGACAACCCCTTTAAGTACCTTAATTTAAGCGAACTCTCTTCCGATTCCAGAACAACTCATTAATAAGGGCCTCTATTCTGCCAAACACCCTCTTATTCAGTCAGACAGGAGCATTACCCAACACATAATTTAATTTAGGAAGCCAAACCATCTTAATAAGTGCAAGTTTATTGGCCCTCGTCAAAGGGAGCCTATTCCATATCTGGGCTTGCTGCTTTAATTTTGCTAACTTTGGGGTGATATTCAGTTCCTCAAACCTTTCTAGGTCTGAGGCAATCCATACGCCTAAGTATTTAAAAAAGCCCCGCGGTGTCAGCACCTCTAGATCTATCTGAGGTACATCACTCACTGCTTGGTCCAGAGGTAAAAGTGTAGACTTTCCCCAGTTGACCTTTAGGCCCGAATACTGGCTGTATCTCATCACTTCCCCCGTTACCTGTTCCAAGCTATTCTTTGTATCTCCCAAAAAAACAACAAATCGTCGGCATATAATGCAATTTTGTCCTCTCTCCCCATTGCTCCAAACCCCGCTATCAACCTATTATTTTTTATGGCTTTTGCCAAGGGTTCAATCGCCTGGGCAAAAAGCAAAGGGGGGAGAGGACAACCCTGTCTTGTCCCCCTACCAAGTTCAAAGTACTCAGATGCTTCCCCATTAACCAGAATTCTCGCTTTTGGACTTGGATATATTATTTCTATGCACCTCAAAAAAACATCCCCGAAGCGAAACGCTCTCAGGGTCTTCTCCAGGAAGGACCACTCCACACTATCAAACGCTTTAGCAGCGTCCAATGAGAGTATGGGGTGCCCCCCCTTCCTTCCTTAACTGAATGTTAGCATAGACCCTCAGGATATGCTCATGAGTTTATTTACCCTGGACAAATCCACACTGTTCCTTACCCACCAGATTACTAACTAATTTAGCCAACCTGTTTGCCCATACCCTGGTCAATAACTTCATGTCCAAATTTAGCAAGGATATCGGTCTATATGAATCTGGTTCTATGTCTTTTTCTGCCTTGGGTATCAATGTAATGTCTGCTTCATACAATGAGTCCGGTAGTCGACCTTGTTTATATGAGTCCAAAAGGACTTGTCCAAATGCAGCTGTCCAATTAGACATTTTTCATAGTGTTTATACACCTCAGCGGGCAGACCATCCGGGCCCGGCGTTTTCTCGGAATGCATATTTCTCAGAGCTTGGATTAACTCCTCCTTCTCAATGGGTCTATCCATCCACACTTTCTGATCCCCTGTTACCTTAGGCAGAGTCAAGAAGACCAAATTTTTCTCCGTTTCCTCCTCCGAACCTTTCACCCTAGAGCTATACAAATCTTTATAAAACTCCACAAAAACCTTCATGATATCCTTGGTCTCCCTTACAATATCTCCATTCCTAGTTTTTATACCAGCAATCAGCCTCTGACTATCTTTCCCCTTTATCATGTTTGCCAATAGTTTACCTGGCCTACCACCCTGAGAGTAATATTGGGCACCTTTAACCCCTTAACGACATCGGGCGTAAATTTACGCCCTGATGCCGGTAAGGACGTTCAGAGCGGGGCCGCGCGGCGACCCCGCTCTGAACCGCGGCGGTCCCGGGTGCCGCTTGTAGCCCGGGACCGTAGGTATTACGGCGATCGGACCGTGCCCGCTAATTCAGTAATCAGATGCAGCTGTCAAACATGACAGCTGCATCCGATTACCGGATTCAGCTGTTCCCTGGTGTCTAGTGGCGGAGATCGCTCCCCCGGGATGTTATCCCGGAGGAGCGATCTCCTTTTCTGAAGCCGGCCGGGGACCGCTCCAAGATGGCGCCGTCCCCTGCTCGGCACTCAGTTACTTCCGGCTGCAGCAGCCGGAAGTAAACGAGTGCCTATCTCATGGATCTCTGCAGCATATCTATGCTGCAGAGATCTCTATGAGAGATCAAAGTGTATATAATAGAAGTCCCCTAGGGGGGCTTCTAGTATAAGTGTTAAAGTAAAAAAAAAAGTGTTGTTAATAGAAAAAAGCCCCCTCCACTAATAAAAGTCTGAATCACCCCCCTTTTCCCAGGTTATAAATAAAAGTAAATAAATAAACAAACATGTTTGCTATCGCCGCGTGCGTAATCGCCCGAACTATTAATTAATCACATTCCTGATCTCGCACGGTAAACGGCGTCAGCGCAAAAAAATCCCAAAGTACAAAATTGCGCATTTTTGGTCGCATCAAATCCAGAAAAATTGTAATAAAAAGCGATCAAAAAGTCATATATGCGCAATCAAGGTACCGATAGAAAGAACACATCATGGCGCAAAAAATGACACCTCACACAGCCCCATAGACCAAAGGATAAAAGCGCTATAAGCCTGGGAATGGAGCGATTTTAAGTGACGTATATTTGTTGACAATGGTTTACATTTTTTACAGGCCATCAGATACAATATAAGTTATACATGTTACATATCGTTTTAATCGTAACGACTTGAGGAACATATATAACAAGTCAGTTTTACCCCAGGGCGAATGGCGTAAAAACACATTTCCCTCAAATAAACAAAATGCTTTTTTTTTTTCAATTTCACCACACTTTGAATTTTTTTCTGGTTTCGCAGTGTACTTTATGCAAAAATTCAGCCTGTCATTGCAAAGTACAATTAGTGACGCAAAAAATAAGGGCTCATGTGGGTTTCTAGGTGGAAAAATGCAAGTGCTATGGCCTTTTAAGCACAAGGAGGAAAAAACTAAAACGCAAAAATCGAAATTGGCTCTGTCCTTAAGGGGTTAAACCTGGTCTGATTAAGAGACTTTTCCTGTAGAAATCCCTTCAAAGCTTCCACCGCCATCTGCCATCGAACCTTTGAATCTGCTGAGTTACTTCTAATGTGATCTTTCTCTGTATTTACAACTTCTTTCCTTAAAGCCTCCTCCCATTCACCCAATTTCTTTCTCTTCCTACCTACTTCCCTTATTAATAACCCCCTTAGATATCTCACCTCCGCGGATCCCTTATTGTCTACAAAAAAACTATCCATATCCTGGGTAAATGAGTATCCATCAAATTCAGCCAGTGTGGCTTACATCTGAACTTTCTTACTCTATTGATCTTATGACTACCCAAGACATCCACCTCTACTTTTACCGAAACCTGATCTGATAGGCTGTGAGTTCCATGCTCAACGCACTTGATATTCATGATAGCCCTATCATTTACTAATATCATATCCAGTCTTGAAAAGACTCCATATGATGCTTTATAGCATGTGAACTCGAAGCCCTCCGGATTCAAATACCTCCAGGCATCCCACCAGTTAAACTCCTCCATCAATTTCAATAAGGGGGATTTACCATATGATCCATGATAGTCCACCTCTCTTTTCCGGTCCAACTGCTCGTTGACTACGCAGTTAAAGTCCCCCATTATCATCTGAATACTTTCGGGGTATTTCAATGAAAATTTATAAAATTGCACGCAAACATCCGCGGAGAATGGCGGAGGTATATACACAAATCCAAGAACAACCAGGCGGGTCTCTAGTTTACAGGCAATAAAAAGATATCTACCTTCCACATCTATTTCAATCTCAACAGGCTCAAAGGCAATATCCTGATGGATTAGCACACTGACCCCCCTGGAATAAGTTGTAAATACCGAATGATACTGGTATAACACCCAGCGTCTATCTAGCATCCTAACCCTATCCCTATCCATGTGTGTTTCTATCATACAGATGATTGCGGGTAATTGCCTAAATAATTCCTTCAAAATTGCATAACGTTTTTCATCAATACCTCTGGTATTCCAAAATATGATCTTTACCATTTAATCAGACAAAAAGGAGAGAAGAAAAAAAAAAACATACAAACCCCACCGATGCAGCGCCCCACCCCCCTTCCCCACTTGCCCACTGACCCAAACAAAGTCAGATTGCCCTAACCTACGTGCCTTCTCGCCAATGCTGCGTACCTACTAATACATTTGCTACTGTCTATTTCATTCCCTGTGTGTCCAGCCATTCCATTACATCTGCCAGGTTCTCAAAAAAATGTGTCTGCTGGAGGTGTACCAACCGTAACTTTGCTGGATACAGAATTGCATACTTAAAGTGACACTGTCATCTCCTTTGTGCATTTTGACATCTCTACACAGATGTAAAGGGTAAATTTAGCGGTCTTCATACCTTATTTTATATCATACGTCATGGTGCTTGTTCAAGTAAAAAGGCATCTTTTATCAACTGCAGATTGTGTTAAGTGGGCGGGGCCCCCTCGCCGGCCATTGGAACAGGCTGGCCGAAAGGTCTAGACCCCACCCCCTTTACGTCAGCCAACCAATGGGCATCAAGGGGTGGGGCCAACGTTGTGAGCGGGGCTAAGTGGCATTAATGCTGCGAGGCCACGCCCACTTAATACAATCTGCTGTTGATAAAAGGACACTTTTTACTTGAACAAGCACCATGACGTATGATATGAAATAAGGTATGAAAAACGCTAAATTTACCCTTTACACCTGTGTAGAGATGTCAGAATGCACAAAGGGGATGACAGTGTCACTTTAAGTTCATTCTGTCTAAGTCTCCGCTTTACCTTTGTAAATGTTTCCCGTTGCTTTTGTGTTGCAGTAGAATAATCTGAATAGAAATAAATTTTTGATCCGTTAATCTCTCTAGGGGGGGCCTCTATTAACCTCCTCAATATCTGATCTTTGTACCTTGCACAATGAATTTTGGCTAATATGGGCCTAGGATGCTCCCCCACTGGCTTCCGTCTAGTTGTTATCCTATGCGCTCTTTCAACACAAAAATGGTTGGACATACCTTCCATACCCACATTCTCCTTTAACCAGTCCTGAATAAATGTGGTACACTTTTTCCCCTCTGTACCTTCCGGTACCCCCTACTATTCTGATGTTCGACCTTCTGTTTCTATCCTCCATTTCAACCAATTTTGTTTGCAAGACTTTTTTCTCTTTTTTGAATTCCTCTTCCGCTGACTCCATTTTCGCTATTTTAGCTTCCATGATGTCTATTTTCTGTTCCGTCACTGTCACCCTCTCTCTCACCGTATTCATGTCTAACCGAATAAGAGAAATATCTGTCTTAATCTCCCCTATTTGCGTTGTTATCTCCGTCAGTGCCACATTAGAGCGATTAACCGCCGCCAATATCTCTGTCAAAGTTGGCTCCTCACTTCTTTCCTCCACCTCCATAATACTGCCATTTCCTCCTCCTTTACTCCTGGCTCCTTCACTTAGTCTGGATGTAGCTCCCTTCCCCTGCATTGTAGGGCTCAAAAATCTCTCTGTTTTATCCTCCTTTTCAGTTCTTTTTTCCTAACCGAAGGTGATTTCACTGGTTTAGTGGAGTTAGCTGGATCCTTCAGTTTCACCGCACCCATAAAGAGGCCACAGCTCAGACCTAATCCTCTGTATTACAGTTTTCTAATGTCCTAATCTTGTTTCAAAGTACACCCTCTTCACCACCTTAAATCCAATTTCCCTTTCAGACACCGATTTGTTAGATCTTTCAAAGTCCCATCAATTTCACATCCGAAAATACACCTTTTTGAGTCTTTTCAGTGCCATATAAATATCAAATGTAAGATATCAATTTGTTAGTAAGGAATCAATTCCTTACATCCTGCAGTGCGCCAGTCATATCCCATATAGGCATTTACAGTAGTTCATTAACTCCTTTCGCACCAAACCACTCACAAAGGTTTAATATATTTTTTTAGATCTCTCAAGGTCCCCTCAATGTCTATTGAGTCTTTCCAGTATCACCTCGATATCCTATGTGAGATATCAGTTTATTAGTAAGGAATCAGTTGATTAGATCCGTCACTGTTAGTAAAGAATCAATTCATTAAGTACTTCACTACACTAGCCGTAACCTGTATGAACTTTTAGTTCATTAACTCCTTTCGCGCTGGTGCCCAAAGGTACAGTCTATTATCACATTCATTGTCCCATGAGTGTATTAAGGCCCTATTCCACCAACAGATCTGACGACAGATTATCTGCCAAAGATTTGAAGCCAAACCCAGGAGTGGATTTGAAAATAGGAGAAATCCAGTCTTTATGACCTGTTCTCTGATTATAGTCTGTTCCTGGGTTTGGCTTCAAATCTTTGGCAGATAATCTGTCATCAGATCTGTTGGTGGAATAGGGCCTTTATATGCTGATGCAAGTAACTAGGCCACTCAAAAAAAGAGGGACCTGTATTTGTTAATAATGTTAATAATCGGTGTGATGGAGAGGGATCATGTTACTCTTCCAGCATCACAAATAAGCAACATCAGAACATTCCTACCCAGCGGCTGTTCTATTCCTCCTTCAGTCCTACAGCAGCCTCTCATACATCACAATCCTCTCCACAACTTCCACAGCGTCCACTTTCTCCTCCTCAGGCTCTCCAGCCTTGCCGTCTACTCGCGGTCTTACCCGTCCTCCTCGAGTCCGATAGTACCGCTCTCCCACAGGTTCCCCGACTCCGTCACTGCCCGTACCGGCCCACAGCGAGCTCTTATATCGATGTACCCCTCGTGCTGTCCCTTCATCGTGTCACGCAGCGCGTCCCAGATCTCCACCAGCACAGCTAGTTACGGCCCCACTGAGGGATCCAAGACACCTCCTGGCTCACCATCACCGAACAGCCAAGCAATCAGTAGCACAGCTCCGGACACACATCACATGGCCTGCAGCATCGTGAGAAGCTCGGTGCGCGTGCGTCTTGCCTCATCACGCCAGCGCGTCCCCTTCCATGACCCTATATTTCTTCTGTAAGCAATTACAAATCCGTAATTACAGCTGCATAGAACCTTTTGGTTTGTGTGTGGCAATGCACACAACCGTTTTTTCCCCGGTGCTATGTATTTTCAGAAAGTCCATGAACATAGGACATGCAGTTATATGGTCCATATTTGCGGAACTGACTTGCCAATTTTTTATTTTTTTTTTGCAGTTTGGTAATCTGTAAAGCATGCATGGTCGTGTGAAGGAGTCCTAAAGCTCTGTGCATGACCCATGGATTCTCTTTTAGGTGTTGTCTGTGGCCATGGACATATGTTTTTTCTTTAAGTTTTTTTGTGGGAAGTTAATATGTTCAAAAATAATTTTGTCAAGTTTACATTTAGTTTTTATTTTTTCAATTTACAACTTTGCATTAAAATGTTTTCTTTTGGTATATAATATGTAATATCAGCTGAATGGGCAGTTAGAGCCATGCTTTTGGTAGTTTGGTTTAGTTTTTACACTTATGTACGTATATTATTTTTTCACTTAGAATTCCCCCCATGAGGTCATAAAAGATGTGGGGACATTTGACAATCTATTTTTCTCTTTAACCCCTTAGCGACCCATGACGTATCTGATGTCATGGTGCCATGCAGGGTGTTCAGAGAGGGGTCCCGCCGGGACCTCGCTCTGAACGGCACCGATCCCGGCTGCAATCTGCCGGCTAATTAAGCACTTCAATGCAGCTGTCAAACCTGACAGCTGCATTGAAGTGCTTTATGCACAACATCCCTGGTGTCTAGTGGCACGGATCTCCGGAATGACGCTGATCCCGGCTCGGCAATAGATTGCTATGGCCTGCAGCAGGCCATAGCAATCTATCACCGATCTAATCGATCTTTGCTGTGTATATACACAGCATTGATCTCTATGAGAGATCAGTGCTGTCTATATACAAGTCCCCCAGGGGGACTTTTAGTTTATGTAAAAAAAAAGTAAAAAAAAGTGTTTTTATTAATAAAAAAAATCCCCTCCCCTCCCCTAATAAAAGTCCAAAAGTCCAAAAACCCCTTTTCCCATTTTATAAATATAAATTATTGAATAAACAAATAAATAAACATATTTGGTATCGCCGCGCCCAAACTATTAATTAATCACATTCCTGATCTCGCACGGTAAACGGCGTAAGCGGCAAAAAATTCCAAAGTGCAAAATTGCGCATTTTTGGTCGCATCAAATCCAGAAATTTTTTTATAAAAAGTGATCAAAAAGTCGTATATGCGCAATCAAGGTACCGATAGAAATTACATGTCATGGTGCAAAAAATGACACCTCACACAGCCCCATAGAGCAAAGGATAAAAGCGTTATAAGCCTGGGAATGGAGCGATTTTAAGGAACATATATTTGTTAACAATGGTTTGAATTTTTTAAAAGCCATCAGATAAAAGAAAAGTTATACATGTTACATATCATTGTAATCGTAACGACTTGAGGAACATGCATAACCAGTCAGTTTTACCATAGGGCGAATGGCGTAAATGCAAAACTCCCCGAAATCAAAACAAATTCGTTTTTTTTTTTTCAATTTGACAGCGCAAATGATTTTTTCCCGGTTTCGCAGCATATTTTATGGAAAAATAATGCCTGTCATTGCAAAGTACAATTGGTTTCGCAAAAAAATAAGTGCTCATATAAGTTTCTAGGTGAAAAAATGCAAGCAAAAGCGCAAAAACGAAAATTGGCTTTGACCTTAAGGGGTTAAAACTTTTAAGTTTCCCATTGAAACTTGAGCATCCATAGGAGCCCTCTTTCATGACATTGTTCATAAGCAAATAATGTAAGACCCAGCAGCTCTGCTATCCCAAGATGCACCTGGAGATTACATGACCACCATTCTCAAAAGAGACAGCGGCAATGTCACCTCCTCTGAGTGTTGACAAGATACACAGGTGAAGGCAGTGCAAACAATACATCTTTCACTTGGTCATTCTTATGCCCCTATTCCACGAGTCGTTTGGAGGAGCAAACGAGCGCTATTAGCGCTATGAGTGCGGGAGGGGCTGCTCGGAGGATCGCTGATCGTCCGGGCAGCCCATAGGATATAGCAGCATCTGCTGCCGACGCTCCTATTCAACGGAGCGACGGCAGCTGATCGCTGCTATATCAGTCGCTTGTTTTTCAACATGTTGAAAAACAAGCGACTGCAACGATCAGCCGACATGAACGATGTCGGCTGATCGTTGCACTCTATTCCACGGGACGAATATCGTTCGTAGCGGCTGATATCGGCCGAATACGAACGATATTGCTCCTTTAAACGACCCGTGGAATAGGGGCATTAGGGTCCTATTCCAGGGCCGAGGAGGGCCCGATCAACTATGTAAACGAGCGGTGATCTGCTAGATCGCCGCTCGTTTACTGGGCCTATTCCACGGCCCGATGATCGTTGAGCAAGGGTTACAAGGACATCCTTACCGATGTCCTTGCAGCCCTTGCAGCATCATACATTACCTGCAGGGCTTCTTCTCTGCGCTGTCTTCATCCCAGGGTCCCGCGCGCTCTATCTTCTGAATGGCCGGTCAGCTGGCAGGCCACACTCAGCCGATCACAGGCCGCGGCGGTCCCGGCCTGTGATTGGCTAAGCGCTCCCTCAGCTGACCGGCCATTCGGAAGATAGAGCGTGCGGGACCCGGGGATGAAGACAGCGCGGAGGAGAAGCCTGGACAGGTAATGTATGATGCTGCTGCGCTTCTGAAATCGTTGGTCGCCCGCCGCGTACCGCTATTCAACCGTGGCGATGCGCGGTGGGGGAACGATGATTTTAGGTCTGACCCTAAATGAACGATCAGCTGATGACAAGATCCCTTAGTGCGTATGCTTTAAAAATGTGCGACATTGAATGTGTAGGCATACTAAGCATGTAAATGCGGGATCCCAGCAGAATAAACAGGCATACAATTAAAAGGTATATAATTAAAGTAGATCTGTCGTTCACACTTTTTTTTTCTAAGCAGCATATTTTAGTAAAAGGTCACCTTGGGCTAGTATGGTTAACCCCTTCCCTTTTCATACATTTTTTTGCGGGACAAGTTGTAATTTTTATTGGTACCATTTTAAAATATGTTTGACTTCCTTTATTATTCTTAACAGTTTTTTGTGGGGAACAAAATACAGGAATCCTAGAGTCTTTATTACTGTGTTTACTATGTGGCATAATTAAATAATTTTATTGTTCAGGTCGTAACGGACGCAGTAATACCTTATATGTTTATTTTTATTTATTTTATAGAAGGGAAGGGAAAATGTATTATTTTATGTACTTTTTTTATTTATTTATTTTTTTCACTTTTTTCATGTCCTACAAGGAGACTTTTACATTGATCGTCCAATCAATACTGTAATACACTGCTCTAGTCTAGGCAGGAAACACACATGGAAGTTTTTTTGAAGACTGACACTACAGTTTTTGTGCCAAAACCAGAACTGAATCCAACAGAAAAGTACAAGTCCTCCCTTTATATTTTCCATCCCATTTGAATCCACTTCAGGTTTGGACACAACTGCAGTGGCAGCTTTCCATAAAATTGCCAGCCTAAAAGATATGTAGTGCAACAAATTCTTCATGATCTATTTTGTTGTATTTTCCCAGTGTACCATATATTATTATATTCTATTTTCTTTACAGCATTATGAGGGAAGCCATCTATCCGGAGCTGCTGCAACAGCAGTTCCAGAGATTTTTTTTTTATCAAGATGCACCCGCAAGAACTAACAAAATTACCAATTGACTTTTATGTAAGGGTGTTGTGAGCATGCTGTCTGCCATCTGCAGAGGTTACTGTGTTGGGAGGGCTAAGTAGCTAAGCTGTTTCCATTACATATTGTCAATAGTGTAGTCCTATGTATCTGTCTTCAACTTTATACTAGAGGTCTATCATTGATGATAATTATAAAGCTGCCTTTAGTGTACACAGCATCAACTAAACAGGGGCAGTAAGTGTCATTTTATTTGAAAATGTGTTGGAAAGTAGTAGGAATGATCACAAAAATGGTGAAAAACAAATGTGTGACAATATTATAAGTATTATAGGTAATAAGTAATTTTCTTACGATTGCTTTTAGTTTTTTTTTTCACCGGATTTACTCAGTTAAGGAATCTAGGATACTACACACCAGAATGCTTGGGGCGGTAGAATAGTCTCATGCCTATGTAATAATTAGCATATAAGATTTCTTGGTGCAATAAAGGTCCAATATATTGAAGATTCTGTAACCCCTTAGCACAACTTCACATACATGTACGTCTCGTATTGTTGCTCATTAGCTCAACCCCACGTACATTTATGTGAATGAGTTAAAGCGACTCAGTACACACAATCTCAACCCCCCCCCCCCCCCAAACCGATTGTACCTTCCGATAGCTGCTTTGAATCCAAGATTTGTCCTGCGGTCCGTTTGGTAGGTCATGCAGTTATTGTCCTAAAAAACAACTCTAAAACTTGCAGCCCCATGCCCAACGGGCGTGGCCTAGATTGTGTATGCATTAGGCTGGCACAACCTCTCTGTCCCTCCTCCCCGCCCTCCTCATCATTAGGCACGGGCTGCAAGTTTTTAAGTTGTTTTTTAGGACAATAACTGCATCACCTGCCAAACAGACCCCAGGACAGATCTTGGATTAAAAGCAGCTATCCAAAGGTACAAGTGGTTTGGGGGGGGGGGTCAGATTGTGGGTACAGAGTCGCTTTGAGCTGTTTAAATCTGAGTGATGTCAGGGAGTGGTGACGGGCACTAGCAACCACACAGGGACGTATCATGACTCACCTCGACGGGATAGTTGAGATTGATCTGTCTTTACAGGCGGACCAATCACAGTGAGAATGACAGTCCAACTTCTGACAGCATTCTCAACCTGATCTCCGATGTGTGTGGGAGGAGTTCAGAGCTGGGAGACAGTAGCCCTGGCAGAGTACTGTAAGGTAAACCTACCCAGTACCCTGGATCCTACCCTGATTGTTGCCTCTGTCCCCTTGCTGTATCTAATCGTCGCCCCTGACCCCCTTGCTCTGCCTAATAGTCACACTCGTCCCCTGTTGCTGTACGTAATAGTCATCTCTGTCCCCTGTTGCTGTACCTCATAGTGTCTTCTGTCCCCTGTTGCTGTACCTAATAGTTTCTTCTGTCCCCTGTTGCTGTATCTGCTAGTCTACAATGTCCACTGTTGCTGTACCTTACAGTCTCCATTATCCCCTATTACTGGCAATAGTGCTGACCACTAAGCCCCCATACTGCTGAGATGCCACTATTTCATTATTGAAGACAAAGAAAAAAAAAATCTATATCTAGATTTGAACCAAAGATCCCAGAATTGTAGGAGAACAGCACTAACCACTGAGACAGACATTTCCTGCCTATGGTACAGTAGGTGGAGCTAGATTTAGAGAGTAGGGGGTGGAGCTATAGGCTTGCAGAACTGTGATGTCACTGCTGCCCCCTGTGACCAGGAAGTTTTATATGTAAATAAACAAACACAAATACAAAAAGCAGATAAAGAGGAGGCAAGAAAAAAGCCTAGAGGAAAGGGACAAATTCCTAATGATTCGCTATTCTAATAAGAAAAATTGGTCAAACAACCTCTTTAAGCTTTATTAAAATTTTGCATTGTTCCATTCAGGAGAATTGACCATGTTTGATCACTGGTATAATACACTGCACTACTTCCGTATTGCAGTGTGTTATCAGTGTATTATCTGTCGGCATATGTCGGATTAACACAGTAAGTTGTGGCAGAAGTTCAACTGTGTATAAGCTGTGCTTCTGAAACTGATCTTATGGGTACAGTGCAGTATGCACAAGATCAGGATGATGTATACATGTGTATACACTACGTTTTTGCAATCCGTTTTTTGCCCAAAAAAAAACATCAAAAACTGATGAAATAAACAGATGCAATGGATGCACACAGTTGCATCCATTTTTTTCATCAGTTTTGCAAATAACGGATTGCAAAAACGTAGTGTGAACCCAGCATAAGAATTTTTCTGACTGGGGTGATTTACAATATCCTAAAAATAATGATTGGATTTATCGCTTTCTTTTCTTCTTTTCCAATGGTCTGTTACGTAGGGGTAGACAATAGATCCGCATTGGAATAGTTCTAAAATAACTGGATACCCAAGGCCTAGAAGAGAACAAAAACAAAACCTTGATACCCACAATATGACCATATACCATAGATACCATAAAAAAATGAAAATGGCTTTCACATGCTTATTGACTGCGGAGTAAGAAAACATCTGTGGTAATAAACATTGCTTTTTGCAATCTGAGACGCTGACTAGTAAAAACCTTTGACAAACCTCTGTGAAGTAAAAAAAAAAGACACAAATAGTATATTTATATTATATAATATTATACATTAAATATATACTTTTTAAAAATGAAAAGTGGTATTGGTGTGATGGCCATTTTTTTTGTGCTTTTAAATAGAGATTATGTTGGAACCCCTGATGCCCAGTTTGTAGGCTTAGTATTAGAAAGGCCAGTGTCAGTATAGGACCAACTCTCTGAGGTCAACTTAACATGGTGAGATGGTACACTCTGTTTGATCAAATCTTTTGCTAAGAACCTGATTTAAAAAAAAAGGTTTTTCTAATGACAGGTAGAATTCAAGGGCATATAGATATATCTTTACATCAGCTGTATATACTATAGGTAACAATAATCTGAACAACAATATTTTGGCTCTACTAAATTTTCCTGTGTTGTCAGTGGAGAAGTTATCAACATTTGAAAGGTTAACAACTTAACAACAATGGGCGTAAATGTATGCCATGGAAATCTGTGCCTAAATGAGCCATAGCATACATTTATGCCATAATCTGCAGGGGCTCTATGGAGCAAGTTCAGGGGCTGACATAGCAGGCCGGTCCTCACCGTTAATGATATAACAATACTATTTCTATATATTTCTATATGGTGAACAGCGTAAGCGAAAAGAGGGAAAAACTACAGGATTGCAGATTTTTGTCACAATATTTATCAGAAAAAGAATATAACAAAAAAATATGATTCTTATAAAAACTAGAGATTTTGGCGCATAAAATGACAAACAGCCCCAAACAGCCCTGTAGGTGATAAAATGAAAGCGCTATCACTCTTAGAAGGAGGAGGGAAAAGTGAAAAGAGGAAAAAAATGTCATTCCACTGTGTCCTTAGGGGTTAAACCTGTTGAACATGTGACTTTTCTCAGTCTAAAGGTCCCCATACACCTTTTACTCATGTCAGGTGAATGCATCGCTAAGGCAAATGGGGCTCTCAAGAGCAATCACGAACAGATGATAGGGGTCAGGTGTGATGGAAATTCAGGGGCGCTCTCACTGTGGTTTACCCCTGCCCATAGAGAACACAGGAACAATCAGTGGTGCCCAGCACTCCTGTGTGTGGAGAGAGCGGATAGCGAGTGGGAGAGATAACTGGCCGTTGAATGATCATTCGGCTGTCAATTATTGAAAGTGCATACTACATATCATAGATCTACAGACTGATATACCCTACACCAAACATATCCATTTATACAAAATAATACTTTAATTCTTTATTGTTCTATTTTATGTTTTAGTTTATATGTTAACTCTTACTCTTATATGTAAGCCTTACTTGCTTAGACATTGGTTGACAGTTAACAAATTCAGATTCCTCCATCTTTCTCTGTTTTCTTCTTGTTGAATGTATTCTTGCTCCAACTCTTTTCTCTCCGTCACCTTTCTCTGTTCTTCAATGATGGCAAGCTTTATAAAATAAAGACATGTCAGGAGGGTATAATATAAGAATCTGAACATTTATTATGTAACAGGGAGAGGCCATTTATTTTGACCAGTCTGACACTGAACTGGTTTTCCCGTTCTCAGTAGATGTGGAAGTAGATGTTACAAAATCTTTATGTGCGAGCTTCACATCTTACTTTTATGTCTAAATATGTCTGCCTGAAATCACCAAGGTTGTAGAACTAAGAAATCTTATTATATCTCCCCTTCCATTTTCAGGTCAGCTACTGATACAGTGTTCATGGAAAACTTGTGTAAAGCCAATAACCCAATAATTTCACCTTAATGTTTACATCATGTCTGCTGCTAATACCTCCAATCGGTCTTTCCCAGACCAAGTCTACCATTATTCATTAATTCAAAAGAGGTAGTTTCTATCATGGGAGGTCAAAAGCTCCCTATACAGGGAGGAAATGATACTCCTGGCACAGGGGCAACAGCTGAGTGGAAAACAATAGTCAAAAATGTTAGATTGTGTGTTCATAGCGTGGCACAACTGCAAGTATGTATAAAATGCTGAGTGAGACAAATCAAACTCTACATGTAACTCTTTAAAAATCTGGAAGATACAATCCTGAAACCATTTCTCCAATGAGTTGAGCTCATTAAGTCCATTACTATGCCATAGAAGAGTATACATCATACAACCTAGCAGTCTAGCAAGGATTTCAGTTTCCTCCAGATCTCTCACATCAGAACAATAGAGATGGTATTCTTAGGTGGTCTAGTTTGGGATCCATTAAAAAAATGATAGAAACCCTCCCTTCTGAGAAGATTATTACTAAAGATGAGCGAACCGGGTTCGGGTTAGAGTCCATCCGAACCCGAACGTTTGGCATTTGATTAGCTGGGGCTGCTGAACTTGGATAAAGCTCTAAGGTTGTCTGGAAAACATGGATACAGCCAATGACTATATCCATGATTTCCACATAGCCTTAGGGCTTTATCCAACTTCAGCAGCCACCGCTAATCAAATGCCGAACGTTCGGGTTTGGATGGACTCGAGCATGCTCCAGGTTCGCTCATCTCTAATTATTCCTAATCTGTCAGGCCTAGTGTGTCCCCTAACCTGTTGGACTTGAGCCTCTACAGTGCACAGCTTAGGGTTAGGGACACCAACAACCTATTTTCCTTTTCCTTTAAAGGGTTTCTAAACAGACCTCACCAGACACCCATATCTATATCATGTCTCTCTTGGGTGGTTGCAAGACTCTCTGTAGCAGTATGAACAATCCCTTGTCTTTGCCACACCCTAATAACCTTACCAAAGAGAAACAAGAGGTTATTAAGGCTTTGCAATGTTATCCTCATATGATATGTCAGACAGACAAGGGAGGAGCAGTTGTAGTATTTTATTGTAGATTGTATGCCAACATGGCACTCACTATCTTATGCAATGAAAATATATTGAGAAAACTCAATATTGGTCCAATGAATATGAAGGAGCTGCTAACAGCCTTATATGCATTATAGTAGTGATTGGTTCCTTTTAATTCATTCTGAGTTATTGACATTTTTAGACACTTTTCCACTGTGCCCAACAAAAATGAGGTGTGGTCTCTGTAAAAGAAAAATTTTTAGGGCCCTATCACATGTAGGGATAATTGGCCACATCAAGCCAATGTCGCTCCATGTAGTAAGGGACAGAAAGTATAGCACCATAAAGACAGCCCTTTGTAATAAATGTGAAAAAATAGGCTTGATTTGTACAGTTGATAAATAAATGTTTCAGTGTACTGCATATAAAGGTTTATATTGCCACATGTTATTGTTTTATATGGTAATTTATTGCAGACCATAATTCGGCACAATATCTTACTTTGTAAAGGGGGTCATCACTACCGGTTACCAAATAAACATGAATTCATAGGGGAACATTTATGAAATCTGCGCCACTGGCGTATTCCAGGGAAAAAGCACAGATCTGCTATTGGGCCGATGGGCAGGTGGAGGGGTAGCAAGGCGGTGAGGGGCGTGGCCTCTTCCCGCACCTAATTTATCATGCTTTACGCCTGTGAGCAGGTGTAAATCATGATACAAATCTACACCTGTTAGAAGGAGAGGGCAGGTTCCGATCCGTACAGCCGCATGAGGTTAGCCTCTCATCAAACACACGCCACTGTGAGTACAATATACAAAAGGGAATGGTATGCATAGTACCAACTTCTCCTGACGAAGTTGCATTGTGCAATGTAATGTGTTGGGCCTTTCTCAAATCCCTATCCATTCTCTTTACTACATCAAAGGTTGTATGGACTTGTTATCATTTTATCCTGGCGATTCATGCATGATAGGTTGTGATATTGTTGATTTTGACTGTTTACATGTGATACTTTATGGTTGCCCAGCCACTTGCATTTTTTATCCCCAAAAGTGGGATTCCTAAACTGGTTGGCAGGGGTGACAGCACACCTGATTGAGGCTGTGCTTGGAGTGTATGTTTTTAAATGTTTTTATTGATTCCCATGTACCGATAAAACCTATGTTTTTACATTTATTACAGAGTGCTGTCTTCATGATGCTATACTTTCTGTCCTTTTTAATGAGTTTTAGCCCTATAGCACCGCAGCACCCATTTTTTTTTTATTTATGAGTACTAAAGTGCCACCCTCCCCATGTTGTTTCTATAGCTCCATTTAATTAGAACAACGATCAGCCGAAGAGCCAATCATTGGCTAATCATTGTCTTTTGGCAAGTTCAAAAATTATTGGCCGCCATCCACTCATCGCTAAATGTATTAGGTAGTGCGACTGACAGCTGATGATTGTGTGTAAAAAACAATAAAGCTTTAACTCACCTATCCAGACTACCGCAAGCTACCACAGCTGCAGCTCTGGTCCTATCTCTGAAGTGACAGGCCGCTCAGGCAATTACTGGCCAAGACAAGACAGCTCCGTGGCCAGTGATGGGGCCAGAATTGAGAGCTGCAGCTGCAGAGACCTGGGAATCCCACAGGCAAGGCCTGAGGACTCTGGGGAACATGATCAAGTAAGTATATATCTTTATTATTTACACCAAAGCAAGGACTGCACAGACACTGCTAAAGATGTCCAGGCAGCCCTTGCTGCACGATAATTGAGCCGTGTAATAGGCTCTGTAAGCTAGTGGCAATCTAGCAGATTGGTGCTCGCTTATCGTGAATATCGGGCCTTGTAATACGGCCCTTAGATGCTTCAGATTTATTAGTCTCCCTTATACACTTAGAAATACACTGATAAATCTGGTGTATTTTGAAGACTCTTGGTAGACTAATGTATATTCAGCATTATCATTATTTTCCACATTAAATTTACAAGATATAATACGTTTATCAGCAGAAGCTGGGCTTACCTCTTCTAAATAACTAAAGGATCCTGCAATGACTTTTGTTTGCACTAACTTGCTTGATGCTTTGATGGTTTCTGACCTAGAAAAGAACAGAAAAGGTAATAATTATGTCATGCGTTTTCCCCATCCTCATCTGATCATTGTCATTTTACCACTAGGTGATTATCGGCCACAGGAGCGTTTCTAGCAACGCTCCTGGCTGCTGATTGGTCAGTGTAAAAGGTCCTTAAGTCAACACAGTCTTAATAGATTAATATATCTCTCACTATACACAAATAGGAAGAGATCTTTCAGCCAGGTTCAGCAGGGTGGTTACACCGGTGCAAATGTCAGCTTGTCCCTGTTTTATGGTGCCTGTAGGTTGGACAGTTGTAATCATAGTTACTGAGGCCAAAGCTCACCCAAATCGTACCCACTAGATATAAAAGTAGTGACATGTATACCCTATATACAGTATAGAGTATTTTCTGTATCCACCCAATCAGTAGTCGTTGGCATACTGGGATCATGCACAGTATTACATAATAGCTAGAGGTAATAGTGAGTTTTAATTCACTCGCAAATACTTTTTACCTAGAGAGCTATTAAAAGTTATATTTTATTTCTAGGGGACACGGTGTGGGTGAGCTTTGGGCTTTTGACCCTAGAGGGTTGATGGTATATTCAAATCTACTCATACATACCATTAGTTTGTCTATTTGTTGGAGTAGGGCTTATATTTAAAGCATACTCCAAAAAAATGCAAATTAATACTAGGTCTTATTTTCGGGTTAGGGCTACATAGATCTATAATTGACTTCTATTTGAAAATCTGAAATCTTCCAGTACTTATTAGCTGCTGTTTGTCCTGCAGGAAGCGGTATATTCTTTCCTGTCTGGCAAAGTGCTCTCTGCTGCCACCTCTGTCAGTTACAGGAACTATCCAAAGCAGTAGAAAATCCCCCTTATACATTGATTATTCCCGGAGGGTTATCTAAGGTTAAGCTGCTGCTGACCTCACTGTTAATAAATCCTCCTGGCATTACAGAGTGCAGAGACAGACAGTAAGGCTGTTTACATTAGCTTTGCATGAGCCATCTCAAACAGAAGGGGGGGGGGGGGGGTGATAGAGTGAACAGCTCACACAGTTTTTGGTGTCTTAAGCAACAGCAGCAGCTCTGAACTGGGGGAAGGAGAAAAATAAGGTAATGACAAGTATGGGGGGATAATTCAACATGTTTTTTACCTAACCCGATAACCAGTTATGATGTGTAGGCAGAATGGTGTAATGAATGGTGTGAAGGTATAGAGGTAGCAGGATGGTACGATAAGTCCAGTAAAATGTCTGTCAGGATTTGGATTACATGTCCTTGACATAGCTTGGGGGAAATAAAGTGTAAATAAATCAAACAGAAAATGTAATAATCCTGTCCAGATCATTGTAATGTTTAGGGTACCATCTGTTACATTTAAGAAAATGCCTTTTGATAGATATTGTATGGACCTCTGTCACAGCTGACATGATACGGTAGGAACACAATTACTTTGGCCGTGGTGGTGCAGAAATTTCTTCCTTTGTCTGTCTCATGTCCGGGTGCAGAATACTTGAATGCGAATCACACAATATTTTCCTCTGGTCCTGTGAGTGACAGCACTACAAAACAAAGGGGATGAAAAGAAAGTGTGTTGGAGCATTTATATAACACCAGTGAGGCGTCCCCTAGTTGTTGGTGAGGCCCAGCTGGGGAGCCAATTTTTACAAATGTAACTATGATCTGCACAGTCCTTTTGCTGTTTGCAAAAATCTCCATTTTACCAACATTATTAATTTATTTCATACTTGCTTTATTATTATATAGAGCTTGGGAGACAGGTGAAAGGTAGCCCTGGCATTACTTTCAGCTTTTAAATGGACTTCCACCACAGATGGTGAGGCCCAGGCACCCTCTTGGTCAGCCTAGTGAGGCCCATGAGTTGCCTTGGTCTGTTGGGTGAGGCTCCAGTAGGACAAGTTTGAGAAGCACTGATATAACACATACTATATTACTATATGTTAGGAAGCTGATTTTGTGGGTAGAAGATGTTTGAAGACCATAATTTGCATACACAGTGCAGTGATGAGCTGGTACTGAGTACAGTACAAATAATCATACTATCATCTTCTGATAAAGTAGAAAAAGTAATCTGGTTAGAAGGTTAAAAATAGAGTAATGTCTGGTTATTGTTGTAGATACTGTGATAAGAAAAGGATGACCTCATTTAGTTCCACCATGTATTATAGCCTGGAATATAACAGAGCAGCCCACTACTCTATGTTCTCTCGGAAATAACCTTCACTAACTGTTTGCTCATAGTCTGAACTGGACCTCTTCAAATCATAGAATATAACAAAATCAGGAGTGCTATATTTCCAAAATCTCTCACACGTTAGCTGTACTTCACGCAAAAATTTAACACGGCATTCAAATATTAGAGGGTAAAGATGTAAGACATATATTTACTGCAGCTGGCTAGTTACAATTTAAGTTTTGTTACATTGTATATAAAAGAAAATAAATAAAAAGTGATCAAAACATCCGAGCTACACAAATATGATGTTAATAAAAAGTAAAGATCATGGTGCAAAAAAACGACACCCCATACAGCCCCATAGGTGAAAAACTAAAACCGTTATAATAGTCACAATATGGCCATTTTATTAATAATTAATTGCAAAAAAACAAAGGATTTCATAACAAAACAAAAAAAAAATAACTGAGAATTGAGAATCTGTGTAAACCTGCATGTGGTTGTGTTCAGACTGACCTAGAGAATAATGGTATCATGTGGCTTTTACCGTATAGTGTCTTGAATAGACACAGGAACCCCCCAAAGATTACCATATTGCATTTTTTTCCAATTTATATTTTCATAAATAATATTTTGGGGGTTCCATCATACATTTTATGGCAGAATGAAAGACGCCATTACAAAGTACACCTATTCTTGTAAAAAACAAGCCATCACATGGCCTTGTAGATAGAAAAATGAAAGTGCTAGAGCTCCTAGAAGGGGAGGAGGAAAAAAAAAGAAAACCAAAAATAAAAATTGGCGCGGTCCACTAAGTCATTTTGGGCTTGGTCCGCAAAGGGTTAAACATGGTAAGGTTGCAAAAATTAAAAATCACTCGGGTTAACAGAAAATTAAATTGTTGCTGATAACAGTACAATAAAAGACGATCAAGCTGAAAAACAGCACTAAATACTATCTGTGACATAAACAACTGACCAAAATCAGCTGACATACGGCAAGTAGCAAATTATTTATGATATTCCTGACAGCATTTGTAAGGCAAAGCACACTGACATAAATGTGTTCCTGCTACTTTTCCCAGACAACATCCTGCCCTAGAGACAAGTGGGGATGTCCTGGCCACTTAATTCTGCACTGGTTTATCGGAAGAACCAAGATTGTCACTTAGGTTTCTACAAACCCAAATCCATGCATCCCAAGCAAAAATCCACTAATGGTAGTGAACAAATATCTGTACACCCCCTAAAAGCAACAACTGTTACCTGGTAGTCATCTGCTGCCTAGAAGCTGAGAGTTTCTAGTGTCCCACAAAGAGATAACATGTAGCCATTGCTTATATACTGCACCCTCCTCCTTTACACAGTTGAGGGAAGATGATACTGAGCCATAGTGACTGAAAAGAGGCTGCTAAAGGATTGTTAGTCAGCTTTCTGGCCCTATTCCAACGTCACTGGATAGACAATAGACTGTCTGTCTGTCTGTCTGTCTATTAATCTGTCACCTATAAAGTCAATCACATGATTGTTTTGTAAATTAGGATTTTTTTTATTGCTGATTGTAGTGCTTTAATTGTGGCTTGGTAGTGCTTAAATTTTGATGGAACAACCCCCTCTGGATTCACCTGTTTTGTATATATGGTCTGTTAGCAGACTATATGTCATGCACTGAACTGTTGGAACTCCCTGCATCATAATCCACAGCTGTTTCAGTACTGTAGCATGGAGCTTTAACTGTTTCAGTGCTCACTGCATCATAAATTAAAATGCTGGGACTTCTGACAGTTCAGTCTGTGACATATAGACTGCTTACGGACTGTATTTACGGAACATGTGAATCCAGCCTTACATGCCTTAATAAACTATGGGGGGAAATTTGCAGCCACAAATTCAGCAGCCAGACCTAAATTAACACTGAAGGAGTGATTGTCCCATAAGGACAATCCTTTGAAAATCCTATTAAAAATGAATGCTATGCTTGAGCCATTATTTATGGAGTCCAGTCTGTAATAAAGTAGAAGGGTACTATACGATTTATTAGCATTACTCCATGCCTCCAATGGCAGATGAATTTCCCCTGATATTTTGTGATTTTTATATTCTGAAGATGCTCAGACAATAGTTACTGCGGGTGTCTGACTGCAACTGTCCAAGGTGTCAGCCTTTTAACTGGAGGGAATGTGCGAGCAAATTCCCTAGATGACCTCAGTGAATCTAAAAATATAGAAAGAACTGGGCTCATATTGTTCAGCTTCCTGTCACAACATAGAGGACAACTAACACTCAATTGCCCTAGGCCCCAGGGAAGCTACTATTTTTCTATTTGTGACAACCCTTTTGAGGCCTGATTATTCTGAATTGTAGATGTGCATGTACCAATGAATTCAGCAATGTCCAAACTATTGTCCTACATCTTCTCCAGACTAAATGCCGTATACACATATTTTAACCAGTTGAACATGTGTTCCTTTTTTTGTTTATATAATAAACAAGTTGTATCCCTGACATTCCTATTTGGAAAATAAATGTAAAATGGTGTTATGGTTTTACATGTTTTGATAGCTCACACAGTTCTGTACAATAGTCTGGAAGAAAGCAACACTCAATGTTAAGGTGGTCCAAGCAATCCACACCTTAAGGGTGCTAACACACACGACCGATGCGCAGCAGATTTGATGGTGCAGATTTGATGCTGTGTTCAGTTATTTACATCAAATCTACTGCGTATCTGCTGCGTATAGCAGCAGAAAATTCACTGCGATACGGTGTGTGTGAAGCTACCCTGACCAAGAACCTTATTGTAGAACTGTTACAGCACTCCTCCCACTTCAAAGCAAGCAACTGTAATGTATTCTGTCCTGTTCTAAGCAACGATTCAGCCCAAAAAAACTCAGGTCTAAAGAAAAAAGATACAGACAAATAGCAACAAGGTCATGGAAAGAAAGCTGAATATACCTCATAGTGTAGTGTTGGAAGCCTGTGGCACAGCAGTAAAACCATTTTGGAGCATGATTCACAAGGTAACTATGCAAAGACAGCTGTGCAAGACTTACAGGCTCATACTGCTTAGCTGGCAGCGAATGTGCAATTGTCTAGGTATTTGCACAGTTGCTGCTTCATGTAAAAGTGACGAAAAGCTATCAACTTTTGGGAAAAAAATATTTCCTAGCTAGTTTCTTATAGGCATATGTTTAATAATTAGCTATCTTCTGTGGTCCATAAGGTGCTTGACCAATTCTACCTGCTACTAGTGATCTTGGTGTCTTGTCGCCAACGTACATCCTGCTTCTCCTGATGGGTGCGCAGAGTGGCGTAGCAAGGGGGGGAGCCAGATTTACACTTGCATACATGTACGCTGATCTTAATAAATTCCCCCATGTGTAAGTGAAGCAGCAATATTAGATGACCTTTAGTGATTAATAACTTACAATTATAACTTAAGTTATTCATTGCGGATTCCATTAAGGCATTGTTACCCTTACTGTATTTTAAACTGGGGGGAAAAACATTTAAAACATATATGTGCTCCACTAAGTCTATACAGTCCATAGTAATGTCTAGGATATATGATAACCCTTTATATAATGAAGTCCTAAACTTAAACCTGTGTAAATGTTAATGTGTTTATACAGTGATAAAGTCTCGGTATTACTCAGTATAATAGGGTGTTATATACCGTATTTTCTGGCGTATAAGACGTCTGGGTGTATAACACGACCCCCAACTATTCCAGTTAAAATATAGAGTTTGGGATATATTCGCCGTATAAGACTACACCTCTTTCAACACACACCAAATAAAAATTAATAAAAAACATGAGACAGCAGCGATATCTGAGAGGCAGAGAAGGAGGTACAGTAATACAGGCAGGATACAAGGGCAGCCAGACGGGTGAGAGGGGTGTGTTTTTCTAGGCACAGCTCCTTATCTCTTTTTTCCATACCCCGGACACCTGCAGCTTGCTCTTCCCTTCATATGGTCGCCGCAGACCCTCATCTGGTTCTGAAGCTTTTCAGCACCCGCCCTATAAGACAGCACCCGGCGTATAAGATGATCCCTGACTTTTGAGAAGATTTTCATGGGTTAAAAAGTAGTCCTATAGGCAGGAAAATACTGTATATTGTTAAAATGAGGTGATATATATATCAAGCGAACAAGGTTGGGTCTGCGGAAACACTCTATTGGATGCACAGTCCTCAGGAGGTTTGGCTCTTCACCCCAAAATTCATACAAAAAAGCAGACGGAGGACAGAATCTTCTTCAAACAAGGGTTATAACTTTATTGTGCCAGTTCGCATAGTACAGTGCAACGTTTCAGCATGTCATCCCGAGCCTTTTTCATGTATGCATGAAAAAGGCTCGCTTTGACGAGCTGAAACGTTGCACTGTACTATGCGAACTGGCACAATAAAGTTATAACACTTGTTTAAAGAAGATGCTGTCCTCCACCTGCTTTTTTTTGTGTGTATATATATATATATATATATATATATATATATATATATGCAGTGTCTTTGAGTTATCTTTGAAGAAAAGAAAATGCAGGCCTTCATTAAAAAATTGTCATATCACATGTACAGTAGTCCATTAATGAGAATGGAGAAGGTGGTAAAACTCCTGACTTGTCAGCTTTTGTCTCCTGGGAGAGATGAAAATAAAGAATTTGTGATACTTAATGCCCATTGAATAATTGCTGAATTGTGAGCTTAAAGTCTTTTTGAATAAGTGAATACATTATACATGGACATCACTAAGAAGCAGCAGTTCAGGTTGCCTTGTCTGCAGTCATACAATCTGTTCTCATTGAATATTCTCTGTTATGTAATGGAATCTCTTATTTCCTGTGTATTGCTCTGGTTACTTACACCAGTGTTGTCGGTGAAGTGAGGCACATAATACACGATACTCACAGAAACACCAGGAGTGAAACATTACACAGTTTTACAGAATACATTATCATACAGTTACTATCTCTAATAGTCCATGCATGTCCTATGGAAAGTATGTAATGCCTCTAGCCACATTCAGCACTTTTAAAATTTTATTTATTATGTGTCAGCATTAAATCAAAGTGAAATCAGTTAGGCTGATCAACAAAGTGACAGCAACAAGAAGGTCACTCTAGGGCAGTGCTTCTCTATTCCAGTCCTCAGGCCTCACCAACAGGTCTTGTTTTGAGCACTTCCTTAGTATTTCACAGGTGCATCACTCAGTGCATCAGGTATTATCGCAGGTGTACTTTGTATGTAAAATCCTCAAAACTTGACCTGTTGGTGGGCCATGAGGACTGGAATTGAGAAGCACTTCTCTAGGGAATGCAGAAGATTTTAAGCTACCAAGCAACGGGGGTGGGGGGGGGGGAGGCATAAATGTTCTAGTGTGGTGCCCTGTAAGAGCCTGATACTGTCATTGGGATATGTGGAGTGATATATTGTGCTGAAGGACCCTTATTGGTGTTAAAATGGCTGGGTTCTTTTCTTCAAAGGGAGAGTGTGGAGACACCCTTGCAAGGTACAATGGGAAGTGTTATAGCCCTCTATGTGGAAAGTAACCTTGGTTTGTATAGCACTGTGATGGCTTGCCCCCTGTAGGAGAGGCCGGGGGACTGAAGGTTGTGCAGGAGTTGGTGTACTACAGGATGGGACATGCAAGGACATCTGTACACTGAGAGAGGGTATTTGCAGGAGAAAGAACAGAAACCAGAGGCCAAGAAAAAATGTAAAAACGGTATAAAGTAACTCCTAAGCTTTTGTGTCTAAATGGCAAGAACAAGGGGATACAATTAGGGATGAGCGAACCGGCTGAGGTTCGGGTTTGTATGAACCTGAACTATCGGCTTCTGATTCAAGCTTTCTGCCCGCTCCGTGGAGAGGATGGATACAAGTTTGAGGACCTCCTGGAAAACCGGCATACAGCCATAGCCATAGGCTGTATCCCAGTTTTCTAGGCGGTCCTCAGGCTGTATCCACCCTCTCCACGGAGCGGGCAGACAGCAGGAATCAGAAGCCGATAGTTCAGGTTCATACGAACCTGAACCTCAGCCGGTTCGCTCATCCCTAGACGCAATCTGAGGTTAGTTGAGGGATAAGAGATCAGAAGCAACATGAGAAAATATTACTTTACTTAAAGAGTAGTAGATGCTTGGAACAAATTTCCAGCAGGTGTAGTTGGTAAATCTACAATAACAGAATTTAAAGGAGAAGTCCGGCCCCAGAGATTTATTTTTTCAAACTTCAGGGCACAAACATAAACTCTAGGAACTTGCCTCCCCAGGATATCCAATAGAACCGACACCATGTCCCAGCTGATGGACAGCCCATTCAGCCCGTTAGTGACGGGGGCAGGTGCATCAGCCGGGATGGGCATTTTCCCTTGAGTTGTGACGTCATCACATCGCAAGAGAAAATGCCTACTGGAAAAAACCTCCCTACACATTTTGTGTCACATGTGTCATCCGGAGAGAGGTTGTTGGGGATTAAGTCATAGGTTGGTGTTTAAACACTATGGGGGACATTTATCAAAGTCATTGCACCTATTTTTTAGTTAATATATAAATTTGCGCCCATTGTTTAGACTATATTCTCTATATGAACCAGTGTCCGATTGGCAAATATTTATTAAATGCAATTTTTTTTTTATCTGTCTTTTTTTGCGAATATTCTGCAATTATTTTTATTTACAAATTTATGAACATTTGTTAAATTAGTCCTATTCAGCTGGGTAAAAAGAAACTAAGCAATACTCTGTAGAAAATATTTCACATTTTAAACATGTAAATGTCCCCCTATGGTTCTTGGTTTTGTCCATCAATAAAATTAGCCATAAATAAAATAACGACTGTCATGTAATATGGCCGCAAACAAGCATTGTGCGGACATAGCCTTAGAATGACTTGAATATGGTAAAGCAACACAAAGTTACTACTACATAAGGGAAGACAAGTCATATTTGAAAAATGGGGCTATATCCTGAGAGCTAAAATTAGATGTGTCCTTTGATAGTTAAAGATCATTACCTCACAATTAAAAGAATAAATGTAATGCTAAGTCCCAGGCTTGATTCCTTTTTTTCTTTCTTTTTTTTTTAATTCTAATTATTCATTTTCTCACCATTAGGGTCACACTCAATCTAAGATCAACAAAAACAAAGGGTAGTGTGCACATTGAATGCCAAAAAGTATTATATTCCCAGTCTAATCACATGTAAAATAAAATTACAATCTAGATATCACTGTCTTTTTTTAGCAAGAAAATTTACATTTTTGACACTTTTTTTTTTTTTTAACAGAACTAGCTGCGCGCTCTTCTCCAGGTACACTACAGAAAGCTGTCATAAAAGCCTAATTCTTGAGAATTTGCCTTGAGATAAGAAACTTTCACCTTTTCAGTAATATTTGTGGAAGTTTGCTAGGCAAACTTCCTCCTTTATGGTATGTAGTGCCATAGTTAAGAAATTCATTTTAAGGTCAATGAAAGCCTCCTTTGTGATCTGCATCTACTTTTACACTTAGTATTTGCATAAAACATGTACGTTGACAACCCCCCTCCCCCAAAATAAAACAAGCCATTTCAAGAATGAGAACATTTTGCAGGATACAATGTCACCACACTAGAAAAGAGCCAATCTCGGGCACACTCGGGTCCATCTGAAATTGTGCATGCAGCATTTGATTACCAGTGGTTGAAAAAGTTGGAAGCAGCCTATAGTTGTATCCATGTTTTCCAGGAAGCTCCATGGCTGCATCCAATTTCTTCAGCCACTGGTATTCTGATGCAGAGCATTTGGGTTCAGAAGGCCCCGAGTGTGCTCGAGATTCGCTCATCTCTACACTCCACCCATACTGTACCTTTCCCACAGTCATGGTTTTCCTCTTATTTTCCATACTGAGCTTCTTGTATCTTTCATCTGGCTGCTTTGGAAGATCTAACTCTTCTCTGCATTACAGCATCTTATGTGCTGGTGAATCAATCAATAATGCATAGCTGAAGAATCTACTGTTTCCTTTCTCAGAAAGTTCTTAGCAATATAAGATCTTCCTGGTTATGTCACCCATTTTCAGTGGATGAATGAGTCATCCAGGGACAGATAATATAAGCATAGGCTTCTGTGTGGGATAATTTCATTAATGTAAACTTGGCTACATGTTGCTAGCATGTTGCAAGCCCAATACCAATGTGGAAAAAAATTATAAATACTAATTAGATAATGGGCAATATCTGTGTATATACAGACATATTATCCGTGCAGCAGCCTAATATTTAGAGCCAAGGACAGAATTGCATCCTATGTTGTAAGATAAGGACAAAATTACAGGATAAATGCTCATCAACTTTCCGTTCGTTACTTTTGTTATTTTCCAACTTTAAATCAGGACTGTCTGACAATTTGTTCTAGTATAAAGCTAAATGTAGCTTTCTGTAGCCTAAATCTTAGGCTTATGTTTACATTTGTATGATACATATCGTTAATCTTTGTGGCATATTTAAAGGGTATAATGCACACATACTGTGACTGAATGTATAATTGATTTGTAACATACTGTGACATAGAGCAGGTATATAGAACTAAATACAATATGAAGTATAAAGAGCATAAAAGAGTATAAAATCAACAGTATTTATTATATTCCAAAATATTGAATTCTGTTACTGACAGAAGATACAGCCATAGATATGAAAAGGCAACTGTTTTAATCTATTTATCTCCCTTTTTACATTTATTTATTAAATTACATACACATTTACTATTTTGTAAACTTAGCAGAGCTATCATTTTTTTCTGAATTTACAATGGTTTATTTTCATTGTTTACTTTATATGTTATTTTGAAATATTTCTAAGAAATATTCTATCAGTACCATATACTTAAAGGGGTTTTCCATTCAAGAGCTAAAAAAAATTAAATACTCCCAAACCTAGCTGGTCTTACTCACGAGTCCCCCTGATTATTTTAAGCCATGTACCGACTTTCTAGGTGTCATTGTTCCTGATTTTCTAAAAAGTCTTTCTAAAAGATAGTCTATATCCAAGATGGCGCCATGCAGAAAACTACATTTCCCTGCATGCACCTCAGAGCCAACTCCCAAGTATCCGCCTCATCTTGTAGCATCTGCCAATCGCTGGCTCAATTTGCTTCTGCTTAACACTGTAAAAAAAATATGTTTCCATCTACATAGATGAGAAAGGGAGATGAAACAACTTTGTTTCCTTTGCCATATACTGTCACTGTTCTGTTGTTTCCCCGCCATTTGGCCAGGTGTTCACTGATTGGCATGACGTTAGTGGTGGGTGGAGTTACAAATGAGGTGTTGCAGCTTGCCTGGCAACAAAAAAAGAGATCATGTGACTTTGGTCTTAGAAGGGACAGGAGGACAATTGAGTGGAGACAAAGAGGATCAGGAAGTGAGAATTTTGAGCAGCTTCAGGGTGTGAGTCAGGATGTGCTGCAGACAAAGGGACCAAATCATGTAATAGTAACCTATTGCAAGCAAGCTTAGAATATGGGTGGGGATTGAACAGGTTTAAATCTTTCTTAAGTGAAACACCCCTTTAAAGGGAACCTGTCAGCATCAGGGCTTTACCTGAGGTTCTGACAGCGTGCTGTAATTGGCAGCCCCCTAGTGAGTATGGTACCTTTTGGTAATTTGTAGAGATGAGCGAATCTACAGTAGGAATGAAGCAAAAAGTGCTCATCAGGCTGCGGGCTTCTCTGCTCCCTGCCGCTTCCAGGACTGGATCCATCTTTTCCCAGTACCTGCGAAGGAGCAGAGCAGACTTAAAAGCCCACACCCTAATGAAGATTCACTCATCTCTAGTAATTTAAACATGCAGTGGATTATGCACAATCTCACGTCTCCTACTGTAATGAAGAGTCAATGAGGAGTTGTGCCTCAGCGTCTGTGCTGCTGTACTCTGGTGCCCCTCACAACTCATTATTGTATCATGTTTAAAATTGCAAAGAATTCCCAATTAGGTCCAAATTAGTTTACAAATTATTTTTTTTAATACATTCATGAGAAAAAAAAACCAAAAAAACTATATTTCATTTCCATCAGGGGAATGGAACCAAAGAAAATAACAGTTGCCAGTCTCTAGACAGGTGGTTTACCCCTAGACCATGGCACCCACACAGGCTAGGAGGTTCAGCTATATCTGAATACAGATCAGTCCTCTGTTGGCTGATACTGGCTGACAGCTGAGCGAGCAGGAGGCCGGGCAGCATTGATTATTAATGAAGAAGAGGGAGGAGGAAGGAGTGGTGAGGTGTACTAGAGTGATTGATAGCAGCAGGCTGTACAGTAAAAAGAGGGGGAAGGAGATGAGAAGGGATCTTTTCTCTTCCCTGCATTGCAAGGACTGATGGGTGGATTAGGAATATTCTATCTGCTCTGCGGCTCCACTAACCAGAGCATCAGTCTGTGCACTGATAAAGTGCTGCTTGTTTGTCAGACTGTGTAGCAGTGTAAATTGTACAACAATACTTACACTGATTAATTTTTGTTACTATAAAAGATCTAGAGTCATTCATTTTAGATCAATTGCATATTACACGAGAGTGACCTTTCAATTGTCTAGGACCACAAAGGAGTTGTACATTATATGTGCATTATATTTAATACATGTAATGTAAAGCTCATTTGTGATTCCAGACAATAAAAAAAGTCACTCTCATCTGTTATGTGGTGGGTATGGAGTGAATTAATCTATGACTGCGTGGCTTACACCCCTCCGCCTGGATATTGTACAGTGCTGTCTGTGCCCTCCCACCCCATTGAGGATCCCAGCTGTTTATCACCTCATATACTAAAGCTAATGACGGCATGTCCGTGGGTTTCCATAGAAGTCGGGGCCAAATAAAGGTCGGCATTTTTGCATTCGTATCACGGCTCTTTTACACCTGTTGGGCAAATCACCGGAATTGAAAGCATTATGGATCTTTCATCATAGATAGAGATGATTGAACATCTGGAAATCTTAGGTTTGATCGAACTCGAACATTTTCGAACGTGCAGCATTTGATTCCCAATGCCTTTCCAGTCGGTTGAGAAGGAGAAAACAGCCCAAGTAACTGCACGTAACTACCGCACATTGCCTCTGACCACCGCGCGCTGCCTCTGACCACCGCTCGCTGCCTCTGACCACCGCACGCTGCCTCTGACCACCGCACGCTGCCTCTGACCACCGCACGTTGCCTCTAACCACCGCATTGAGGATCCCAGCTGTTTATCACCTCATATAGTAAAGCTAATGACTGCATGTCCGTGGGTTTCCATAGAAGTCGGGGCCAAATAAAGGTCGGCATTTTTGCATTCGTATCATGGCTCTGTTACACCTGTGGGGCAAATGACCGGAATTGAAAGCATTATAGATCTTTCATCATAGAGATGATTGAATCGGGAAATCTTAGGTTTGATCGAATTAGAATATTTTCAAACATGCAGCATTTGATTCCTGATGCCTTCCTGGTCGGTTGAGAAGGAGAAAACAGCCCAAGTAACTGCACGTAACTACCGCACATTGCCTCTGACCACCGCACGCTGCCTCTGACCACCGCACATTGCCTCTGGCCACCGCACGCTGCCTCTAACCGCCGCACGTTGCCTCTGGCCTCCGCACGCTGCCTCTAACCACCGCACGTTGCCTCTGACCACCGCACGCTGCCTCTAACCACTGCATGTTGCCTCTGGCCACCGTACGCTGCCTCTAACCACCGCACGCTGTCTCTAACCACCGCACGCTGCCTCTGGCTACCGCACGCTGCCTCTTACCACCGCATGATGCCTCTAACCACAGCACATTGCCTCTGACCACCGCATGTTGCCTCTGACCCCAGCACGATGCCTCTGACCACAGCACGATGCCTCTGACCACCGCACGCTGCCTCTGACCACCGCACGCTGCCTCTGACCACCCCACGCTGCCTCTGACCACCACACGCTGCCTCTGACCACCGCACATTGTCACTAACGTATCCACCTTCAGATTGCCCGGAATCTCCTTCCCTTCTGAGCCCTGCTGTGTGCCCATACAGTGGTTTATGCCCACATATGGGGTCAAACCGCTCACCGCACCCCAAGATGAATTCTTTGAGGCGTGCACTTTCCTAAATGGGATGACTTTTGGGGGGGTTCTATTCTGCGGACACTACAGGGGCACTGCAAAGGCACCTGGCGCTCAGAAACTTCTTCGGAAAAATCTGCACTGAAAATGATAATTGGCGCTCCCTTCCTTCTGAGGCCTGCTGTGTGCCCAAACAGTGATTTATGCCCACATATGGGGTACCATTCTACTCAGGAGAACCTGTGTTAGATATTTTGGCATGCAGCTTCTCCCCTGTTCCTAGTGAAATTGAGAAATTTCAAATTAAACGAACATATTATTGGAAAAATTTTAGTTTTTCAATTTTACTGTCTTAGGCTGGGTTCACACTACGTATGTTTCAGTCAGTATTGTGGATCTGTTCACACAATGTTGAAATTGAGTGGATGGCCGCCATATAACAATAAATAACTGCCATTATTTCAATACAACAGCCGTTGTTTTAAAATAACAGCAAATATTTGCCATTAAATGGCGGCCATCCACTTAATTTCAACATTGTGTGAACAGATCCTTTCTGTGTTTTTAATCCACTCCTGGTTTTGGTTGCAATATGAGGACCACAATACTGACTGAAATATGCGTAGTGTGAACCCAGCCTTATTTTGAATACTTTCCTCTAATGCATGTGGGGTCAAAATGCTCATTATACCTCTAGATACAAGCCTTCTAAATCTAAACTTTAAAAAAAAATCAGTTTTGGAAACTTTCACGAAAATTTGATAATTTGCTAATAAATTTCTAAGCCCCATTACACCCTAAAAAAGTAAAATTTGTTTACCAAATTATGCCAGAATAAAGAAGACATATTAGTAATGTGTTTTAGTAACTAATTTATGTGCTATGACTTCCTTTTTTAGAAGCAGAGAATTTCAGAAGTTCATAAAATGCAAAATTTTCTAATTTTTCATGATATTTTGATGTTTTTCACAAAAAACACACAAAGTAGTGACCAAATTTTGCCACTAACATAAAGTGCCATATGTGACGAAAAAACAGTCTCAGAATCACTAGCATACGTTAAAGCATCACTGAGCTATAAGTGCATAAAGTGAGACAGGTCAGATTTTGAAAAATTAGCTTGGTCATTAAGGCCAAAACAGGCTTTAGAGGCAAGGGGTTAATGTGGTAGATTACCTACCTGCTGAGGACATGCACATAATGGGGGTTTACTGGGGGCAAAAAGTAGGGTGTACCTACCTACTGGGGACATTTATCAAATTGGAACAATTATGTACATAATGACTAATTAACTAACTACCTACTAAATAATTGAGAGAGGGAGATTACCTACCTTGTTCTACTTTATGGGGGATTACCTACCTAATGGGAGCCTGTCACTGGCCGATCACTTTTAATAACAGCCTAAGGTCTAATACTTACATAGTTACCACCTCAGGCAGACTATAGTAGCACAGCACTGATCTCACTGATCAGTACTGTCAGCACTTGTTCTCTATCACAACATGCAGGAAATGCCCATTCAACCAATCAGTGGCCACAGTGGTAACCCGCCTCTGGTTGGCTGAGCATGTATTTCCTGTGTGTAAGGATGGAGAAAAGAAAGCACCGACAGTGAGGACCAGCATTACAGGAACAGCAGCAGGTGAGTACAGGCTTTTTTATGTTAGAATAAAAACGTATGTAGGCTCTCTAGGAGTAAATCCTGTATATAAGATGTTTATGGAAGCAAATTAATTATATATTATATATCTGGTGTTTATGAAGGCGAATTTATTACAGGAGATATTTAAATATATCACAATTTTTATCTTATAAAAAATTAAAATTTCATAAATTCATAGTAATATACATAATTATATAGAATAAATCAAAACAAAATAAATGGTTCAGTTTATAGATGAAATAAACAATAAAATTCAACGTTTTATAGTGTAGTTCACTGGAGATAGAACGTCCGCGCAGGGCCCTTGCGCTGGTTGTCCTTACAATATAAATCACAATTTACATATGGAATGAATGTTCTTATGGTATTTGAACTCTCTGGCCTCTTGCCCCGTACCGCTTTGGAACTAGATGATATTTAGTTGTAATTCCGTGGTATTATTATAATGTTTAGATGGGGCTTAGTTTGTTTGCCCTCTATCTGATTGTACACTTTGTCCGCAGAATGTCCCATATATATACTAGATTCGTAGATCTCACTTTATGTGCATAAGAGAGAAGGGACAATCCGTTATGTGTACTTTTGCAAATACAGTGCGATGTGGTGAGTGTTTGTAATCAGCGTAGCTGGTGTTGCGTGCAAGCTGTGTTGGTGGATAAACCACCTCTCACCAGATATCCAATGTTCACTAGCCGTGTTGAGAATGGATCAGCCGGGCTTTGGAGTGTGTCTCTGTACACTTTTTTATGTTAGACTGGCACCTTGGCCACTTTTAAATGTTAAATATATCGCCCAGAATTCTCCTTTAAGTACAATCTCAAAATGTCATGAATGACATTAAATTATAGTGACTGCTAACATAGATTATCTCAGTAGTTTAACGTTACGAAAAAACACATTCAGAACGAATGCTACACTCACGCCACGAGCAATATATTAGAGAATAGGATTTGACAAGGGAAGATTACCTTTCAATTGAACTTGGAATGTAAAAATGTTTGCAGGAAAAGCTCTTATCCCAAGCTCAGCTGCTAAAAATAGTATTTGAGATGTAAAACAAAAGAATCTGTTATATAGTTGTTATATACACACATGTTCCAGACCCTGCCAGAAATGGCAACTGACTTATTAATAATTATCACAATTAGGCTTGATTGGTTATTGTTAGTCAAGTGCTACTGGAGATTGGACGTGTCATATAATATAGATGTAGACACTGGATAGTTATTGCTCTCTTTTACAGATGCATACAAATCCTAATTTGCCTTTGAATAAGCAGTAAAATTACAAAGTAAGGGTATGTTTACACTGAGCAAATGGGGTGGAATACCATGGCAGAACTCTCTGCCACGGAATGCCGCCTGCTTCAGTGTTAGACGGCATCTCTATGAGAGGGCGCACAAGCCGCAGCCGTCAGTTCAGCCGTGGAATTCCGCCCTATTTGCTCAGTGTGAACATACCCTAAGGCAGTACAAGGAATTTTAACTTACAGGTTAAAATTATATTCATCATACTTTTGATGTAGTTCGTGGTAACTGCACACATGAAATCCGAATTTTTGCAGTCCATTACATCAGAGAGTTATAGCAACGCTGCTTGTCATTGGGGAAGGACACAGTGGAAGTGCAGTGGGCACCATTGGTTCCTTTGTTAGGCAGCTGAAGTAGATATGCTTAGCCAGGGAGAATGGCTAGAGCCAGACATTTTCCTGACACTGCATAGGGTGGGGAATTCAGTCAGACTACACATAGAGTATGTACAGTGTTGAAGTGCACCACAGATTTTTTCCTCCCATAATTTATTGTCCTGCGTGGTTGATTTATGTAGGGTAATTGATAACTGTTGAGTGATATCATGCTGTTTGGCCACTGCTCTAATCTATGGGGAGACACACAACTCCTTCTTGTAACTTATGGGGGTCCTAATGGATAGACAATGAAAGTTGTTGGTGGAAAAAAAAAACTTTAAACTGGCTTTCATTATAATTGTCACTGGCTGTAATTATAATTGTCACTCCTGTAAAACATTTTCCCTATGCATTTGCTCTCAGTGTTTGTGATCCGGACAGAGAACTGCATCAAGCTTGATTGATACCCTTGACCAAAACAAGGACTTCCATCCAAACTAACAGTATTATTCAATAAAGGGATAAAGGGGGGGGGTGTTATTTGGGGCAAAGCATAGGGAAAAAAAGGTAAGAAATACAAAAAGATTCATTATATTTACCTGCTACCTCTCTGTTTACAGACACTGTGCTCCCCTATTCACATTATATACAAAACCAATTTCCTTTAGATAAAACCTATTTAAAAATGACTCTTTAAGAATCTCACTTCCTCCTAGCTCATGTTGAAGTGTGTGACAGATGGCTTTCCATCTGTCAGCTGTTGCCCTAGCGCCAATTTACTGTCTATTACTAGTCATTGATTAATAGGTTCCTAATTTTGGCATTTCCTGATAATCATATTGTGATTATATTTGCTATGGCACAGCAAAGATTGTATTAATATCTGCTCAGAATATACTAGTAATACCAAATTGTGCTAAATTACTGTTTAGGTTAATTCACATAAATTACTGGTGTTATATAGAGCTGGAAGACTTAACGTTGTTTTTATCATCTATATCACACAACCAGGTACGGAACAATGGTCCATCATTATATAGGCACTAGATTACACAAACAATTTGATAATTATGTTATTACAAACCAGCTTTCTCCATTCTTCTCATCTCCCGTATTACTGGAATTAAACCTATTTCCTATTGCTGTACTGCCATTCCAGAGAGACATTTTTATTAATAGCTGTCATTTCCAAGATTCTGAATTCTGTAGTAGTAAAAGGTAGTGTAACGTTTGCAAGGACCAACCTGACAAACATATTTCTTCATGATCAGTAGATATCAGACATGATGCAGTGTGGCTAAACTTTCCCCAATGATATTTGATATTATACTTTGTTTTATAACTAACTCTGCCCTGTATACCAAGTATATAAAGCATGACCCTCTTCTTATTCCACTTGCACAATTCTACATTGATGTCACACATTACTGATAAATATTGAAGTAACAATGTCCATTTCTTTTACAATAGTAGAACCTAATCACCCATACATACTCTTAGCGTCCAGTTCATTATGGGTCATGACATCCCATATACTTGTCCAGATACTTTCAGCTTCCATATTTTTCAGGCAGTATCCTCCCTCTGCACTGAGCCAGATCCGTTTTGCTTCGTACAAACCAAAACGAATCTGATTCGCTCATCTCTAGAGGAAACACCTAACCTTTTATCTTATCAGTTGCATATCATCCTTTACAGATTTCAATGTGACATCTATAGATAGTATCTCTCGAATTTATCCCGAACATGCGTCTTTAAATGAATAGCCCAAGGTTACAATTTTTATTACAACCTTTAGGGTTTAGAATTTAAAAGAACTGTATCCTTTGCAATAATCTAGTTTTTATCTGTCTGCTATTGCCACCTGATACTTCAATCAGTACCAACCATCTCTGCTCAGAAACGCTATGTCTAAACAAAACAAAATGTTGTGCTACAGATGTCTCGACAAATGTTCTGCTTTTTAATCATCCTCTCTTTTTCATCTTTCTACATTCTGAGCAAATGTTTTTGAATAGCTGAATTGTGCTCATTCAAATTTTCATTGCCCTGGGTGTCTGCCCTGTATACGCCATCCTGCATAGGCTTTTCAGAATCCCTTTTACTAGAGCACTTTACGGGAATGTAAGTATTTATTTAACAATTCTTTTGACTTTATTCTCATTAAAATGGCAATATATACTTCCCAGAACTTGCCAAATATTTAGAACAATAATGTGTCTCAACAGTCACATTGCGGCAACTGATTTGGAGTGCACATATTGTAATGCTTAGTGGTGCATCAGAAATGCCAGCTGTGGCTAAGGACTTTAGGCCTCTAGGCTATAATGTCATTTTTTAATGCATACTACATACTACACAGGTGCAACGCTATAATAAAGAATAGACGGATAATTAAAGGGGTATTCTTGTGGCAGAAAATTGTATTAAAATAAAAGGTAGATTACTTTCTAATGTGGTGTTATGAGTAATAGTAATGGCTTTAGTGTGCATTTGCCTGCTTCACCCCTGACAGGAAATGGAAAATCAAAGAACTAAAAAATGTGTATTGTCCCCAGCTTCCACCCCCCCCCCCCTTTTCTCCCATGACAGCACATCACCCTCAGAAGTCAGAGGAGACTTGGCTGGATCTTGTTTTTGATCCCTATCTTCTCCTCCCCCCCCCCTCCCCCCAAAGTGATGTCACCATCACTCTAAGCAGACAGGGAGTAAAAGAAGCAGGTGCTGCAACTTCACCGATTCTGGGACTCGTAGTACTAAGCAACAGCTCAACCAGGAAGTTAAACCACAGAATACAGAAGACTCCCAAAACAAATAGATTTTTGGTGGTTTGAGAACTGGAGCAGACAGGTAAGGAATGCTACATGTTACTGTAGCATGTTTCTTTTTCACCTGATGTCAGAATCGCCCTATAAAGTATATACATTTTTTAATCCTTTATTAGTTTTGCCATTAAATGCCAAATTTGTTAATTCCCTATTCCAATCACTGTGCAACAGCCCTCTAGGCCTCTTGTAATGATATTACATTCATTATTCAAATCAATCTACTGTACATGAAGATTAGCTTTCTTTTCCTGCACATATGGTACAACCTCTGAGGCCAGGCTTGCCCTGCGCAGCAAGATTTGTATCATGATTTATGCAAGCAGGCGTAAGTCAGGATAAATCCCGCATTTTCTGTGGCGTATGCCAGGGGCGCACATTGATAAATGGCGGGTGGCGGGGGCTCTCCAGAGTTTGCTTCAGGCAGCTGGGTTCGCCCCTGTTTCTGTCACATACACTTGAAAATATTTCAAATTTTCATGTCATTGGCTGCTGTTAATGACCTGATAATAGAAGAATAGGAGGACGCGTTTCGGCTAGACAGCCTTCATCAGCTGAGCTGATGAAAGCTATCTAGCCGAAACGCGTCCTCCTGTATATATTGCACCAATAAACTAAGCAGAATTCTACTTGATGTGTGCCTGGATCTATTCTTCTACTGTTCTGGGGCAAGTCCTACCACGAGCACCATCTACCTGACAGAATGCCGTCTTCTACAACTATACCAATGACCTGATAATGTCTGAAAAGTGTTAGAAGGAATAGAAATATAAAGCTTGTCAGGCAGTGGTGCCACTTTTCTGATAACCCAGCCCTGGCTTGCATTAAAACAAAAATAGTCATTGGTACCCATTGCTTAGTTGCCTATTTTATGTGTCACCAGTACATTTCAAATAACAAATGTTATATTATAAATATGCATTTAAGATGCCGGTTTCTAAGGCCATTAATGGTCTATTAATGCCAAATGTACCACTGCAGCTCCTGTTGACAGGACCACCTGCCATGGTGTCATAAGTGCATACTTTTAAAAATAATATATGAAAAACAGCAAATAAAATACAACACAATGAGGTGAATGAATAATATCTGTAATTACATAATTATTTTTATCATACTTTCCAGCTGAATCTCTTTAAGAAGTTCTCAAGCAATTTTCTTACATATTTAACAATGATTATTCTACTTAAAGGGAATCTGCTGTAATTGTTGTGTACAGCTGCCTACAGTTTCGGTTAATAAAATGAATGGTATCTGACTTGGTGGGAAGTCCAAATGTTAATTATACAGAAAAATATGATTTTTTTTATCCTGAGTGCCAAAGCTCCCTGTTCCTTCCTGATTGCTATTCAGGGCTTGGCTTATGGCTGAGCCCTGTCTGCAAATCCTGTGCCTGCACTGTGGATGACAATGGCAGTGCCCATACAGTGAGTCACTGAGGCTGGCTGCCACTGTTGAGAAATTTACTGTGCATACTGTCATCCACTGGGCGATTTGCAGGGACGAGTAGTAGAGGGCAAGAGGGGAGGACTGGGGTTACATGACCTGAGGAAGAGCAAGGAGCTACACACCAGGCTGCTGGGAGAATTAGGCAATGTCTGGGGACTGCATTAGGCCAATTAAATATGTGTATGTGTGTGTGTGGGGGGGGGGGGGGCTGTACAGCATTCATGGTGCCTCTTACAGTTTTTTTGTACAATGGGGCCCCCTGGATCCTAGCTGCGCTCTGTAAAGGTACCAACCATTTTATTAGTCTAACAGCTATCTAGCTCTGGGGTAAGTTGAGTGCAGCATTTATAAAGTTCTAATAATACCATACAGGAAATGTATGAGGGGAATCAGTGATTTTAAAAACTTTAGTTCACAGGACATAAAGCAAACAGTACTGACCACTTAGCAGGCAACAGAAATCAGATGATTGACACACTGAAATACACTGGATTGTAGTACATCTCTTATTTACACCAGATGTTCATGCTTTCTGAGCACTTATTTAAAATAATGTAACATCAAAAGTTAACAAGACATCATTATTATCCAAACTTAATGTAGTGCAGGTAAACCCAGTAAGAGCAGAAATATGTTATATAAAGTCTGTACAGTCAATATTGTGAGCAGGGAGAAATAGTAATACATTATCTAATTACATTCCCGATAAAAATAAAGGTAATAGTCTGTGTACAGGATTCCAGCGAAGTGTGGATCTGTAGAGCAGTTTGCAAGATCCTAGGAAAGAAAATATTGAAGACTCATGAGTATAAGAAAAAGACATTAACAATGACAACTGTAAGAACTCAACATATCGCCCGTTAATTATACATTATAAAAGCCATAATTCCATAGATACCATTCCAAAGTTTTATTTATGAAAATATAAAACACAGTTACTGGTTGGAAGAGACCAACATACAGTGAACAACATAAGATATTAATAGTATCCCATATAAAATATCATATAAACACCATTAGTATTAATTATGTTATACTTATTATGGCTATGTAGTATTCCAATAGTGGATAAAGCTAAGCCACAAACACAGTTGGTGGAGTAACATAATGTCCCAGAAAAACAAATGAACACACAGTAAGTAACTCAAATGTAAAGATAATTAGATAATTGGCTGACATTGTGTTGTTGCACAGCAATAATTCTCAGTAACTAATTTATCACCACAACCTAAAACAGCCCAGATCACTCATTCATGTTTTTTCTGCCTCTGAGGGCCCTATTACATGGAGTGATAAGCTCTGTGTAATAAAGATAATGATGAGCTGATGAAACCACAGTTGATCGGCTGATCACTGTCATTTATTCCAGCCCAAAAATCATTGGTCGGGCGTACAGCACTACGTTTATTAGTGAAGTGTGGCCGGCGGCTGATGACTGTGTAAAAAGAATAAAAATTATACATGCCTCTTGTCGCTCCCTGGTTCTTCTCACTTCTTCCCTCTGCCCACATTCACCACAGGAACTTCAGAGTCGGTCTCTGAAGTGACAGGCCACTCAGCCAATCACTGACAGAGATGGGACAGTGTTACAGCCAGTGATTGGCTGAGCGGCATATCACTTCAGAGACCGGCTCAAAAGTTCCCGGAGGAAGTGAGCAGATCCGAGAAGGACACCGGGATTGTGGTGAGGTATGTATAAAGTTTATTATTTTACACTAGGACAAGGGCTGCCCGGACATCACTAATGATATATATGTATATATATATATATATATATATATATATATATATATATATATATTGCCCTAGACAGGCTGTCTATGGAAGGGCTCATGCTTCTCCTCTCTTCGCTCAAAGAATTATGCCAGTTTTACTCCTTGTGAACTGGCCCTTAGAGTACATTCACACATAGATAATCCGCTGTAGAGTTAAGGGTGCAGATTTTGTCTTTAAATGGTTCACAGCAAATCTCTAATAGTGGAGGATTTGCAAATTTTATGCAGACCCCAAGAGTTAGCAAAATCCGATGCAGATTTTCCATAGCATAAATTCCAGTGGAATATATACACATGAGCCATGATTAAGAGGGTCTACCTCGCAACGCGTTGGCGTGTTTTTAAATGTTTGTTTTTTTATGTTGATGCCTAAGTGAATAAAGAAATTACGTTTTATGAAGCTGGAGATCGCCAACCTTTTTTCTAAGTTATGGACTAACGGGGAACGGCCCGCAATATAGATCTCACGTGCTTCTATCCTGGAGAGCCTTCATTACAGAGAGTGAACCACGCATGGTGAGCTGATACAACCTTTCTTTGTCAAATACACATGAGTATACATTTAAAGGGCTTTTCCAGGAAGCAACTTTAAAAAACATTGTGCTCAGATAGATGGAAAAGGAAAAAAAAGAAACACCTTCCTGCGGTTCTCACAGAGCTCTCCAGGTCCCACTACACAATACTTCTGGGATAGGGCTCACCATAAGCCACTACCTTCTCAGCCTATCAGTGGCCATAGCAGCATTCTGCCTCAGCCTTTGATTAGTATAGCAACCAATGTCTTGTGCTGATCCCCAACCACCTGCATGAGCACAAATATAAAAAAAATATAGAAGTTGCTCCACAGATTAATGGGCAATGTTATTGTTTTTATAATAGTACCTAGAGGGGTGAAAATTAAAAAAACAAAAAAAAACCAGTGATTTGCTAACATTATGTCAACAAACCTAGAAGTCCGCTGCAACAGGTACTGGAGCAGTGAGAAACTGGTGTCAGCGGGGAAACAAGGAGGGTTAATGTATGATCTTTTTTTATTTGCCCCCTCCCTGTGCACCATTATAAAAGAAAAAAAACAACAAAATTGCAACAAAATCTAAAACTCTGTACTGATTCATGTTTATTTAGATGGGAGTCAATGTTAAGAGCTCCAAATCACACGCTTCTCCTTACACATTCATACACAGAGATATTTCCATATTCAATGGATATACCTGATTAATAAGTACAAGTCCCACCTCTGGGACCATCACCTAGCAGGAGAACACATGTCCAGTGATCCATGTTCAGCAATATCTGGCTTCTGCAGTTAATGGAGCAGTAAATGTGCTTTTATGTGCAACCCTTTCAGTTAAGGTATATGTGAGTTATGGAAATAGCCCAGTAGGCAGTGCTTGTCATACAGTAGGAATATCCTAGCCGGTACTAGAGGCTAAAAACCACTGACAACTGGCTGATATTGTCAGAGATAGCTGACACTATTACAGATACCCCTGTAGCCATGCAATGAAGTATTACATTCAAATGAGTGAGAGCTGCTCTTTTCAATAGTTATCTGCTGGGTTTCTAATATATAGCCACTGATTTAAAAAGAATGTGTCTTTAGGGTACTATTACACGGAACGATAATCAGCCGAATTGGCCCGATTCGGCCGATTATCGCTCCATGTAATAAATGCAACGATCAGCCGATGACAACGATCATCGGCTGATCGTTGATATAGGTTAGACCCTATTTTTGTCGGGCGCCGACCGCGCACCGCTAAGTGTAATAGCGGTGCGTGGCCAGCGACTAACGATATACATTACCCATCCACGTTCCAGGGCTTCTCCTGCCGTCCGCTTCTCCCGGGGTCCCGTGCGCGCTCTTGCTTCACAGCGGCTTGTCAGCTGATAGGCCGCTCAGCCAATCACAGGCCGCGGCGGTCCCGGCCTGTGATTGGCTGAGCGGCCTACCAGCTGACAGGCCGCTGTGAAGCTAGAGCGCGCACGGGACCCCGGGAGAAGCGGACGGCAGGAGCAGCCCTGGAACGTGGATGGGTAATGTATGCCAGTGTAGCAAGGGCTGCAAGGACATCGGTAACGATGTCCTTGCAGCTCTTATCAAACGATTATCGGGCTGTGTAATAAGCCCAGTAAACGAGCAACGATCTAGCAGATCGTTGCTCGTTTATCGGGCCCTGCTCGGCCCGTGTAATACCACCCTTAGACTACTGTTTAAATCAAGTTTTTATATCAAAAAGGTATTCCCAGCTCAACCAACGTAGTTATATTGTAGGGCTCATTATGTTAAATGTTTTTGCAAATACATTATTTGGCAAACTCATCTCCTTCTCCTGATATGCTGCTCTATCCCTCTTTATGTTGAGGCAAGTTTTCTAAATGAATGTATATGCAAACATATTTACCTGACGTGCCTTACAAGTATAACTATGTTAGTTGAGATGGGTGTATTCTGTTAAAGCGTAACTGTCATTTTAGGGTAATTTTTCTGAAAACAATAAATATCTATAAAAATCCTATATACAAGACCACCACTTCAATGGCAAAATGTAAATCACTTTATTTAAATCACATATAAAATCACAAACAAATGGAGTAAAATTATGTGAACAAGAGGTATTGTACAAATATGCAAGAATAATAAGACAGAGTAATAAATCTATAGAAAAGAAATAAGTCTTATCTACCACTGGAGGTGGTAGATAAATCCCTCTAAATCCTAACAGATGGATATCGGCTAGAATGTATCTAGACAGACTGAAATAGCTACCTGCTATTGCACTGATCCCGGATGAACCAAAGTTCACTGATAAATAGACAGTTCTGGGTCACAAATAAAGTTCAATCCCAAAGACCAAAAACAGTACCTGATGTAAGCTGCGTGCTACCACCTCTAACGCACGTTTCGCGTTCCGCTTGATCACAGACTCCTCTGTGATCAAGCGGAACGCGAAACGTGCGTTAGAGGTGGTAGCACGCAGCTTACATCAGGTACTGTTTTTGGTCTTTGGGATTGAACTTTATTTGTGACCCAGAACTGTCTATTTATCAGTGAACTTTGGTTCATCCGGGATCAGTGCAATAGCAGGTAGCTATTTCAGTCTGTCTAGATACATTCTAGCCGATATCCATCTGTTAGGATTTAGAGGGATTTATCTACCACCTCCAGTGGTAGATAAGACTTATTTCTTTTCTATAGATTTATTACTCTGTCTTATTATTCTTGCATATTTGTACAGTACCTCTTGTTCACATAATTTTACTCCATTTGTTTGTGATTTTATATGTGATTTAAATAAAGTGATTTACATTTTGCCATTGAAGTGGTGGTCTTGTATATAGGATTTTTGCGTTAGGACCTGGACCAGGTCCGGTGGTCTTTGTAGGAGTTAATAAATATCTATAGTACAAGCGATTTTAAGAAACTCTGTAATAGGTTTTATGTACTAAAAGAGTTTCCCTCTGTACTGAAAAAGCAATCTCCCAGCCTCCCCCCTCACATCAGATGAAGCAGGATTTCTGTGTCCATTATGTGGCTATGGAGAGGGGAGGGGCTGTTAGGAGTGACTGAGCACGGAGGATTTCTGCACAGCACAACACCATGCAATCTTCTCTTAGTAAGTTCATAGATAAGTACTGACCTTTCTGACCCCAGAATCCTGCGGTTTAGGTGCCCAGAGAGTCTACAAACAGCTGACCTTCATGTCAACTCTTCCCGCTCCCTCATCTCCCTCAGCCCCTCCCCCCTTCATAGGCTTACAATGGAGAGAGCAGAACCCGTCTTCACTGGCTTCTCTGTAATGAAGACGTGTTTGCCTGATAATGCACAGATAAGAAGTCAGGGCGGAGGCTGGGAGATTGCTTCTTGAGTACAGAAGGAGGCTTTTTTGGCTGATGAAACCTATTACAGAGTTTCTTAAAATCGCTTATACTACTGATTTCTGCAATAAAAAAAAACATGACAGTTACGCTTTAAGCATATTTTCAAAGAATTTTTGGAGACATTTGTTCTAATTTTTAATTACTATTTATATTACAAAATGATGCTGCAGTTTTTATTCTGACCACTAATACATAGATAACACAGGATCTACCAGCTAAGACAAGATGGCAGCCACAGTAGTTATGTAATAAAAAAAAAACCATAATTTTACCAATCAATAAAAAAAAATGTAAACCAATATCTAGGCACCATACTCACAGGTGTTGCTTTAGTGACTTTATGCTGTAAGGTTTCTGAATTTTCAAAAATAGTACATTTCTATAAACAAATTACTTCTTTATCCTACTATATTTATAGTCTCATATGCTGGGCTATGCTCCTGATGTTTATTGTATTATGGAATGCCACATGATAATTTGAGTGAAGTCAGTAACATAGACACAACAAATCTATTAGCAGAATAACAAACACATTAGCTGTAACTCACCGGTGTGGCTACACGGAAGTGATATTCACTGTCAAACAGCCGGGCTACTGGAAGAATCCAGTGATGCTGGAGACCCTAGGTAACATCATAAAATCATAGAGTCAGTTAGTTCACATTCTTTAAAGAAGACATAAAATCATCAACCTGTTACCTCTCTTGTGAAATCAAATTTAGAGATAAGCAAGCATTGCAATTTGTTTCTGTACGCTAAGGCCCTGTTCACACGACGGAATAGGCAGAATTTAGCTGTAAACTCAATTGTTTGAGCGGAGAGGCGCAGAGAGCGAAGGTGCACGAGCCCTCCCGTTCAAAGAGATTGAAGGCAGGATTCACAACAGAGTCCACGCGGGGGGTTATCTGCACAGAATTTTGGCGGCGCTTCCGTAGTGTGAACGGGGCCTTATACTGTAGATTTGCTCATCTGTAAAGAAGATGGAATTACGATTATATTTGTCACTTTGGAAAGCAACGGTCCCTCCATTTAGACATTTGCTAATTATTTGATATGCAAACATCTTTGGAAACGAATCTCATTAAAATCAAATAAATCACTTCATTTCAAACTAAAGAAACTTTTTTTTATATTTCCCTTAGCAGCCAAAGCTGGAAAACCATTTTATTAGTAAAGTCTCTAAGGATATAATATTCGTATTGCATCTTATTTGGCCCCAAAAATGCCATTTAGGTGAATAGAATATCACGTACATGCTCCTTCCAGTAACAAAGCAAACATTGTGCTTTAAGGCTAGATACTAGATTGTAGATTTGAAGAATTGTCATAACATAAACTCTGCTAAGGTTTTGGAAGGGTAAATATATGAGTTTATTTTTATTTTTTTTAGAAGACTGCAGTGTGGGTAAAGCTCTAAAATTGAACTTGGCTCGGTTATGCTTACAGTAATATGGCTATAGAACAAGCAAATTACAACCTTCAAGAACAGGTAAAGTACATTGTATTGTATCAGAGAATATGGCTATACATATAATATTTTAGAGAGTTACCAATGCTGGTACAATAAAAATTGATTTACATAATATTACTTAGTGGCTGTATAATTTTTTTCTCAAAGCAGAAAACGGACTTTGTTGTGTGACTATGGAAATGTTATTCTTGAGCACAAACTCTTTGGGTTTTACAAACACTTTTACCAAGTAACACCAGGTTAATGCTTTACACATATAGGCTATGTTCACACACTGTCAATATGACCACCGTTTTCATTGGCCAGCTGAAATTTTATGTCAAATAACGTCCGCTATTTTAAAACAATGTCCTATGTTTTAAAATAATGGCTGTTATTTACCATTAAATTATAGTCGTCCAATAAAACGGACGTCATTTTAACAGTGTGTGAACATAGCCATATTATGTAGATAATACAAACTGGAAACATTCAGTACTACCAAAATTTGTGATTAAATCATGTATGTCATATATTTGTGGCCAATCATAAATAATTCCTGTCACAGACAGATGTGGCAGCAGACAGCACCATGTCAGACAAGAAAGAATGTGGGCATGCAGCAGATACGTACAAGAAGGCTTGAGATTTCTTAATAGGAGTAATTTACAGATCAATATAAATTGCCGACACCCATTGATTTGAAAATAATAATTTGCAAATCAATAATTTTTTCACCGGAGTACCCTTTTAAGGAGTTTTCCTATGTAAATAAAAAGCATGGCTTCCTTTCCCCTCCAGTCAAGGTGGCTGTCTTATACAAGTTGCATAACTTACATTGACATAAGTGGAAGCTGTGTACATAATGTAGCAGCGGGCGCTATGCTATATATACATAACTAGGGGATTTACCCTAAACCGCAGTTCCCCTCCGCTTGCTCAGAAATCCCTAATAAAGTGTGTGGAAATGGGTTTTCTAAACTGAACTACGGTAATTATTGACATATATATAGACTTTCTCTACCTGAGTTGACTCGGGAGAAGCATCTCTTTTTCTCCTGTTGTAAGTCCCTCGGTTGCAGATGTTTCCTAGAGTCATCTTACATTGGTATATGATCAGAGGTTCTGTAGTGCTATAAACACAATCAAAATATCAACTATAACAACTGTATGTTTACAATCTTATATTTACTTCTACCTAAAGTATCATTAAGATGACCATACTAGAAATAGCACTTCCATGAATGCATCCTTATTGTCTTAGCACTGGTGGTAACAGAAATAATTTGAAAGTCAACTGTCTCTTTGTGACTAAATATACAACTAGTGCTGTGTTTAGAACCACTTCATGTCTCCTCTAAGGGTGCTTTGTATACTGCTGTATCTCATTGGTACCCTTTTCAGCCAGCCAGAAGCACCAAGAGGGACCAGGTAATAATAACTGATGCACAGAATCTGTAAAGTAAAATGCTGTAATGTATAAGAGCCACTACACCTTAAACTGACTTATATAAAAAGTATAATACAAAGAACAGTGATTATAATTTAATATTTCCAGAAGAGTGCTTGTCCAAATCTGCATAACATAACAGGAACATACAAGAACATTTGTCAATCATTGGCTGCATCAATCGTTTTTATCAGGTTGCTGCAGACAGCCTGAAACAAATACCAAGCTGCGGACAGTGGTGGGAGCCAGAAGAGGACCCAGGCCATAAGTCACATCGCAGCAAGCTGATCCCGCTACTAGATCACCGGAGTTGGCTTCAGCTTTGACAACGGCATTTAAATGGTTAATTAGCTGGCAGGAACGAGCTGATAGGGTCCGGTAGCAGCACGGTACAGAAGGGGCTTACATAATGCCCTGTTAAAGCGACTCTGTACCCACAATCTGACCCCCCCAAACCGCTTGTACCTTCGTATAGCTGCTTTTAATCCAAGATCTGTCCTGGGGTCCGTTTGGCAGGTGATGCAGTTATTGTCCTAAAAAATTACTTTTAAAATTGCAGCCCTACGGGATTATCTGCCCTAACTTTGCACCACCCCTCCGTCCCTCCTTCCCGCCCTCCTCATCATTAGGAATGCTCCAGGCTGATTGCCTCCTATTCACCACCTGTGTTACCACAGCACATGGGCTGGATCATTAAGACACCTGTGCAATGTTCAAACAGAAGTAAATAGTCCAGTGGCATTCCTAATGATGAAGAGGGTGGGGAGGAGGGACGGAGGGGGTGGTGCAAAGTTAGAGCACAGATACTCCCGTAGGGCACGGGGCTGCAATTTTAAAAATACTTTTTTATGACAATAACTGCATCACCTGCCAAACGGACCACAGGACAGATCTTGGATTAAAAGCAGCTATCCGAAGGTACAAGTGGTTTGGGGGGTCAGATTGTGGGTACAGGGTCGCTTTAACAGCACTATGATGTACCAGGATGTCATAATGCGTCAACAGTAGATGTGAAATAAAACATGTTTGCAATCTACATACATTTTTGCCAGTTATCATGATTTAAAACAAAGCAAATAATTAATGTAGAATTTAAAAGTTATAACAACACTTTCGTTAAAAAGCAAAGATTACAATATCCTGCAATATTTTGCCATTACTGGAATTACAAGATAAGAAATGTAAAATATTTCAGATCTATTTAATGCATGTTTTTTTATAACTCTCTTCATAGTGGGAAGTTAGTTTTTTGAGTCCATTTTAAGAAACCTCTAGTCATCATAAAATGTCAATTTCATCTACACCCAGTCTTATGTAAATTGGTAACAATAATAATAATAATAAGGCCACTGGAAATAATATAAGAATCATCTTTGTAAGTAGCATTCTTTTTCTAACATTTTACAAAGAAATGAATCATGATTTCAGCTATAACCGGACTAAGAAATGGATTTCAGCATTCCTTTTCCTCAGTTCTGATAATACCATTCACATTACAGTTGTATTTTCAATATGGTTGAACTAAAATTGCAAAGAAAAAAAAGAAAGCACTAGGACACTGTGACATGAAAGATGTCTCTGGCACTGCACTGTGGTGTATGATTCACTAAGGGTGCATCCCCTTCTCATTTCCTTATGCCTGGTCATCGGGAAAGTACTTCTTCTGAGCACAGTATGAATTAGCTGTACATTAATATCATGGCCTTATAGCCTTATAGAAGTGTGACAAAGGCTCACACTATGTTTAAACGTACCCATCTTGGTGGCTGCTGTATTGACTGAAAGAATAGCACTTTAAGTAGAGCTATAATTCCTATTAAATCGAACAGAATTTAGGACAAATCCTTCAAAACAAATGTGAACAGCACCTACGATTGCCAACCTCTTTAAAATGAACCACCGCTCCATTCATCCTGTGTGGGAGCCGCCAGAGATAGCTGATCACTGTACTCAGTAATCTCCATTGGCACACATAGAGAATGAGTGAAGCAGTGGTGTGCATGCATAACCACCTCTCTCTTCTCAGGGAAGACTAGGGTTCCTGTTCTTTAGATTACGAGGTGTCCCGGTGGATGGACATCCTATAATCACTTAGTTATCCCCCTGCTGAGGGTAAGCTAAACCTATAGCCCATTTATACTACTATATGACTTCTGAAATGGCCAAAACTGACAGAACAGAGTCCTGTATGGACAGAAGCCATGGTCCAGGACTTTGATAAAGTGAAAGCATACGGCTGTCCAAAAATATACTGCCTTCCTAAGAAATAGTCCTAGTGTGTAAATCTCATCTGCTATATGACTTATAGACGGTGAAGATGACTTTTATATTCTGGAAAGTGGTGTTGCACAAGGTGTTGCTCAGGAAGAAGGGATTCAATCTGTGGTGGATTATTTCTATTCCATATTAATATATAGAAGTATATGGAATATTGCACCTCTTATATCTGCTTATTAAGCGGAGTATAATTTTCTGCAGTGCGCTATAGGACAAGAACATATATTTGTCATCCAAGCAGGGAACCTGTTTGTTTCATTTGTTCACTTTGTGTATCTGGATGAAATATTTAGTATTTTTGGTTTTCTTTAATAGATTCTATGTAACAGCCATCACATGCACGTGGACTGATGATTAGAAAAGACATTTGTCTCTACATTGCTCAGTAAAATTGCTTCCTCCCACACAGCAGACTTAGCATGGTAAATGTTATGTGCACAAATGAACTAGCCATAATTCCTAATAATCGCTCTGAAAAACGGGTGAGCTAACAGTTAGGTCAAGGGCTCTCCAGAGTGTTTTTCCACATAGTGTTTTTCCACAGAGGCTTGTAAAGCTGATATCAAACCAGGGGAATGGACTGTATGTGTTTCTGTGCAGAAATGAACAAAACAGCAGAAGTGATGGGGATTTAAATGAGAAAACAAGTAGATTACAGTGTGTCAAGAGAATGAAAAGTCTGAGTAATGGTACAATAAAAAAAAATTACGGCAAATGACAACACAGGCCAACATGCTGTGTTCTAGTGGATTACAAGTAGCAATGCAGAAAACAGGCTCTATTAATCAGTCAATCTCACTTTAAAGAGGTATGCCGGCCTATGATTTAAATACAATTATAATAATAATAATAATAAGATGCTGCTGGGGGAGCGGAGACAAGTGCTCGGTGCAGGACCCTCTGGTACATCCAATCACTGGTGGAGACGGTAAACTGCTACGGCCAATGATTGGCTGAGATGACAGGTCCTGGCACAGAGGAATTCAGATTGTAAATGGATTGAATATTAAAAAGAAATACTGCTTGGTGGGAGGCAATTGCTATAGTACTATCTTGTGAGATAATCTGTTTTCCAATATTTTTTAGTATCCATTAAAAAGCCCAAAACAGAATATTGTACGTCCTGAATGTACGTAAAGATAAATTAACCCTTTAAAGAGGACCTGTCACCCCCGGTGATGGGGTGACAGGCTCCTGACCCCCGTTAGAGCCCCCTATACTAACGTGATCCGGCCGGGTCCCACTTCTGGAGATGGTCGGGTGACGGAGATATCGGCGCTCAGAGGAGTCCAACACTCATAGAGAATGACAGGAGAGTCCAGCGCTCCGTCATTCTCTATGAGCGTTGGACTTATCTGAGGAGCGCGCGCGCCGGGCTGCAGTGGCTGAGATTTCCGTGACCCGACCATCTCCAGAAGCGGGACCCGGCGGGATTAGGTGAGTATAGGGTGCTCTAACGGGGGGTCGGGAGCTGTCACCCTGGCACGGGGGGTGACAGGTTCCCTTTAAGGAAGGAGCCAATTTTCATTTTTGTGCTTTCATTTTTGCCTCCTGGTGTTTAAAAGGCCACTGCACTTACTTATTTTCCCCTACAGACCCACATGAGCCCTTATTTTTTGTGACACCAATTATACAATTACAGACTTAATTTTTCTATAAAATATGTTGCAAAACCAGAAAAAAATTATTTGTGCAGTGATATTGGAAAAAAAAGGTGCAATTCCTTCTATTTTGAGGGGTTTCGTGTTTACACCGAAACTAACATGTTATCTATGTTCTTCAAGTCTTTATGATTACAATGATACGTAACTTGCATAACATTTATATTATTTGATGGCTTTTAAAAAATTAAAACCTTTTTTTTAAAAAAAAAGTGTTTAAAATTGCTCTATTCCCATCCTTACAGGGCTTTTATTGTTTTTTTGCACCACAATCTGTTCTTTCTTTTGGTACCTTGTTTGCATATATGCAACTTTTTGATCACTTTTTTCTGGAATTGATGTAAACAACAATGCGCAATTTTGCATTTTGGCGGGTGTTTGCGCTTACACTGCTTACCTTGCGAGATCAGTAATATGATAATTTAATAGTTCGGGCGATAACGCACTCAGTGATACCAAATATGTTTATTTTTAAATTTATGTATTTATTTTTAATTATAAAATGGGAAAAGGGGATGATTTAAACTTTTATTAGGGGAGGGGATTTTTTTTTTCAAAAACACTTATTTTTTTTTAAATACATTAATTAGAAGTCCACTGGGGGACTTCTATATACACAGCACTGATCTCCCATTGAGATTAATGCTGTGTATATAATAGAGCAATCAAGGCTTCACTTCCTGGATAACATGGTGATGTCACTTCCTGGATAACATGGTGATGTCACTTCCTGGATAAAATGGTTATGTCACGACCCGACTCCCAGAGCTGTGCAGGCTGTAACTGCTGGAGAGGATGATGGCAGAGGGATGCTCAGTGTCCCTCCAGTGCCCTGTGTTCCTCAGTGTACCCTGCCATGATCCTTTCCAGCAGCCACAGCCCGCACAGCTCTGGGAGTCGGGTCGTGACATCACCATTTTATCCAGGAAGTAAAGCCTTGATGCAGTAGTAAGTGCAGGGAAAAAAGCACTTTATAAGCATTTCCCATAATAAGTGTATATTGGAGATTTGTATAACTTTTGGGGGGTAATACAATACTTTAATAAAAATTTTCACCAGACTTTTCTCTTAATATTATTACAGTACCTCCCATTGAAGCCGTTTGGGGCCAGGTAGGATGCTGGTGCTGGGTCACCTTATTTAGTCTGACAGGAAGAAGGATATCAACTGCACACAATATATTGAATTGCCTTTTTTGTTTTTGGTTTGCATTTCAAGTTTAACAGTTATCAACACAGATGATATAGTTTAAAGAGCACCTCCATCACATGTATATATTAAAGTAAGTTGTACATTTTTCATTATTATAGAAAGAAGCCAGTTACTACCTAATCCTGAGTACAGTACTGTATGTGGGAAGAGAGAGAGAAGTGAGACTCCCGTTAAACATGTATAATATTAGTAAACGGTGGGCTTACACAATTTAAAGTATAGTAAATATATTAATTTAATATATTCAGTGTTTCCCTATGTTAAATGTTAGATCTAGTTGGGAGTTAGATAGAAATGTAGTTCCCTATATGAACCTAAGATTTTCTCGTATACACCTACTAGAATAATCACATCTGCAGCTAACAGGAGCAATTCATGTTACCAGAGGATAGCAGCTGCCCTTGCAGCTTGTTAACAAACCATAGATTTCAGGCTGACAGGTTACAGGTAAGTTGTAGGGAATTATATGTTCCTAATAAAGTATTTCTTTTCTCCAAACCAGAGACAGCTATTGTTGATCATGGTCAGAAATTATACATCAGTGTACAGTCATACCTCTATTCTTGAACTTAACCTGTCCTGGAAGGCTGTTCGAGAACCGAGTAGAGTTTTTTCATAGGAAATTATGAAAATAAAAACAGGATCCGCAGCAGATTTGATTTCACAGATTTGATGCTGTGTTCAGTTATTAAGTTACATTGATATCTGGGCCATCAAATCTGCTGCAGATCTGCACCATCAAATCTGCTGCAGATCTGCACCATCAAATCTGCTGCGGATCTGCACCATCAAATCTGCTGCGGATCTGCACCATCAAATCTGCTGCGGATCTGCACCATCAAATCTGCTGCGGATCTGCACCATCAAATCTGCTGCGGATCGGCACCATCAAATCTGCTGCGGATCGGCACCATCAAATCTGCTGCGGATCTGCACCATCAAATCTGCTGCGGATCTGCACCATCAAATCTGCTGCGGATCTGCACCATCAAATCTGCTGCGGATCTGCACCATCAAATCTGCTGCAGATCTGCACCATCAAATCTGCTGCGGATCTGCACCATCAAATCTGCTGCGGATCTGCACCATCAAATCTGCTGCGGATCTGCACCATCAAATCTGCTGCGGATCTGCACCATCAAATCTGCTGCGGATCGGCACCATCAAATCTGCTGCGGATCGGCACCATCAAATCTGCTGCGGATCTGCACCATCAAATCTGCTGCGGATCTGCACCATCAAATCTGCTGCGGATCTGCACCATCAAATCTGCTGCGGATCTGCACCATCAAATCTGCTGCGGATCGGCACTATCAAATCTGCTGCGGATCCTAATTCAATTTCACAGTGAAATCCGTTGCAATTCCCCACCTGTCACTTTCAATAGGTTTACATACTCGCAGCGGAATTGTCATCCCGATGTGAGGCCAGGTTCACACACAGTATGCACCAGTCATTCTGTGAAATGACCATGTCAGTGACGTTCATCCCAGCTGGTACTGCAGTACCAGCCGGATGAACCTTATTTCTTTAGAATCAGAATGGGGACAAATTCAGGTAAATCTATGGGACGTTTCTATGTCAGTGCCGAGCCATCCCATAGATTTATACAGGAAAGTGACTTCTGACCCCTTCTCAGAGCGCAGTAGGAATTCCCTGGGCACAAATGACTGGAAGGGCTGAAGATCTTATCCAAACTGTCAGAACATTGCCACTGGATGAAGTATGGGAGCAGGTGGCCATCTACCTTTCCTGCACTGATGTGGGGAGCTTAATAATAGGTAGGGACCAGAGTGGTCCTTGAAGGATGGGCAGTTAGCCTGCAATTCATGGGCCAGTGCTGTGTGCTTGCCCCCCAGGCTAAAATTTGCCAGCCAGCTCATGTAGGTGACACTGTCCATGGATGAAGTGAAGTGATTTTAGAGCAGAAAGAAGACACAGACAAGTTTTATACAGGTATATATCAAATGTATATCTAAGCTTGTGTATGATGTGGACATCCAAGGGTGACAGTATAATTTTAAATCAAAGACCAACCACAGTAATCCAAATATTCATTGTTTAACAACTCTCATCGGAACATTTTGTTGTTAAAGATGGCAACATGAGTAAAAGATTATAAAGCATATACTTTTGGCCTAGCTTACTCACAGATGTGATTATAAAGTTTCTGGCAGCTAAAGCTTGCAAGTATTTCAGAGCCCACGTGACTAAAACAATATCAATTAACAAAAAAAAAGAGATGCCGAGTCTCCATGCCAAGTAAATAAGTGTTTTCGCCAACTGTTTAGTACACAGAGACAAGCATTCAGTGGCTTGGAGCCAACATAATAATTGTTTTGCCACAGCAGCTACAATTTGTTAAAAGGACAAGTAAATAAATTGAACATTATTCCAGGTTGAATTTGTTTTGAAATAAAAAGGGCTAAAGACAAATGGCAATAAATGAAATGGTTAAAGAAAACTAGGCAATAATGGATTATGGCTACAGATCATTTCATAAATATAATCTCCCCAAAGCCTCACTAAAAATAAAGTCAGCAGCAGGAATTGTATAATAAATTATATATAATATTTGCATAAGCAAAGATTCTTAGTACAAATAAGCCGGACAGGAGCCATCTTATGTCCAATAAGGATTTGTGTCCTTCATTCACACAAGAAGAATTTCAGCTCACAATGTAGGTGTCACATTTCCAGGCTCATTGATGGTCAGAAGAGAACTGCAAATATTACCTGTTGTTATGCTGCATTTACAAGTAACGATTATCGTGCGAATTTGCGCGATAACGATCGAATTCAACCGATAATCGTACGTGGAAACGCAGCGAACTATCAAACGATGAGCGATAAAATTGTTCATTTTGATCGTTGACTGTGTTCTCAAATCGCCGTTGATCGTTTGCAAAAAATTCGCAGATCGTTCCGTGTGAACAGTCATTCGCCGATTTAACCAATGTGTGAGATAGGCTTAAGCGATCGCGAAACGATCGCAAAATGAATTTTCCGTACGATATATAGTACCGTCTAAACACTGATCGTTGTGAAAAAAAACCCGTTACTCCAACATTGTTAATCGTACGGTCGGGCCAATTATCGTTTTGTGTAAACGCAGCATAAGTTCAGAGAGTCCCCTGCGTGGTAATTCAGGTGGTAAGACCAGAACTGAGCGGTTTTCCAGCTGTACACACATGGGTCCTTCCCTTGCAGTACTTGTCTGGCAAATCACAACACAGCTCTTAGTGCTGGTGAATGTGCAATGGACTGAATGGGCTGGGGGGTGATTTACACAATACACTTTTATAGATTGCATACTGGGAAGAGAAGGGGTTATCCTTACACTGTGTATACAAGGTGTTATGTGAGCATAGAGGAAATAAACAGCAACAGCACAGCAAAGCAAGGGTTACACTAAGCACTGAACTGCTGCTGCTGCTGATGATGATGATGATTACAAGCCTGCAGACTAAAGGGAGGGGGAAATTACATTCAGGAGGCATAGGATGGTAGGAACACAGGAGATTTGATTTACCTAAGGAAGACAGACAGGTTTACAGATTTTGCATACACGACCCAGGCTCTCTCACTAGCACACAACACTAGGTAGCTCATATATATATATATATATATATATATATATATATATATATATATAATTTTTTTTTCTTTTCTTTTTTTCCTTATTCTATGTTTTGTTTGCATTTCTCTGAACACTGTCTGAACACAGCTCTAATCTGCTCTACTGATAGATTTATCTGCTATGGCTATGGCTGTATCCATGTTTTCCAGGAGCCTGCAGCCTGAGGGATATGAGCGCAAATCAGTTTTGCTTCGTACAAAGATAAACAAATTTGCTTCACTCATCTCTAGTAGTTACCATCTGGTTCTTTTACTCACCCTTACTGTGTCTTTTTGTTGTGTGTGTCTGGTCCAATCAAGTCCTGGATTGGGTCCCTGACCTCCTCTAAAGTGTATCAGAGCCCTGATATCCACTCTGGCTATTAGAATTTGTTAAGCAAACTTAGCAATCCTGTTACCTAACTATTTTATTGGATCGTGTTTTTGTACCTTGCTGCCAATTTGATTCTGACCCTGGCCTGTTGACCTCCCCTGTATGTGGGCCTGTCTTGTATTGTTCTGTGTTTCACTGTAGCGTCAAGAAGGGGCCGTCTCCGTGGTTGTGTGCAGTCGCCTAGGACGGTTGAGGCAAGAAGGCAGGGTGAGCTGGTGGGACCAGGCTAGGGCTCACTGTCCTACCTATGGTCATGTCATATATGCATATTCACCTTGTACTGACCAGACGTAAGCCTGCACCTGTTTGTGCGACCCAAACTTTTGGGTGAATACTTAAAACCAGCAGATTTAAAAAAAAATGCATCTAAGAAAAAATTTTGCCTGTCGAATACTGGTTCATAAATAGAACTTAGGGCCCTATTCCACAGTAACGATAATCGGCTGGATCGGCCCCATTTGGCCCGATTCGGCCGATTATCATTCGGTGAAATAGAGAGAACGATCAGCCGATGATCGTGTCATCGGTTAATCGTTCATTTAGGGCCAGACCTAAAATCATCGTTCCCCCACCGCGCATCGCTATGGTTGAATAGCGGTGCGCGGCGGGCGACGGACAATTTGACAAGCAGCAGCATCATACATTACCTGTCCACGCTTCTTCTCCGCGCCGTCTTCATACCCGGGTCCCGCGCGCTCTATCTTCAGAATGGCCGGTCAGCTGACGGAGCGCTCAGCAAATAACAGGCCAGGACCGTCGCGGCCTGTGATTGGCCTGTCAGCTGACCGGCCATTCTGAAGATAGAGCGTGCGGGACCCGGGGATGAAGACAGCCTGGAAAGGTAATGTATGCTGCTGCAAGGGCTGCAAGGACATCGGTAACTATGTCCTTGCAGCCCTCACTCAACGATCATCGGGCCGTGGAATAGGCCCAGTAAACGAGCGGCGATCTAGCAGATCGCCGCTTGTTTACATCGTTGATCGGGCCCTCCTCGGCCCGTGGAATAGGACCCTTAGACCAAAAATGGGTGAGAAATCCAATTATTCACCTAAAAATAGGCACAAAGCTCTTGATAAATTTTTCCCATAGGGCCACATGTATCATCCGGCGAATGGATGATTTTTGGCGGAAAGTGCCGATTTGCGTCTTTTTTTAAGCAAAAATGGCGGATTTGCGAATAAAATATTCGCAAATCGGCACTTTCCGCCGAGTACGCCAGGGGGCGGAAAGGGGGCGGAAAAGGGGCGGAGAGTGGGCGGAACGGAGGGCGCGGACTCAGAGTCCGCGCGATTTATCATCCGTTCCGCCAAAATGTACGCCGAAAACCTACTCCAGTCCTCAGCTGGCGTAGGTTTTCGGCGGTGCGCAACGGCGCACACGGGATTTATGTAGAGGCAGTCCGCCTCTACATAAATCTCCGGAGCTGCGGGGGCATTTTTACGTCCGGCGTAAAAAACGCCGGACTTAATAAATGCCTCCCATAGTGTTTTCCCGTACACACACAACTTTGGAACAAGTAAGTAACTATGTTTTTTCTAATCATGGATAACTCCTTTAAAGGGTAGAATAATCAATAATAATACCCTAAACCCAAATCCCTCATGTTCTATGTTGCACTTTTTTCTATTTCATCTCTCGTCTAGACACCTCTCCTCTTAATCCCATTACATTCTGTCCCTGCTGTGTCATTGTTCACTTGACCAACATTTTCAAGCACTTTCATCTTGAAAGAGATTGGTGCTCCTTATCTAGAGCCCATCATCCCTGTTACCTTTGCTGTATTTCAAAAATCCTAGAATGTTTGCTGTGTACTGCATTGGACAATTACCTCTCTACTTTCAGGTGAATTCCTTACAATCTGTTTTTCATGCTCTACACTCAAAACTACACTAACCAAACTGAATCTAATGATCTCTTGTCAGAAACATCCATTGATCAATATCCCCCCTCCTTTCTGTGACAACACGTCATTGTTCATTTGCTAGACTGGATTAGACTTGGCTAACTACCTGCATACAGAGAAAGAGATACACCAAATCCCATTTAGTGCCATGAACACCAGGAACAACACAACACATAACATTGTCTCTAAAAAGCAGGTGCTTTACTTTTATTTTTAGCAAGATCTATTTATGTATATTTTTTAGCTGTCATAATATCCCTTTAATCTATTTGTACACAATAATATAATTTCACTTACTTGATCTCTAATGTAATCCGCATATTGATAGGAGTGTACTTATTCACTGGTATGGCATAGAAGTAAATACCAGATCTACAAAATAAATTCACACAACTTATATTGGCTTAGTGATAATAAAATTAAAAGGGGTTACTTATAATATATGTGCTTTGTTTTGTTTTTATTTAGCCCTAGTATTAATAAAGAATAAGAGGGCTTTCCAGCTATTTTTTCCATAAAAAAAGACAATAAAAAATATCTTTATAGTGTCTGCTGACCTAACCATTGTTGCATGTGTTGCAATGGTGCTCAAGTCCATACATGCTTTTCTTTCTATCTGTGCAATTTACAGGGTCAATGTCACCAGTATAACTCACATTACTATCTGTGCATGGCTGTGTATGGCTGTATCATACAGTGCGCAGAGAGTGAAACAATTAGGGGGAAAGGGCGTACGAAAGGTACAGATCTAGGCACCACTGCAGCAGCACACATATCAGTGGCTGCTCTAGAAAGGAAAGAGTTTAAAATAAAAATAGTATAGTAAGCCTTTATTCTTTATGAATAGAAGAGCTAAATAAAAGAAAAAGCAAAACAAGCAGGTAGAAAGTGGGGTCTGATGAAAGGGCAGTCAGCCAAATCCATAGACATAAGATTGCTTAATACAGTAGATCCTCCTAGGATCTGTTGTTTTAACAAACTCTGCATAGATCAATAGCACAAGCGAATATAAGAAACATTATAATATATCTTATCAGACAAAATGCTTCATTATGTGCTCAAGCATCTTCCCTCTCCCCCTTCCTGCCAAGCTGTCATCCACTGTCAAAATCAGCTTAGCGCCGATTGATGTTTTTCGGTTGAAGCTAGCTTAGTGATCAGATTACAAGCTGTATTATGGAGGGGGAACGAGGGAGAGGAAGTGCCTGGGAGAGAAATCTAAAGACAACTTGCTGGAAAATGCCATATATAGGATAAATAACGACCATAGAAAAGATTATCCTGAAAAGTCACTTGAAATGTTAGTTTTTCTTTAATGTCTTTGTTCAACTGAAGGATATCTATAGACCATTGGTATACAAGTCATCTGTCATACTATCTGTGCCCTGTTGGCAGTATCTCATATTCTGTACCCTCATAAGGTCTGTTTGTATATTAAAGTCTATAAAAGATAATGTGCAAGTATCCATGAAATCATAGCGTAGTTCTGAATGACAGAAACAATTGTAGGCATTTTTAGGCTATGTTCCCATTACAAGAACATAATGGGGAAAGACAGCCTCTTGTAATATTGATAATGATCATGATCCTTAGCTCCGTCAATATTATGAGACGGCCGCCTTTCCCCACTATGTTCCCATAGTGGGAACAAGCCTTAAAGGGGTTGTCCAGAATTAGAAAAAGCACAGCTACTTTCATGCCAAAAAAAGCCCTACATCTTTGTCCAGGTTGTGTGTGGTATTACAATTCAGCTCCATTCACTTCAATGGAACTGAGCTGCAAAAACCACACCCAAACTGATGACAAGTGGGGTGCTGTTTCTGGAAGAAAGAAATAATGTTTTTTAAGCCTCAATCACCCCTTTATTCTGCCTTTATAAATTTATAAGTGGTATTGCCTTCTAATGGTAAATCATTCTCTTAACTACTACCAAGCGTACTTAAAGGGGTTGTCCAGCGAAAAACTTTTTCTTTCAAATCAACTGATACCAGAAAGTTATATAGATTTGAAATTTACTTCTTAAAAAAAAACCTCAAGTCTTCCCATTCTTATTAGCTACTAAATATCATGTTGTTTTATTTTCAGTCTGACACAGTGCTCTCTGCTGACATCTCTGGCCAAGACAGGAACTGTCCAGAGCAGCAGAGGTTTTCTATGGGGATTTGCTGCTGCTCTGGACAGTTCCTGTCTCAGCCAGAGATGTCATCAGAGAGCACTGTGTCAGACTGAAAATAAAACAACATTTCCTGCATGACATATAGCAGCTAATAAGAATGGGAAGACTGTAGATTTTTAATAGAAGTAAAATTACAAATCTATATAACTTTCTAATATCAGTTGATCTGAAAGAAAAAGATTTTCGCTGTATAACCCCTTTAATAGAGATGAGTAAACCTACAGTAAGTTTGGGGTCACAGGAACCAGATCACTCGGCTGTTGAATCCCGCCTGCCCTAGGGCTGCCTGGAAATCATGGATACAGCCGTAGGCACTCATCTCTAGTACATGATCCCAGATTCCTTGAATGACTTTGTAGTTTTGTATAAAAGAAAGGCCAGAATTACACTCTTTGTAAATCTGTGTAATCAATACGGAGAATATCTTACCCACACTGCAAGCTTTTTCTACAAAAGTGGCGGTCTAGCACTTGCTGGTTCTCCACAATCTGCATAGACCTGATTGATGTATCAATCCCTGAAAAGAAAGGAAAAATCTATAAAAGTAAATAAATATATTAAAGAGGCACTGTTGCAAAAAAAAAATCTTGATCACAAGTAGTTTTACAATATTTGAAACTTTCTGTTTAAATAAACATTATACATATTATATGGCCAAATTGTGGTCCATGCTCCTTCTATGCCGATATTTGGTCTTCTATAGGTTAAAAAAGAGACACCAAACAAAGGAAGTCCCAGTCCTTTGCACACGCACAAACAAGGGAAGACACCTGTTCATGCAGGTTGTATATTAACTAAGGGCAATTAACTTAGGCTAATTATATTATTAACTTTTGCTAATTATATTATCAACTATCCACACGTACCAGGAGACAATGCTTTTTGTTATGCAACAATTCAGTCTGTATAATGTCACTGTGTGGTTACAGGGGTTTTAGTGCTGTGTTACCAGAGAGCTGATCATACAATGCGAGCACCCCCCAGGATTTCTGCAGCTGTACACATGCACAATGAAGACATGTCCCACTCCGTGCGAGAGGAATCAATACCAAGCCATGTCTGTGAGTGTGCAAAGGACTGTGACTTCCTGTGTTTGGTCTCTTTTTTTTAACATAGAAAGGATCACATATCGGCATAGAGGGAGCATGGGCCGCAGATTAACGGGAAGGGAGACACCTAACGGCCATATGTATAACATTGATTTAAACATTTAATCGAAAACCCCTGTTGATGAAGACACACAATTTCATGTGATACATCCCCCATTGGAAAGACCGTCAGCAAATTTGTCTTTCAGTACAATCTCCAAGCTATATCCCTTTTTTCATGACCCCTGCACTCCTACAGAACTCCAGGGATTGTCTGTCTGCACGCTGTCTCAAACATCATCTCCTCTCTATATCTAAAGCTAAATCTTAATCAATTAAACATTTTGTATTTCCGCCATCTCTGTTGGTGGTACTACCAGAACCCAAAGACAGCAGGTCTGCTATCTCAGGCTATGCTAGACTCTGATCTATCTTTCTCTCCCTATATTCAATGTCTTTTATGCTCTTTTACTTCTAGAATCTGTTTGTTTCCTTACTGTTGAATTAACTGTTAATGAACTCTGACATGCTCGCCTGTTGCGGGCACGGATGAGTACAGTTAAAGTCAGCTACCCCTGGCTTTCTGCTCCACATAGACTTACTATGAACCTATACTAACCACATACATCTCTTATTATTCGCCTAGAAGGGTAGAAGACATACTGGACAAAAGTTTGTCGTAACTGTCACCAGATAGGTATACAACTTGTCTATGAATAAGCATTGGATTGTGTTGGAGCTGTATCCACCATTACTGTTTATATTATGCCAGGCAGCAATCATATTTCTTTATATGTATCCCTTATTTTATATTGAAAATCTTAATAAAATATGTTAAAAAAAACTGTTAATGAACTCTTAAGACCAGTGGGGTAAGCGAGTGCAGATCTGCTAAAACCATGCCTCCCCCCTGTGTCAGCCAGTACACTAGTTGTCCACCCAGCACAGAGTACAATATAAACTCCTCTTGCTCACCCACAAAGCTCTCCACAGTGCTTCTTCCTCATCTCTGTTTACCCCCCTACCTGTGCTCTACACCAGTGCTTCTCAAACTGAGAGGTGACCCCCTAGTTGCTGGGGGAGGCACAGCTGGGAAGGAAGTTCTTACAAAAGTGCCCCCAAGCTGCAGTTTATTCATTCAACATTCATTTGCACTATCCTTGGCCGGACCATTGTAGAAAAGAAGCACCTTAGTCTGATTTGGTCTTTATATGTGCCCTCAGAACTGTAAGGTGCTGTGGAATATTTTGTAGCTATATAAATATTATTATAATTCTTATTATAATAACAGATTATGTTTTAGGAAATAATTAGCTGAATTCCTGTTTTTCACTGATCTAAGAAATGCAATTAGCCTAAACATGCATGTGTGAATATTAGAGGTGTATGAGAATGTATGATAACTTAAATTAGCTTATTAATAAAAGGGTAAAAACCATGAAATTATGAGAAGCAACAGGAGTACGCTCAGGACCAGCGAACATAATCCCCTTATTTACGGAAAGCGCAGATGCACAAAAATAGGAAAAAACGCATGGGAACCGCTACAAGGTGTGTATTGGGTTCAACCACGCAACTGATTCAGATGCAGTAAATGTATGTTTATTTCATAAAAGCAATGCGTTTTGGCCTATAAATACAGAGTAGGCCTTTTTCAAGCTATACTCATATTCCACTAATATGCCCTTTATATAGTATAACAACCCACAGTGGTTTCAGCAATCACTTCCTGGTTACATTCACTCCCGGCTCTCCTCAAACCCTAAAGTATACGTAGGAACCGTATGCACCCACTTAATATACACCATCTCAACATTATAACAGGGAAATATAAATTGTTACCATTTCTTCATTCGGCGATCTCTCTCCCCCGTCACCCGCTCAAGAGTCTCTGTGCACAAGGGGCGGAAGTGACATCGCATCAAGCTTGTATTTGAGAATACCATCTTCTCTCTGCAGTGAACACTGCGGTGAATGAAGGTGATGCGACGTCACTTCCGCCCCTTGTGCGCAGAGACTCGGGACTGGGGGACTGGGGAGAGAGATCGCCGAATGAAGAGACGGTAACAATTTATATTTTCCTGTTATAATGTTGAGATGTTGTATATTAAGTGGGTACATACGGATCCTTAAATATACTTTAGGGTTTGAGGAGAGCCGGGAGTGAATGTAACCCGGAAGTGATTGCTGTAACCACTGTGGGTTGGTATACTATATAAAGGGCATATTAGTGGAATATGGTATAGCTTCAGAAAGGCCTACTATGAATTTATAGGCCGAAACGCATTGCTTTTATGAAATAAACATATATTTACTGCATCTGAAGGAGTTGCGTGGTTGAACCCAATACACACATTGTAGCGATTCCCATGCGTTTTTTCCTATTTTTGTGCATCTGCGCTTTCCATAAAGAAGGGGATTGTGTTCGCTGGTCCTGAGCGTACTCCTGTTGCTTCCATGTCAAACCAAGAAACTGTCTGTTTCTCTGGGTACCCCTGGGAGAGCTGCGGTGCTATATCCATTTATGCTGTCTATAGAGTTGTGCCTATCCCTTAGCACACCCCATAAGGTGAGTGTGGTACACTCTTTTTACACATTTTATTATCTAAGAAGCACTTTAATTACTACAATAGAAAGCGCCTTTCGACTGTCTTTTTTCCTCTCTATCATGAACATATGAGAGTCATCCCTCCATAGTGACTATTTAGCATTACTGATGTGCTAATATCTCCATCGTTATGCATTTGAAAAATTATTAATCTATTTCTATCCTATAGAACATGTATAAGACAAGGTTATCTAATCCGATTAAATATATTGCAAGGGTCTCCTAAGATCAGAAGAAAAATTGGGCCAAGGATCACAATTGGTATAAAATAATATATTACCTGATAAACCTCCGCTATTGCATTACTGATACCCTGGTGCTCCCCATTAGTAGGGATGATTTGCCCACCACCATTAGAGGTTATCCAGAAAATATTTTTTAATGTAGTTCTTATAGTACAAACATTTTGAACAAGATTGTTCAGTGAGGTAGTGCCCTCTGCTGGTTACATAAGAATATAACTTTTACCAATAATGTACATTTCATAACTTTTTGGGTGGGTAACTGGTGGCCTTAAAGCGTTGCTGTCATTTAAAAAAAAAACTCTTGACATGTCACCCAGGCATATTACTTGTTTGGGTTGGTGGGGATCTCCTCCCCGCAATCTTTAGATTTATCTGGGAGAAGAACACGGCTCTGCACATCTCTCCCCAGAACACTGCTCATTTAGATTCATTGCAGGAGACAAGCTCTGTTCTAAGTCTAAGGGTCCTATTACACGGAGAGATTTTTAACAATTAATGACTAACAATAAACGATCGCAAATGAGATTGTTTATCGTTAACCAGAAATTGCTCAACATATTACACAGAGCGATAGTCGTTAGTTACGATCGTTACTATGATTGTTATTGCGATCTTTACTGTAATCATTTATTCCTTCTGATCCCAGCAAAACAATGAACAATGTGCAATTACACTGAACGATTAGTGAATAAATGCGGAACTTGAGCGAACGAATGTGGAATTACAGCGAGCGATTAACAATCATTTTAGGTTCAGATCTAAATCAACGATCAACGACACTAACGATTTACCGATCGTTGCCTGCAATTACACAGAACGATTATCGTTTAAATTCGAACAATATAACGATTTTTCACACAATAATTGTCCCGTGTAATATGGCCCTAAGAAGCCTGTCTCCTGTGATGAGTTAGATTCAGCGGAAGCCTGTACGAGAAGTGCACAGCCACTCTATCTTGGGGTTAGTTGGGGTCTCAGAACTGAGACCCTGACGGATCAAAACAAATGACATATCTGTGTGAAAGGCAATTGCTATTGTAGGACCATCCCTCTGAGGTTCATCATGATGTGGTAAGATGGCACATCCTGTTTGATCAAATAGTTTGCTAAAAAAACCTCATTTTTTAAAAATCTTTAGAACAGATTTTTATCATGTGTGGAGAGTGTGATGAGTGAGTATAGCTTTGTTGTTTGGTAGCTGGGGACAGTATGTTCGGTAAGTTCTGGCACTTACGGGTTGCTGTTGCACTTTCCTGTTCATATCTGTGTAATATGTCAAGGTTTTCTCGTTTGTTTGTTTGTTTTTAACAGTACCAGTAACTGTTAAAGCTTTAAACTTTGTGCTAGAAGCTCAATAGTTGAATTTGGACTTATGTGCAGTGGTACATTTAGCCTAACCGAAAGTCAATAAAAAAAAGCTGTACACGCAGAACAAGTCTTAGACATACATGACTGACTGATTAAATCCATGCTGCTTTAGAAATTTACATTACATGATGACTTTCATAAATAAAAAAATGCAGTCTTTTCAATCTGCAATTGCATAGAAGCTAGAAAGTGTGATTTCTTCAAAGAACTCCCACACAACCAAGAAAGTCATTAACCTACAGGCAGACAGTGAGAGGAGGGAGGGGGCACAACAAGAGTTCTTTTTTCCTTTTCTGTATGAGTGGTGAGAGCCTGTGTGGTGGGATGCCCCTTTCTCCATAGACTCTGCAAGGGTGTAAGAAATTACCCAAGGACCAAATGACAATGTAGGCCTCCTCTCCCAGGAAGTTATCTGTGTGTGTAAAAGGGCCCTAAAATAGCATGTATGAGCTGAAATGTATAATTTCTAATACGTTTAATAGGTATGTCCAAGTCTCCAAGCCAGTAACAAGAAGGGAGGGCTGCTGCACTTTTGTGGGCTACAAAACACAGGACACCATGTACTTAATTAAATGTAATAAAACTGATCCTAAAGGATTCTTATTTTTCAGGGGCATAGCCACTTATTCATCTTCAGCTCAACCCTATTGAAGTGAAAAAGTTAATTCACCAAACATCAGAGTAAAAGCATTAACTTACAGTCACTTGAAAATCCTGGTTTATCAAGCCATCTCCTATTGGTTACGATTTTGCTACGATTTCCTACAAGAAAATTATTTATGTCACCAATTAAGCATATAAAATATATGTACAAATGATTAGGCGGCACAATTTGCATATAATAGAGAATAGAATTGTGATCAAACATATCACAGATAGAGATGAGCGAACCAGTTCGGCCGGTATGGGATCCGGTTCGGATTTTTCCAAAAGTCCGAGTCCGGTTGGATTCAGTTTTTTGGAAGTCCGCTCCGAATGTTTTTTTCTTTCATGCTTTCTAAAATGGCAGCCTCCATTTTAGAAAGCAGGAAGTGTTCTGGGCGGGAAAAGCGCTTTCCCATAATGCCCGGAACACATCCAATCAGCAAGGATGTTGCACTAACCCACCCCCTTTGCTTGTCAGTGACAAGACGCTGCTGATGCACGCTGCTGTACTGAGAAGATATTATACAAAACCAAACACAAACAGATTATTAGGAAAGCGGAGAGGAGAAACATATAGTGATTGAGAGAGAAAAATAGAGAGGGTGAAAGATAGATAGGTAGATAGATTAGGCATAGGAGAGCAAAGGGTGCACAGAACAAAAATGTGCTATACAGATATCCAAGTACTATACTGTCACCCTTGTGAGAGTGTATATGACATAGGTGTTTTCCTGAGGCACAAATATATACCTTGTGCATGTGTGAAGAATAAAACTCTAAAAAAAAGTGCTATACAGATATACAAGTACTATAGTTGGACCCTTGCGAGAGTGTATATGACATAGGTGTTTTCCTGAGACACAAATATATACTTCGTGCATGTGTGTAGAAAATTACTATACAGATATACAAGTACTATAGTTGGACCCTTTTTCCTGAATAGACCCTGTAATGGTGAATTTCCTGCATAGACCCTGTAGTGGTGAACATTGAAGTCTAAAAAAAAATTGACTTTGAGATATTGAAAAGATAATGATTAGAGATGAGCAAACCTGGAGCATGCTCGAGTCGATCCGAACCCGAACTTTTGATTAGCGGTAGTTGCTGAACTTGGATAAAGCCCTAAGGCTATGTGGAAATCATGGATATAGTCATTGGCTGTATCCATGTTTTCCAAACAACCTTAGAGCTTTATCCAAGTTCAGCAGCCCCAGTTAATCAAATACCGAACGTTCAGGTTCGGATCGACTCGAGCCCGATCCCGGTTCGCTCATCTCTAATAATGATGTTACTGACATGTAAAGCCCTAAATTCAACCAAATACACTACCCCTGTATCATATAGATGCTTTAAACTATGAAATCTGAAAAAATCTGAAATTCGGTTAAATCAAACTTTTCAAAGAAATCCGGAAGTCCGGTCAGAACGAACTTTTGAAAAGTTCGCCCATCTCTAATCAGAGAGTGTCAGCAAAATACGTAAACTGACCAAGGCAGAGTAGTACGTATTTCAACCAAACAACTATCACAGAGGCGTACCACAAACTAAAAACTTTTATTCAGTAATCATAAAAAAAAAAACTAAAAAAGCCACAATACATTTAAATACATCAAGGTCAGCCAATTGCTCACCTAGTGCGAACCGGATCCCAATACAGCCAAATGGAGGCTTAACACTATTTTGACCCGCAATGTAAACGATACATATTAACATACAACTAAGACTGGCTGCCATACTAAATCATCTTGCTTAACATAGCAGGGGCACAGTAAGAGGCTCAGATGAGCCATATCTTTTACACAATATTGTATTGTACCCTTCTGATGTGTGATCATTGGGCATTAGTGGGCTAACACTGCACTGTGTGTGTCTTTGTATGGACGGCTGTCCACTGATACAGGACATTATGAGTGATATTGCACCTTAACCAAATCTTAACCTTAACCTTATCTGAATGTAATTTGTGTTGCCAGTAATTTTGAGCCCTATTTTTCATATGAATTTCTTTCTATTGTTTATTATTATATGGCTAATTGGAACAGTTAACCTTTCATGAACCGCTTTTATCAGCTATAATACGGGGAAAAACGTTGGGTAGTTCCGTTTGCAATACTTAGTTGTATGTGAATATGTATTGTTTACATTGTGGGTCAAAATAGTGTTAGGCCTCCATTTGGCTATATTGGGACCCGGTTCACACTAGGAAAGCAATTGGCTGATCTTGATGTAATTAAATGTATTGTGGCGTTTTTAAATTTTTTAATAATTACTAATAAAAGTTGTTTTTAGTTTGTAGAATTGTCATCAACACTACTCTGTTACAACTATGGCACATCCGTGTGGAAGGTATCTGGTATCTCATTGATTCTGCATACTTACATAGTTATTAAGAGTCTATCAAGTTCAACCTACAGAAACTCTACCATGCTGAAGGCAAAAACCCCTGTGAGGCAGATGCCAATTCCCCCATCACAGGGAAAAAAATTAATTCCCGACTCCAATGGCAAACAGCACAAATCCCTGGATCAGCGCCTTATCACATAAAATCTAATGCCCAGAACTTGTAATAATCTATTTTTCAAGAAAAGCATCCAGGCCTCCCTTAAACTAAAAATAGTGGGGAGAATTGTACACCTTAAGGCTAGGTTCACACAATGTATAAGCAATGGCTGCTATATGGCACTCAAAACAACGGCCATTGTTTTGAGTAGTGAATTCCTATGAGCATCGGACTCATCTCTGCTCATTTCTATAATGAACGCAGCAGTGATTTCTAAACGATGGGACTGGCATCTGGAGCGGGACGGCCAGGAGTGGGTAACTATCCCACGCTTTATCCTGTGGTAGGGTGGTTTCTGGCCCACTGTCAGGGCTGACAGGTTCCCTTTAAAGCTGTCTCCTCCCTTTATCTATACGCATGGCCAGTAAAACTACATTATGTGATGATTACTTGGCACAGAGACTTTTGACATGTCCCTAGGGGATGCAAAAGTTTTTAGAAAATAAAACTTAGTGACCCATTAATATAAAAAAAAATATCATTTGCTTTAGTACATTCTGAAGCAGTGTTTCCTTATAGAAGTGCCTACTTACTTTTTTCCAAATATGGCTCTTTTTCAAAACTATTTCTCAGCTTGCTTTCCTGAATTGAACAGCAGTATACTTGATTACAGGGCAAAAGTTCACAGAAGTTTATTTCCTGTCCTTCCAATGGGGAATGTCGGGTAGTGGTAGACATAGATTTCGTTATAGCTGTTAAATGAAGACATTTATTTTATGTGATTACAAACAAATATTTGTTTAATTAGTTAAAGAGGTTGTCTGGAAAAGAATAAAAAGCCACCAAACCACAAAGCTTTATTCACTCATCATACTCTCCTGCCACTGCAACACAGACTCTTTGGGTTCCCCAATCCTCTTGGCTTCTTTATGGTTCCTGTGACATTGCAGTCCTGTGCAAGAACTACCCCACTCAGCCTATCCCTGACTAAGGGCCAGTTCATACGGAGTAAAACTGGCGGACTTCCGCCAGCCTCCGTGTCATACAGGCAGTCTATGGGAGGGCTCGCGTGCCTCCTCTCTCCACTTGGAAGAATTGACATGACATTCACATGACACGGACGCTGGTGAGATTCCACCAGTTTTACTCCGTGTGAACTGGCCCTAAGGCAGGATACTACTGTTGCCACTGGTTAATTAAATATGTTTCTGCATGGTCACAATGTAAACAAAGAAACAAGAAATAAGCCAAAAGGACTTGGGGACTGAGAGAGTTAATGCAGCACTGGCAGGGGAGCAGGACAGGTGAGTATTACTCATTCGCTATTTTTTCAAGACATCTCAGAAATGGGATTTTTTTTTCTTGCCCAGACGACCCCTTTTAAAGTGACTCTACCCACAAGCTACTCACAGCTATCCAAAGGTACAAGTGGTTTGGGGGGGGGGGGGGGCAGATTGTGGGTACAGAGTTGCTTTAAGGCCATTTTTACACAATGTTTAAAAATCCAAACAAAATAGTCCTGTATTCACTGGAACTTACCAATTGTTGTGTAAACTGAAGGTATTAGTGAACTTGCAATGTCCGTAAAATTATTCCTGATAGGGAAACAGAGAAAAATTATTTTAATTATATTAATACAGTTTAAAGAAAAAAAAGAAAAAATATCTAAAATATTATAAAAGTATTGGTTTCTGTAAGAAAAAATTGATAATGAATATGCAAAAATGAATATAAAGTACCACTTATGCAACCGGTGTAGTTTAACAGGAGCCAGGGGACCCACTGCACATTGGAAAAAGATTCCTGGGTCCAGTAGACCGGTTGTTTGGCTTACCAATTACTGGCTGTCTGTGAGGCTTCCCTGAGACATAACTTTTGTGGCGCATTTTTATGGATAAAAAAAAAACTGCCAGCAGTTATTGCTGCTTTATTTTTTTTTCTTTCTGTTTTTCTGCCATTTTGTCATTGCAGTGTAAGTTACTATAGTTTTTCTTCTTGTGTAGCATTTATTTGCCCAGTAAGTCATGCGATTCCAGGTTTTGTATTGAAGAATTGGGGGGGAAAAGAGGTAGAAAAGAAACTAGGGATGGTCCGAATCTGCCGAGGTTCGGGTTCGTATGAACCCGAACACTCTGCATCAGATTCCCGCTGTCTGCCCGTTTCGTGCAGCGGGTGGATACAGCGAGAGGACCGCCTGGAAAACTGGGATACAGCCTATGGTTATGGCTGTATCCCAGTTTTCCAGGTGGTCCTCCCGCTGTATCCACCCTCTCCACGGAGAGGGCAGACAGCGGGAATCATTTCCGAGGGTTCGAGTTCGTATGAACCCGACCCGAACCAGGTTCGGATCATCCCTAAAAGAAACCCAATATGCATGTAAACAACAGGACCTTGTGCAATTTTAAAAAACTGCAAATGCACTGAAAAAATCCAAAATTCCCTCATTAAAACGCAATAGCAAACAAACTTCCTATAAGTTTTGCAGCCTCAGAGAGACATAAGGGAGGTATTTATGAGCTTATTCTGCTATGTCTACCCCTATGTCTACTTACTGTAATGGTGGTTGGTCTCGCTCAATGGCTTCCTCTTGGACATAGAGGATATACAATGTAGATATAGTCAAAGCACTAAAAGATATGGAAACAATTTATAATCACAGCAGTAGTAAAATCAGTTACATTCATAAACAAAAGATTGTGTACATGAAGTTTGACAATTTTTGTTTAGATACAATAACCACAATGCTGACAACCCCAACCATAACATTGCTTATTATGCACGTTATAATATGACAGGAAATCCTACTAGTACAAATTTTAGGAGGTTTGCTCCTTACTAGTCCCAACTTATCAGATAGTTGTGGGATGAGATGCATCTGCAATAAAAGTCTAACATGGTAATACCCATTTATGATGTATACCTTATTGATAAATAGAAGAGCAAACTTGCCAAAAGTTAGGGTTTACACGAACCCAATCTATCAGCATCTAATTCCCTCTTCCTGGAAAAGGTAGATGTAACCAGAGGACTGCCTGGAAAACATTGATACAGTCAGCTTATATCCATGTTTTTCAAGCATCCACCTTCTTCAGGCAGTGGGATTCAAATGCCAATTGTTCGGGTTCGTGAAAACCCGAACTTTTGGCAAGTATGCTTATTTCTATTCATAAAGTATTGTGCATTTCTTTTAAAAAAAATAATTTTATTTACCAAAGTGCCATAACAGAGATCAAAGCAATTACAGTTGTTTGAAAAATCCTTTTAGAGCATTGTTGTTGCTTGGTAGGAACCTGCAAATAGAAAAAAAAGAAGCAAAAACAGAATGTATTCATGGAAAGTAACATTGCAATGTTAGTTTACGGTAACTGTATTCAAAAGGTCAGATTGCTTAGTTAACGGGCTTACAGGGGGTGTTCCGATACTGTAATGTTATCCTTTCTATATAGAATAGGGTATAACTATTTCATAGCAGGGGGTCCAACCGCTAGTGCCTGTTGGAATGAAGGTGGCTGAACATCGCTTCATTCATTCTCGATTAAAGTCGCAGAAACAGACAAGTACAGCATGTTGCAATAAACACCAAGGGGCACTAAGAAGGGCTAGGTGAGATGGACATGTTCTCTGCTCTGTGAGCTTATTTTGCAAAAAGCTGGAGCATATATTTTAGACATGCATTTAATGACACAGCCAAACCATCTTAGTGGGTACATGGATTGGTCAGTATAAAATAAGCAAATTGCTCCTAGGGAGATGTAATTAAATGAATACAATGAAGTGACAAGAGGAGGACAGCAGAGGGTGCACTAAGGGGGAGATTTATCAAAGGGTGTAAAATTTAGACTGGTGCAAACTGGCTCCAGCAACCAATCACAGCTCCTCCTTCATTTCATTGCTGTTGGCAGTTTGCACCAGTCTAAATTTTACACCCTTTATAATTCTCCCCCTATGTCTTTAAAGTGTGGTCTAAGTGCAAAGTGCAAAATCCCTTTTTCAGACCAAAGTAAACCTGAATGTTACCTGATAATACTTCATAAAGTGACAGGTGTTTGTCCTATACGTCTTAAATGCAAGCCCTGAAAATGCCCAGCAATGTCTCTTGAAATGTTAGCTTGCTAGAGTTACCTGAAGGTACTGTTCTTTTCTCCCACTAACCTTTTTAGTTTTTACAGGAGTTGCCTTTTTTTGAAGTGGGACATGATTGATCTTGCTAAATCTGTAAATAACAAAAAACAAATATTTAGTGATCTCTGACTTTTAAAAGGTGGTAGCCTCAGGTGCCCTGACAATTTACCTGCTTTCTATACCCAAAACTTAGGGGTTTAGGTATTTTGTAGGCTAAGGGGGTGTGATTAGAAGATTCATAACATCCCTTCCCTCATCATAGCATCAATGCCTCTTTTTTAAATAAAGTCCCCTTCCATGTTACAATTCAGTGGGAGTACAATTCCTATCTCAGAAACTGTGGGATATAGAAATAAACAGGAGGCTACAATGGGATATAAAAAGCTCTTTTTATTTGACTGACCCCAAGTTTAACAGAATGACACAGACAGTAGACTCACAATCTGATTTCTTCACTTTTACTTATTCACTATAGAATATATTACATTCTTACATCTCAAGTATTGCTGCAATACTTTTTTTTAATCATTTCCCAGAGTAATAACCCATGAATAATCCATGCATATTGTTTCATTGTAAGACTTTAGTGAATGTTCGCTAACCTTGAATGAGACCTTTCACTGGTGGTTTGCTTTAAGCTGCTTATTCGTTTTAATTTGGCAAGCTTTTGGTTCCACAGTTCAAGCTCCTCAATCCTCATTTCAAGGTTATTTGTCAGTTTACAGAGCTGCTTCACAGCTCCTACATTTTCCATAAAGATCTGGTCCTAACAAAGTAGTGAGAAGAGTAAATGAGGCACACTTTTCTTTGTTAATATTACGTATTGCACAGAGGTGGTCTGCAGCCAGAAGGAAAAGAGTTTACTTTCTGTTTCCACCTATGGGAAGTAGCATCCCTTCACTTTGCTCTGCACTGACAAGGTGAAAAAACTTCAAGAGATCTGGAAGACATTCTAGCTTGTATAATATTTCTCAGTATTTAAAGGGAAACTATTGGCAGGTTACCTTAATGCTGTTTTTTGGGAACTTTGTAATTTTGTAATTTATTAGATATGTAAATGAAGCCATTTGGTGCAATGGGGGGGGGGGGGGCTACAACCCTTAGTGCACCGATTCACCCTGGCTAGCCTGCCCCTTCTAATGAATATTCATCTGGCGCTCTGCAATGATGAGCACAGGGGTAATGTCATTGCAGAGCCCTGACCCAATATTTATTAGAAAGGGTGGGCCGGCTGTGGCAGTAGTCCCAGGGTGGTAGTCCAGCTTCCAGTGCACCAAACCATCTAATTTATATCTCTAATAAAGTGAAGTTCCTGAAAATGGCGCCAAGGCTTAAGATAAGAAAATTACCATCATCCTCAGAGCCCTGTGAACTATAGGGCATATCAGCAGGTTAGATACTTCTAACCTCCGTATAGTTTCCCTTTAAGGGTCAAGTATGACTTGTAGAGATGCTCCTTCCTATAAGTGTCAGCAAATAGCAAGCTCTTTTTCTTTCAATGCAAATGTACTTTACACGTTGTTTTTCCCCATTAAACATTGTTTGGCCTATATACAGTAAGTATCCAAATGCCAGTGTGGCAGTCTCCTCGATGAGATACACTACTTTCCAGTCCCACTTCTACTCCCCAGAGCCTAGCCAGCCAGCCAGCCAGTCTCTCTGTATTGATGAGATGCAACAATTCCAAAACAGTAGTGTACAGATTAACAAATTAATAGAGTAACTTTCTCTTCTGGGAGCAATTCTTTGGTTTGGTTTAAGGGGTGCTCTGACATAGGGTAAAAATAAACATGCTGCAGAATGGTATAGCAATCCTAACCTGCCTGCCCAGCTCTAAAACCACCAAAAATCTATTTGTTTGGGGGTCTTAGTTCTGGTTGTACTTCCTGGTTGAGCTGTTGTCTAGTACTACAATTCCAAAAATGCATTGCTTTCCCTCAGCTGTTCATCACAGCCATGCCACCCTGCCTCCTCTCCCCCAGCACTCCTGCCAGCGACCCCACCCACAGCTGTTGCAGAACATCTAATTTCTGATTGCTCAACCAGTGAAGTTGCAGCACCTGCTGCTTTCATGTTCTGTCTGCTCTTCTGTATGATATATTTTAATTCTGTTGTTGACTGGGGCAATTCTACAATTCTACAATTCTACAATTTTACAATTTATTTTACCAGATAGAACAGTTTTTTTGTGTAAAGTATATATATACATATATATATATATAATAACATATATTGTAGTTACCTTGTCTACCATGAGAAAGTTTTCTATTGTCTCTCCATTTTCACATGTAACATTGCCTGTTTCTTTAACAGCATGTGGCAGAACATTTCTCACTTCTTGGGCAATTAAACCTATAAGAAAGACAAGAGTTTTATTTTGTGTTTCTTATATCATGCATCTACGCTGAAGTTACAATAATTCAGTAATCTAAATCTGATTGTTAAATATGTCGGGCTATTGAACTAACTATAGAGTTCAACAAAAACATTTCTTTTTGTAAACAATGATGTTAATATAAATATAGAAAAATTGGAGGATGCACTATCCACAAATTGCATTAATATTGTCAAATTGTCTCTATTGTATCTATTGGCTAAATGAGTGTTTACAGGAACTCTCATTCCAAATAATTGTTTTGTGTAATGCTAAGTTTACACGAGGCGATTATTGGCCGATCGTACGATTAACGATTTCGAAGTAACACATTTTTTTTTATAACGATCAGCGTTTAGACGGTACAATATATCGTACAGAAAAATCGTTTTGCGATCGTGCGCCCGCAGTCCGGCCGCCCGCAGCCCGCCCCCCCGCAGCCCCCTGCGGGGGGGGGGCGGCGTGTGGGGGTGGCGATCGGAGCGGGGGTGGCGATCGGAGCGGCGGGGGTGGTGATCGGAGCGGCGGCGATGGTAGCGATCGAGGCAGCGGGGGTGTCGATCGGAGTGGCGGCGGGGGAGGCGATCGGGGCGGCAGGGGTGTGGATCAGAGTGGCGGCAACGGGGGTGGCGATCGAGCCGACGTAGGGGGCTGCGGATGAGCGGGGGGCCGGGCGGCGGGCGGCCGGACTATCGCGAGACGACTGTTTACACGGAACGATCGGCGAATTTTTTGTGATCGGCGAACAACGATTTATGAACATGTTAAAAGATCAAAATGAACGATTTTTCGATCGTTCGCCGCGTTTACACGTACGATTCGATCGTTATCGCGAAAACAATAAAACACTTGTTTTTCATTTGATGGCATTTTTTGTGTGGCCAGTAAAATTATTGTTATAGGCTTGTATGAAAAGAGGATGTGTGGCTAAAAATGATGAAGTTTAAGGTTTATCCGCACTTAGCTAACTAGCTAAACATCAAGTCAAGGAAACGTCAAGTTAAATATTTTTGCAAATTCATTCATTCATTTAGCAAACTTGCCTCCCTATATGCCCCTTTTTTCCCATTTACAGGCAGTTGTCTAGGTTATCGACCAACACACTGCTCTAAAAGCAGTGTTCTGGCTGGTGTGTATATATAGCTACAATGTAACTATATATAAATGTATAGGAGCATGGTTATTAATCTGCGCCCTGGTGTACGCCTCAGAAAAAGGCGTCGATTTTTGTGCAAACCCCCCCGGTTTGCACCTGATTTATCATGATTTACATCTGCAAACAGGTGTATCCCATGTCAGAAATCTACACCTGTTGAATTATGTGCCCACCATGCATAAGGCCATTGGTCTATCCAGTAGGGTGAAGGGGGGCTTATGAGTAATATGTATACTATCTGTGTGTGTTTATATATATATATATATGCAAAAAAGGGGTCCGTGGAGCCTCAGTTACGAGTCTCAAAACACGGGAATAGCCAGATGTCTCTCTCTCCAGAGAAGGAAGCCCATTGCCAAGGGTGCCTCCTAGTGGGGAGAGCACCAAACCACCCTGATACATAGTCCCTCAGGTCCTCACTCTGTTGCGAGCTCTGGCACCTAAATAGGGAAACACCAGGGTGGCCCCTGTAAGTCAAAGTCTTACTCTGTGGCGAGTATAACAACATAAGACAAGGGTTACCAAGGCTAGGCATCCATCCACAGACTGCAGTTTCGGGGTATTTGCCCCTCGTCAGTGTGGAGCAGGATTCTGGCTACTGGGGCAATGATAAATAGAGCAACAAAACACAACAATCACTGAACTCAGGGAGAACAGTGAAAAATTCCAATGGAGTACTCATTTACGAGTCTCCATTGATTGTCCCATACAAAATTTGAATATGCAAAAAAGGGGTCCGTGGAGCCTCAGTTACGAGTCTCAAAACACGGGAATAGCCAGATATCTTTCTCTCCAAAAAAGGAAGCCCATTGCCAAGGGGTGCCTCCTAGTGGGGGGAGCACCAAACCACCCTGATACGTAGCCCCTCAGGTCCTCACTCTGTTACGAGCTTTGGGACCTAAATAGGGAAACACCAGGGTGGCCCCTGTAAGTCAAAGTCTAACTCTGTGGCGAGTATAACAACATAAGACAAGGGTTACCCAGGCTAGGCATCCATCCACAGACTGCAGTTTCGGGGTATTTGCCCCTCGTCAGTGTGGAGCAGGATTCTGGCTACTGGGGCAATGATAAATAGAGCAACAAAACACAACAATCACTGAACTCAGGGAGAACAGTGAAAAATTCCAATGGAGTACTCATTTACGAGTCTCCATTGATTGTCCCATACAAAATTTGAATATGCAAAAAAGGGGTCAGTGGAGCCTCAGTTACGAATCTCAAAACACGGGAATAGCCAGATATCCCTCTCTCCAGAGAAGGAAGCCCATTGCCAAGGGGGTGCCTCCTATTGGGGAAAGCACCAAACCACCCTGATACGTAGTCCCTCAGGTCCTCACTCTGTTACGAGCTTTGGGACCTAAATAGGGAAACACCAGGGTGGCCCCTGTAAGTCACAGTCCCGCAATGGGATGGAAAGAGCAGCATGTCAGGAGAAGGAGGCAAGTTTTCAAAATGAATATATTTGCAAAAATCTTCAAGTTGATAAGTCCTACAAGTATAACTGTATTAGATATGGAAATCTTCTCTAGATCTTTTATCATATTATATAGCTTCCAGTCTATGACACAGCAACCATGTAAAAATGACACAGGAACCATGTAAACATTTTTATTGATAAAGGCAACTTTGGTTTTAGTTAATTGTCCATCTGATGTAATATTACCTCCTGGGAATACATACCATATCAGAATTCATATAAATGTAAAGAAAAACCATATAAACTTTGAAATTCTAATAATAAAAAATTAATACTATATATGACCTGTTTCATGAAGAGAATCAATTCCCATGACGGATGCAAATTCAGGCTTATAATCATACTCTACCAGCCTCATCCGAGCTATTCTTCTAAGCTGCTCCACTGTGTCAGCCTGAAAGAAACATCATGTAATATGTAAACCCCTTTTTCTTTTTCAGTGTCAAGTTTCATTTTATGTCTAGTAACACTGTTCCAGGATTTAGCTTTAGATATTTGTAATGATCTAAAACTACATAAGGATTCTAACATAACTTCTCAAAATAAATAAAGAGAACCAAAAAAATGAGTAAAAAAAATTTGGTTGGCAACCAATCACAGCTCAACGTTCATTTTATCAGAACTCATTGATATTTCACAGCTGAGTTCTGATTGGTTGTAATGAGCAACAAAGAATATTCTTATTATAAGACTGCTTGATAAATCTCCAACTACATTTCCCAGAATTAAATTTTTAAAGCAAGAAGGTAAGAAAGTTAATTGCAATCTTAAAGCGAAAAAAACATTTGATTCAAATCAACTGGTGTCAGAAAGTGCCAGAGATTTGAAATTTACTTCTATTAAAAAATCTCCAGTCTTCCAGTACTTATTACATGCTTTATGTCCTGCAGGAAGTGGTGTATTCTTTCTAGTCTGACACAGTGCTCTCTGCTGCCACCACTGTCCATGTCAGGAACTGTCCAGAGTAGTAGCAAAATAGAAAAACTCTTCTGCTCCCCAGACTGAAAGGAATACACCACTTTGTGCAGGGAATACAGCAGCCGATAAGTACTGGAATAAGATGTTTTGAATAGAAGTAAATTACAAATCTATATAACTTTCTGGTACCAGTTGATTTGAAAGAAAAAAAACGTTTGTTGGAGTAACCCTTTAACATTTTTTATCTAGACCAATACCTGTATCATGTAACCTATAAACTTACCACATTTTTCAGACTATAAGAAGTGTTTTTTAACAAGAAAACATATTAGATCAAAGGAATTTATCATACTGCCAGGTCATGTAATAAAACCTGCGATCACGATGGGACCTGAGACCAAAATACACTAAAAAAAAGCCAGCTTGTGTGAACCCACCCAACCTAACCTGGACAGCTAAATGTAGTAGGGTATCAACATGCACCATTGCAGTTTGTTTGAGTGGCCAGAAGATGACACTAAGGTAATAGGATCTCTCCACTGCCAATTTACTGCCTTAGGGCCCTTTTACACGGGACGATTATCGTGCGAAAAATCGTTATATCGTTCGAATTTAACCTCTTAGGGACATATGACGTACCCGTACGTCATATGTCCCCGAGAGGTGTTCAGAGCAGGGCCGCGCGGCGACCCCGCTCTGAACCGCCGTGGTCCCGGGTGCCGCGTGTAGCCCGGGGCCACGTGTATTAGCGGGCACGGTCCGATCGCCGTGACCACTAATACAGTAATCAGATGTAGCTCTCAAAGATGACAGCTGCATCCGATTACCGGATCCAGCCGGTTCCTGGTGTCTAGTGGGGTGGATTGCGATCCATGCATCCTGCTCCGGCCGGGGTCTCCGCCAAAATGGCGCTGATCCCAGCTTGGCACTCAGATGCTTTCGTCTGCAGCAGCCGAAAACATCCGAGTGCCGATCTCATTGATCTTTGCTGTATATCTATACTGCAAAGATCTCAATGAGAGCTCAATGCACTTATACTAGAAGTCCCCCAGGGGGGCTTCTAGTATAAGTGTGAAAAAAAAAAAAAAGTGTTATTATTAATAAAAAGCCCCCTCCCCTAATAAAAGTCTGAATCACCGCCCTTTTCCCATGTTTTAAATAAAAGTAAATAAATAAACATTTATCGCCGCATGCGTAATCGCCCGAACTATTAATTAATCACATTACTGATCTCGCACGGTAAACGGCGTCAGCGCAAAAAAATCCCAAAATGCAAAATTGCACATTTTTAGTCGCATCAAATCCAGAAAAAATTTAATAAAAAGCGATCAAAAAGTCGTATATGCACAATCAAGGTACCGATAGAAAGAATACATCATGGCGCAAAAAATGACACCTCACACAGCCCCATAGACTAAAGGATAAAAGAGCTATAAGCCTGGGAATAGAGCGATTTTAAGGAACATATATTTGTTAACAATGGTTTGAATTTTTTACAGGCCATCAGATAAAATAAAAGTTATACCCCAGGGCGAATGGCGTAAAAACAAAAACCCCCTAAATAAAACAAATGCGTTTTTTTGTTCAATTTCACCCCACTTTGAATTTTTTCCTGGTTTCGCAGTGTACTTTATGAAAAAATTCAGCCTGTCATTGCAAAGTACAACTAGTGACTAGTGACTAAGTGCTATGGCCTTTTAAACACAAGGAGGAAAAAATGAAAATGCAAAAACGAAAATTGGCTCCGTCCTTAAGGGGTTAAACGATAATCGTTCTAATCGTGTAATTACAGGCAACGTTCGAAAAATCGTTCATATGTCGTTGATTTAGATCTGAACGTAAAATTATCGTTAACCGTTTGCTAATCGGTCGCTGTAATTCCACATTTGTTCGCTCAAGTTCTGCTTTTTTTCACTAATTGTTCAGTGTAATTGCACGTTGTTCATTGTTTTGCTGGGATCAGAAGGAATAAACGATCATAGTAATGATCACAATAAAGATCGTAGTAACAATCGTAACTAACAGCCATCGTTCTGTGTAATATGGTAATAAAAGTCGCTAATTGTTAAAAAATCACTCCTTAGTTATTTAAGTAAATATTTTGCTGTTTTCACTTGTCTAAACCGGGGGGGGGGGGGGGGGTCTTATAGTCAGGTGAGTCTTATAGTCTGAATAACATATATCATATATGTATATATTTCATATGCCATAAATACAAAAACTGTTCTATGCTCATAGAAAACATCACTATACTGTTAAATGTGATGTGTGTAAATGCTAAACATCTTTTATAAAAAAAAAAAAAAAGTAAAGCATACCACTATTAAATGTCTAAGGCTATGTTCCCACTGTGGGAAAATATCAAGGAAGGCGGCCATCTAGTAACATAAACGGCCGCTAATAAGGATTATGATCATTATTATTGGCCCTATATTTAATGAGTTGGCCGCTTTACCTGATACTAATACGAAGTGGGAACGTGGCCTAATATTGCTATTGCCACTGTAGAAAACATGGAAGATTTCCCAGTAGTGTATAAAAATACTGTAGTAGTATATAAAAATTACTGTTTAGTAAAGATGTACAAGACAAAAGTAAAGTTTTGGTTTATAGAAAAAAATGACCTTTTATAGGTCAGTATGTGGGAAAACGGACATTCTTTGTATTCTACAACCTGCTGACTACAGTATTAATGTGACAATATGTATGTAAACAGACACAAATATTATCATTGCCTTTATAGTTGTAGAAGACAAAGCTGTAGGAACACTTAGGGAGATTTATCAACAGGGGATTTTTCTAGGTGTGGTCTATTTCTGCTTTGGTAAGAACAGACTGGTCTATTTAAAGTGCAATTTAAAGTGGTGCTGATTTGTTTGGCTCAGAATTGTCTCTAAATACTCTCAGAATTGTCTCTAAATAGTCTCATTGGCCCTGGTTCACCTCCAAGGTAATGAGCATTTTCTTCTCCCTTTCTTTTTCAGATACCGGCATGCAGAGGATTACGGCAGATTTGTTTGGACTACGTCAATGACCGGCGGACTTTAATGTGCAATAAAATGGTCAACGAGGGGTGTGGGGGTGTTTTTATTTGAATAAAAAAATTTCTAGGTGTATTTGTGTTTTCTTTCATTACTTTATAGGCTTAGTAGTGGAAGCTGTCTGATAGACGGAATCCATTAATAAGTCAGGGCTTAGTGTTAGCCACTATAAAATGGCTAACACTAACCCCCCATTATTACCCCAGTACCCAATGCCACCAGGGGTACTGGGAAGAGCCGGGTGCCAGTGGTCCCGGAGCATCAAAATTGGCACTCCTGGACCGGGCGGCAGCAGGCTGGTAATATTTAGGCTGGGGAGGGCCTAAACCAATGGCTCTTCCCACCCTGGTGTTACCAGGCTGCTGTTGCATGGTTTTTAACCCGGCTGGTTATGGAAAGGGGGGGACCCTATGCAGTTATTTTTTAATAAATAAATTTAAAATAACGCATAGGTTCCCCCCCTTTTCCATAAACAGCCGAGTTAAAAACCAAGCAACAGCAGCCTGGTAACACCAGGGTGGGAAGAGCCATTGGTTTAGGCCCTCCCCAGCCTAAATATTACCAGCTTGCTGCTGCCCAGTCCAGGAGCGCCAATTTTGACACTCCGGGACCACTGGCACCCGGCTCTTCCCAGTACCCCTGGTGGCATTGGGTACTGGGGTAATAATGGGGGGTTAGTGTTAGCCATTTTATACCGGCTAACTCTAAGCCCTGACTAAGTAATGGATTCCGTCTATCAGTCTATATAGTAATGAAAGAAAACACAACACACCTAGAAAATGTTTTTTTATTCAAATAAAAACACCCCCACACCCCTCGTTGACCATTTTATTGAACATTAAACTCCGCCGGTCATCGATGTAGTCCAAACGAATCTGCGGTAATCCTCTGCATGCCGGTATCTGGAAAAAAAGAAAAAACACAAGCAAAAACAAACAACAAGTAAGGGGTTAACCCCCTGGGAGCCAGACTGTAACTCCCATGCCCATGCTGCAGATCACCCAGCGTTCCCAACATTTTGTAAGGTTAACCCTTACAGGACCCTGGGAAAGCTGGGTGATCTTCAGCATGGGCATGGGAGTTACAGTCTGGCTCCCAGGGACTTAACCCCCTGGGGACCAGACTGTTCTGGCACTGCACCTGCACCAGCAAGGAAGGGGGTTAAGTGCCCCCTTCCTTCCTGGAGCAGATACAGTGCGCTCTCCAATGAGGGGGGGAGGATGATAGGGGCTGGGGGTTACCTGTTTCTGCGCCTCCATGACAGTAAGCCCCGCCCCCATCACGGGTCGGTACGGGGGCGGGGCTTACCCGGACTGCCGAGGAAGCAGCAACAGGTAACTCCCAGCCCCTACCATCACCCCACCACCATCACCACCTTGAAGAGTGCACTGCACCAGCAAGGAGGGGGCACTTAACCCCCTTCCTTGCTGGTGCAGTACACTCTCCGAGGGGGGTGATGGTAGGGGCTGGGAGTTACCTGTTGCTGCTTCCTCGGCAGTCCCGGTAAGCCCCGCCCCCGTACAGACCCACGGAGCAAACTGGCTCCACAGTATAGGGGGTGAAATAGACCACCTCTAGTGTGGAGTGAGTTAGCGACACATGTGCGACTATTTTAGATAGTCGCACATGATAAATCATGCCTACTTTCAGCTTAAGCTGAAGTAGGCATGATCAGTCTAAGTAGGTGAAATGTCGCAAATTTTGCGCAGCTATGCAGGTGCACAAAATTTTGCGACATTTTCACTCCAAAAAAATGGTCTATAATGATGATAAATCTCCCCAACTGTATGCATCACAACAGAATGCTTCTTCTTAGGTATTCGCTTATATCGGTGTATTAAATAAGCTATATACCAAACACAGCCGTGTAGATCAGAATAGCATAGCAGAAGTTCCTGGGGCTCACCTCCTGGATGTTCCTCTTTGCTCGACTGTCAGACGGATGCATGACTGTCCCCATCACTTTCACATTGCCGCAGACAACCAGGGCTTCATCTGGTGTGTCAGTGTTAATTCCAACTCGACCATGAGATACCACTGTCTCTGGGACATGCCCTCTCTGCCACAGGACATCATTATCATTCTCAAACTGCCCGGGGTTCGATGCCTAAGATGTAAAGCAGAAACAATATTTTCCATAATACATGACAAGTACATGCATTCATGCTAAGTAGTTATAGGTCCTGTGTAGCTATACTGTATGTGCAGTGTGTTCAATGGTTTCCATGACCAAGCACATACAGAATATTTCATCAATAATTAGTTAAATTACTTTTGTAGCAAACTGTTTCTATTTAATCCAAAAGCTACAATATAAGGCTATGTCCACACAACGTATATTTTCGTAAAAGTACGACCGTTGTTGCGACTTTTTTCGAAAATATACGTTGCCTTTCCTTCTATGGAATCTCGGCCCCGGAGCGTATACACATAGTATATGCTCCAACGGGGATCTCTCGCTGCGCTGCGGCCGCACTCTCTATTGTGTGCAGTGGGGAGTTCTGATGCAGGCAGGCACGGATGCGCCTGCATCAGAACTCTGCGGCCCTAAAGATCATCCCGGGATGATCTTTTCAGAGACCGGCCGTTCCGTGACCCGGACAGGTCACAGAGCGCTAAATCTCTTACATAGTCTGCACATGGCCTTAAAATGTAGATTTAATAATAATGAAAACAAAGTTGTTTTTTAAGGGAATCTGTCAACTTCTCTTAAAGATTCTCTTAAAAGAGAAGTCCCATCAAACTAAAAATCATCCGGCAGCCAGGGGGTGGTGAGAAAATAATAAACAAGTAAACTCACCTGTGCCTGTGTTGTGCCAATCCCAGGTCCTGTTCATTGCCGCCAGATGTCATCTGCAGCTGGAAACCGGGTACATGATGTACCCGATTCTGCTAGCTGCAACGTCACAGCCCGGCTGAGGAATTGCCCACTCAGCCAGTCAACTGGTTGGCTGAGTGGGCAATCACTCAGCCAGGTATGTGATGTTGCAGCTAGCAGAGCTGTAGGTCACTGGCGGCTCGAAACTATGTCCATGCAGCCCCTGCTGCCCAATTAGCAGTGTATGGGCTCAGTAAGTGAATGCCAATCTGGGGGATTAGTGCTTGCTTACAGAAAATCTTCCGGTCGTGTAATAGGGCCTTAAGACTTATGCATCACTTGGGAGCAGTCTTGGCTATTTATTGAGCTTTACAGCTATCAGAGATTAGAATTTCCAGATACAGTGGTACCTTGGTTTAGGAGTAACTTGGATTAAGAGTGTTTTGCAAGAAGAGCTCACAGTTTGTAAAATTGTGACTTGGTTTAAGAGCATTGCTTTGGTTTAAGAGCTCCCTGTACTGGGTGGGAGGGGGATTGAGAGAGGAACATGGTCGGCATAGTGTGGCCTATAGCTCTGTACTCTGACCCAGGAAGTCTCCCTCACCTTTCAAATCATAGCAGATCCACTTCAGGCTAGGGCTTGCATCAGGGGACAGGACTGTGGAGGTAATCTCTTCATACAGTAACTGTAACCCCTCTATCCCCGGACAGAGAGTGCTGATATACTATGCCCACATCTGCCCTGCTCATTCCTTCATGCTCCCTGCAGTCTCTGTCAGCCCTTGTGTTTCCCATCCTCTATATTCCTGCTATAATCTGCCTGCACTCACACTCAGCTATACACACTGCTGTGTATAAAGTTTCAGACCCCTTCCCCGTTGCTGTCATGTACCACACAGACCTCTGACAGCAGCCCTGCTTCTCTATTCAAGCCTGTTGTACTACGCTACTGCATTATGGGGATCTGCAGTCCCATCCTGTAAACCGCTGCTGTTTATTCAGGGTTATGCAGTTACTATACATTATACACCACATGCTGATTGCTATACTGTACAGTGACTTATAATATCACATATTCAGCTGTTTCTCATTGTTTGTTTTATCTGTTCTACATGTTTTTCAGAAAGAAAAATCATTATTTTTGGGGTGTGGAACCAATTGTCTGCATTTCAGTGATTTCTAATGGGAAAATTTGCTGTGGTTTAAGAGTGATTTGGATTACAAGCACGGTCCCAGAACAAATTATGCTCGTAATCCAAGGCACCACTGTACATATATTTGCTATTAGCTTTGACTGCAATTTTCCCCCTGCCTCATTTTCCAGACTTGACCCTATTTCCATTTCGGCATCTTTGATCTTTTGCAGGTCTTTGTATTTCAAGGACAAAGCAGGGTTACTATAAGCTCATGTATTTCTTCTTTTGGCAGATGTAAACTCTGTGAAATATCTTGATGACATCTATTCTTTAACATCCAAATCTGATTGATGGGGCATCACATGTGCTTACATAATCTCCATCACAAAAGAGAGTGTCTTTAAGAGTTAGTTGTCTTGTCTGCCGGCTGGCATTTGCAGGTTCATGCATGTTTACTAATAATATCAGTATTGTAAATTACTATTGTACAACATACTTCAGCATGGCTATTTATAACTAGCAGCATATGGCAACATTATTGGTGTCAGAAAGTTATATATATTTGTAAATTAATTATAGTGCTTGCAAAGCACTATATTGTAATCCGTATTTTTCTTCCGTTTCTTCTTCTTCTTCTTTCTTTCTTCCAGCCATTTTTCTGCGCGTAATACAGCCCGAACCGCTTTGCGCACAGACGCTGTTCAAACTGTGTTTCGAAGCCCTCAGCGGTGTGAGGTGTGCTATTTTTCGTTTCGATCGGATTTTTCGTTTTTAAGAAATTTACGTTTAAAGACCCCTAATTTCCCATAGAAAATAATGGCCCATTGGAAATAATGGCCACACTCTTAACGATAACAGCCAATCACAGCACATATGCAATATAGCAGCCAATAGGAACTCTAAGGTCTTGTCAGGCAATGTCTACAACATCCACACAGTCACATGTCCACTATTGGCCAATAGAAGATGTATTATATGGAAGGTCCTTAATCCTTAGAGGACCGGGCCAATTTAAATTTTTGCGTTTTCGTTTTTTCCTCCTTGTGTTTAAAAGGCCATAGCACTTGCATTTTTTCACCTAGAAACCCACATGAGCCCTTATTTTTTTGCGTCACTAATTGTACTTTGCAATTACAGGCTGAATTTTTTCATAAAGTACACTGCGAAACCAAAAAAAAAATTTAAAGTGTGGTGAAATTGGAAAAAAAATGCATTTCTTTTATTTGGGGGATTTTTGTTTTTACGCTGTTCGCCCTGGGGTAAAACTGACTTCTTATATATGTTCCACAAGTCGTTACGATTACAATGATATGTAACATGTATAACTTTCATTGTATCTGATGGCCTGTAAAAAATTCAAACCATTGTTAACAAATATATGTTCCTAAAAATCGCTCCATTCGCAGGCTTATAGCACTTTTATCCTTTGGTCTATGGGGCTGTGTCAGGTGTCATTTTTTGCACCATTAAGTGTTCTCTCTATCAGTACCTTGATTGCGCATATGCGTTTTTTAAATCGCTATTTATTACAATTTTCCTGGATTTGATGCGACCAAAAATGCGCAATTTTGCACTTTGGGATTTTTGCGCTTACGCCATTTACCGTGTGAGATCAGGAATGTGATTAATTAATAGTTCGGGCGATTACGCACGCGGCGATACCAAACATGTTTATTTACTTTTTTATTTATTTTATAACATGGGAAAAGGGGGGTGATTCAAACTTTTATTAGGGGAGGAGGCTTTTTATTAACAACAACACTTTTATTTGTACTTTTACACTTATACTAAAAGCCCCCCTGGGGGACTTCTAGTATAAGTGCACTGATCTCTCATACAGATCTACTAGGGCTGGGTTCACACTACGTATATTTCAGTCAGTATTTGGTCCTCATGTCAGGTCCTCATAGCAACCAAAACCAGGAGTGGATTAAAAACACAGAAAGGCTCTGTCCACACAATAGTGAAATTGAGTGGATGGCCGCCATATAACGGTAAATAACTGCCATTATTTCAATACAATGGCCGTTGTTTTAAAATAACATCAAATATTTGCCATTAAATAATGGCCATCCACTTAATTACAACATTATGTGGACAGATCCTTTCTGTGTTTTTAATCCACTTCTGGTTTTGGTTGCCATGAGGACCTGACATGAGGACCAAATACTGCCTGAAATATACTGTGTGTGAACCCAGCCCTATGCTGCATAGATATGCAGCATAGATCGATGAGATAGGCACATCGATTGCTTCCGGCTGCTGCAGCCGGAAGCAATCGAGTGCCGAGCCGGGATCAGCGCCATTACGGCGCTGACCCCGGACGGGGTAAGATGTGTGGATCGCTCCTCCCCGCTAGACACCAGGGAATGGGCCGCATCAAGTAATCGGATGCAACTGTCAATTTTGACAGCTGCATCCGATTACTTTATTAGCGGGCATGGTGATCGGACCGTGCCCGCTAATAGCCACGATCCCAGGCTACGAGCGGCAACCGGGACCGCAGCGGTTCAGAGTGCGGCCCCGCTTTGAACAAATGGAGGCGGCCCTGGACGTACGGGAACGTCCAGGGTCGCCTAGGGGTTAAAGAGTCACTGTTGGGTTTTTTTTTTTGTTTTTTTTTGCAGAAATCAATAGTCCAGGCGATTTTAAGAAACTTTGTAATTGGGTTTATTAGCCAAAATATGCCATTATCTGCCATCTATTTAAAAAGACTTTTCCCAGGTCTCCCCCCCCCCCTCCTCTTTTCCATCCACTGCAAAATATCAGGAAATTGTTGCTTCAGACACAACCCTGTCTGTTCTATAGAGAGGGGAGGGGGGAGGGAGTTAGCAAACAGCAGAAAGCTGAGAACAAAGGATTACAGGCACGGAGCTGGGTGACAGCTGTAATCAGAGCTCAGAGAGGTCAGTGCTGACTGTCAGAGGAGATAGACTGTGATGTATTTGTAGATTAACTCTTAGTTGTCCAGTTTTGGTGTTTTATTTAGCTCTCTTCATAGGAGAACAATGAAGACAGGGGGGGAGAGCTTCAAACTGCTTTTTCATGATAAAATTTTTTGGGCTAATAAACCTAATTACAAAGTTCCTTAAAATTACCTGGACAATTGATCTCTGCAAAAAAAAAATTACAACAGTGACAGTGTCATGGTAACCGAGCAATAATCTTTACCATTATAATACCCAAGTCGCTCTTAAAGGGACCCAGGTCGCTCTTAAAGGGACAGGAGCCATGTCACTCTTAAAGGGACCCGGGTCACTCTTAAAGGGACCCAAGTCGACCTGGGTCCCTTTAAGAGCGACCTGGGTCCCTTTAAGAGCGAAATGGGTCCCTTTAAGAGTGACCTGGGTCCCTTTAAGAGCGAAATGGGTCCTTTTAAGAGCGACTTGGGTCCCTTTAACAGCGACCTGGGTCCTTTTAAGAGCGAAATGGGTCCCTTTAAGTTCGACCTGGGTCCCTTTAAGAGCGACCTGGGTCCCTTTAAGAGCGACCTGGGTCCCTTTAAGAGCGAAATGGGTCCCTTTAAGAGCGACCTGGCTCCCTTTAACCTCTTAAGGATGCATGATGTACCCGTACGTCATGCGTCCGCAAGAGGTGTTCAGAGCGGAGCCGCGCAACGTTGTCCCGGAGGAGCGATCTCGATCTCCGTGTCTGGTGCCGGCCAGGGTCTCCGCCAAGATGGCTCTTAAATGGATGGAAAACGCAAAAACGAAAAGTGGCTCCGTCCTTAAGAGGTTAAGAGCGAAATGGGTCCCTTTAAGAGCAACCTGGGTCCCTTCAAGAGCGACCTGGGTCCCTTCAAGAGCGACCTGGGTCCCTTCAAGAGCGACCTGGGTCCCTTTAAGAGTGACCTGGGTCCCTTTAAGAGCGACCTGGGTCCCTTTAAGTGCGACTTAGGTCCCTTTAAGAGCGACTTGGGTCCCTTTATGAGCGACCTGAGTCCCTTTAAGAGCCACCTGGGTCCTTTTAAGAGCGACCTGGGTCCCTTTAAGGGATCCATGGCGCTCTTAAAGGGATCCAAGTCGCTTTTAAAGGGGTCCAAGTGGCTCTTAAAGGGACCCAAGTCGCTCTTAAAGGGATGGGACCCATGTCGCTGTTAAAGGGACGGGACCCAAGTCGCTTTTAAAGGGACGGAACCCATGTCGCTGTTAAAGGGACCCAAGTCACTCTTAAAGGGACGGGACCCAGGTCGCTCTTAAAGGGACGGGACGCAAGTCGCTCTTAAAGGGACAGGACCCAGGTCGCTCTTAAAGGGACGGGACCCATGTCACTGTTAAAGGGACCCAAGTCGCTCTTAAAGGGACCCAGGTCGCTCTTAAAGGGACGGGACCCAAGTCGCTCTTAAAGGGACGAGACCCAAGTCGCTCTTAAAGGGACGGGACCCATGTCACTGTTAAAGGGACCCAAGTCGCTCTTAAAGGGACGGGACCCAGGTTGCTCTTAAAGGGATGAGACCTAGGTCGCTCTTAAAGGGACGGGACCCATGTCGCTCTTAAAGGGAAAGGACCCAAGTCGTTCTTAAAGGGATCCAAGTCGCTCTTAAAGGGATCCAAGTTGCTCTTAAAGGGATCCAATTCGCTCTTAAAGGGATCCAATTCGCTCTTAAAGGGACCAAAGTCGCTCATAAAGGGACCCATGGCGCTCTTAAAGGGATGGGACCCAAGTCGCTCTTAAAGAGATGGGACCCATGTCGCTGTTAAAGGGACCCAGGTCGCTCTTAAAGGGACGGGACCCAAGTTCCTCTTAAAGGGACGGTACCCATGTCGCTGTTAAAGGGACCCAAGTCGCTCTTAAAGGGACCCAGGTCGCTCTTAAAGAGACGGGACCCAGGTCGCTCTTAAAGTGACGGGACGCAAGTCGCTCTTAAAGGGACAGGACCCAGGTCGCTCTTAAAGGGACAGGACCCATGTCACTGTTAAAGGGACCCAAGTCGCTCTTAAAGGGACCCAGGTCGCTCTTAAAGAGACGGGACCCAAGTCGCTGTTAAAGGGACGGGACCCAAGTCGCTCTTAAAGGGACGGGACCCATGTCACTGTTAAAGGGACCCAAGTCGCTCTTAAAGGGATGGGACCCAGGTCGCTCTTAAAGGGACGGGACCCATGTCACTGTTAAAGAGACCCAAGTTGCTCTTAAAGCAACGGGACCCAGGTCGCTCTTAAAGGGATGAGACCTAGGTCGCTCTTAAAGGGACGGGACCCATGTTGCTCCTAAAAGGATAGGACCCAGGTCGCTCTTAAAGGGACGGGACCCATGTCACTGTTAAAGGGACCTATGACGCTCTTAAAGGGACCCAAGTCGCTCTTAAAGGGACGGGACCCAAGTCACTCTTAAAGGGACGGGACCCATGTTGCTCTTAAAGTGACGGGACCCAAGTCGCTCTTAAAGGGATGGCACCCAGGGTTAAAGTTTCTCTTAAAGGGAAGTCACTGTAAAGGGGCGCTCTTTTCAAGCACTATGTATTTTCCTGGAAATGCAAATCTAGTTTCATATAAAAATCTCAGTCTTTCCATTGTTTATCAGCTGCAGGAAGTGCTATATTTTTGAAACGGTGCTCTCTGCTGACACTTCTGTCTATGACAGGAACTGTACAAAACTAATGGAAGGCCTAAGATTTTTTTTACTAGAAGTAATTTACAAATGTGTATAACTTACTGACACCAGTTAATTTGAAAAAAATTTTTTGTCCAGAATACCCCTTTAAGGCGCTATTCAGATTAATTTAAAAAGTAAACTGCATTTTCTCAAATGAAAATGTGGAAAAAGAGCCCCCACTCTTGAGGCTACATGCACACAACGGGGGATATTTTTCAAACTTGGTGTAAAGTGAAACTGGCTCAGTTGCCCCTAGCAACCAATCAGATTCCACCTTTCATTCCACAGACTCTTTGGAAAATGAAAGGTGGAATCTGATTGGCTGCTAGGGGCAACTAAGCCAGTTTGACTTTACACTAAGTTTGATAAATCTCCCCCAACATTTTTTCAATCTTATATTACAGCTCAAATGTCCTGTAGATGGAAAAATAAGAGTTATAGCTCTTAGAAGGCGAGGAGGAAAAAAACGAAAATGCAAAAATGAAAATTGGTGCAGTCCTTAAGGTCAGTTTGGGCTCTGTCCTTAAGGGGTTAATAATCATGATTATTAATAACAGCCATTGTTTTTCTCTTATTTTTACATTGTGGAAACATAGCCTATAGGTGTAAACTTAATGTGTATGTATAAAGAGCCATTTTATCATTAAGTTCAACAAAACTCAATAATATAAAAGGTCATTTAAGGGTGTTGCTTTTAGGCTCTTTTACAGCCAAAAACAACTTAAAATATATGCAACAAACAAAACAGCCTAGGTGTTTTGTGTCTATTTATATTTATCTTTAACATGTGTTTCCTTTTTCTTTTTTTTTTTGCAAAGACGAAACTGCAGTTACTTTTATTAAAATTGTGATTTGGTAGTAATGCACTCATGCATACATTTTACTTTACTGTCATGCAGATTTTAAAATATAAAGTAATATTAATGACATACCCTTACAATGATCCTTTCAGAGACATGTGCGACTATTAGGTAGGTCTCCTCCTTACTTACAGCATACAGACCAACCACCAACATGAAATACCTGTAAAAATGGCAACCAGGAAAGTGTCAGCAAATATGATTAATGCAAACAACAATGAAGTTGTGTTTTCATAGTAAGGTTTTCTATGTAATTTATAAGGAAAAGGCAGGGAAAAATGAGGCATCTCATTCTTTCCTTTATACATGTCCTGCATTTATGATCCTTTTCTGGCTATGTCATAGTTGCATAATTTACTGACTGAGGGAGCAAAGTGCAGATATAAGATCCAATGATGAGACATAGTAGCCATTTCATTAAGCATTTGTACAGTACCTCTGATCTGGATTTGGTTTTCCTTTCTTCCTCATGTTGTTTGCTGTAGTTTCACTAAAATGTAACCTACCCAGGGTTACTTTAGTGACCTGATCTGGGGGCAAATTTACCCTACAAAAAGAAGTAATGGATTAGTACACTTGAAACCTGAAATTGCAGTATTGTCATACTTTCCATTGGTTCTGGCTATTATTACACAAAACCTCAACATTGTTTAAGAGGTGACATTGTGAGAGGTGTTATCCCAGATGTTATGTGCATTTCAACAGTGTATATGAAAATAAGATGTTTGAAGCCAAAGCCAGGAACAGACTATAAACAGTAAAGCATGTCATACAGGAAAGACTGAGATGTCTCCTCTTTTCAAATTCATTGCTGGCTTTGACTTCAAAGATCTGTCAAGTAAATCTCTCTGTGTAAAGGCACCTTAAGAGGGAGATGAGAAAGGCACTTACATAACCGGATTAAAAGGTCTCTTAGTGCGGTCAGACTGAGACTGTTCAATGGTGATTGTCTGGTTTACAGCTTCTACCTATAACAACATTTCATGTTGACATACTACTATCATATACAGGGTACAAAGAACATTTATATATTGTCCAAAGAAAAAACAAACATAGTGGAAAAAATACATACAAACTCACACATAATATATATATATATATATATATATATATATATATATATATATATATATATAAATAAATATATATATATATATATATATATATATATATATATATATATATATATATATATATATATATATGCTGTTTGTGTCTACATTTCTGTTTAGTAAAATACCCTTTGCCTCTATGGGTTTGTTCAAACATCAAATTGCAAATTTTGGAAAAGAAGCAGAAAACATGAGGTTGCACACGATTAATGCTCCTACAGCCCCCCAGAGCTGTGCGGACTGTGGCCGCTGGAGAGGATGATGGCAGGGGGATGCTCAGTGTCCCTCCAGTGCCCTGTGTCCCTCAGGGTCCCCTGCCATCATCCTCTCCAGCAGCCACAGCCCGCACAGCTCTGGGAGTCGGGTCGTGACATCACCATTTTATCCAGGAAGTGAAGCTTTGATGCAGTAGTGCAGGGAAAAAAAGCACTTTATGGGTACAAACCCACTTGACGTATTTGCTGCGTGAATCAGTCTTAAAAATAAGCAGGCAAAACGCAGGTTGGCTTTATACAATTGTTCTGCGTTAAAATACGCAATTGCGTATTTTTAAAGCGTGAAGCTTGTTGTTAGCAAAGCATCAGTTGTTGTTGTTAGCAAAACGCGTGTAGCTTCACGCTTCAAAAATACGCAATTGCGTATTTTAACGCAGAACAATTGTATAAAGCCAACCTGCGTTTTGCCTGCTTATTTTTAAGACTGATTCACGCAGCAAATACGTCAAGTGGGTTTGTACCCTATAAGCATTTCCCGTAATAAGTGTATATTGGTGATTTGTATAACTTTTGGGGTGCAATACAATACTTTAATAAAAATTTTCACAGGACTTCTCCTTTAAAGTAACAGACTTTACAATATATACAGCGGTGTGGAAAAATCCTAGACTCTCGGAACTGTTCAGTCTTGAGGGGTTTTCTCCATGGGTATGAATGGAATCAAGTCTGGAAAGATGGATCAGTTGTTCAATTTGACCAACTCTGGGAATCCTATTAGCTTTCCAATAGCAATTTCTACCAATAACTCCAGCTCTGTGCCTCCATGCCTTGCAAATGCAATCTGGGAAAACTCCACTGCTAATCATTTCTCATCCATGGCTTCTAGAGGTTGGTAGTAGAGGTCTATCATGGGAAGCTATATCATATGCATATACCTACTGTAACTGATGTACAGATAGAGGCAGTATGATATAGAATTAGTTATAAGGAGGCTCAAATAGGGAACCATTGTGTCACAACGTGATAGGCGGGACTTCTTATATTGGCTGTCTAAAGAATTGTGATTTAGACATGTACTGGAGGGGTAGGTGCGATGTTAATTTAAGGGGTTGAATGGCAGAAAAGTAAGGTTGGAACAGATATTACCACACTAGTATTGTCTAATTGTTTATTATGGTTTCATGTTTTTTTTAACCCTACCTCAATTATTTTTTATTCTGTTTACTATTTTATTTTACTTCCCTCACATCTATGTCTATGCTGACAATATGACATCTCATGTTTTGTATTATTCTGTACCTGATAACTGTGTACAAAAAGAAAAGAATACACCCTGCAAGGTGTCAAGCTGTAATCTTTTATTTTTTAGTTTATGCACAAAAAAACTTTAATAAAAAATAATCTGATTAAAAAAAAAAAAAAATTTCTTGTAAGGCTGGGTCCACACTACATTTTTTTCATCCGTTTTCTGCAAAAATGGATTGGAAAAAGGATGCATTCATATACCATGGTTTTAATGTTTGCCATATTTAAAAAAAATCCTTCTAGAAACATAACTATGCATGGAATGCAAATTACCTTCACGCCAAAGACTTTCAAATAAAAGCTGTCAACAGGATTTATGCCCAGCGGTGTTTTGATAAATTTGGGGTTTCCAATCACTCGGATGTGAACTGTGACCTGAAAGTGGTTCTTTTTCTGGCATACATATGCATCATCCACTGTTGAAAGGTTAAATCCTTTGTCGGTGATCACTTGGTATCCCACGGCAGGACTATAAGAAAGAACAGGGTGATCTGAAATATCTAAAAACTGTTAAATAGAAACATAAGCTGAAAAAACACTACATAGTCTAGTCTTCCCTTATGTGATTTTTTTTATTATTTTAGGATACATATATGTTTTTATGTTATCCCAGGCATGTTTGAATTTACCTACCATATCTGCAGGAAGTTTGTTCCAAGCAGTAGTGGATTATAATAGGGGCGTTCCGGGTGGCCCATGACCACCCAAAAAGACTTTTAGCGGTGTACTGTCTCCTGGCTACACTTCCACCATGATTTGCAAAAAATCTGTTTTTTTATCAGGACATCATGACATTATCTATCCTGTACTATGAACGCCAGGCTAGTGCTTCCATAGTTACAGTGGGGTGGGGGGCCCAGGCTTGGTGAACAGCCCGGGGCCTATGGTAAAGTTAATCCGCCCCTGGTTCCAAGCATCTATTACTCTTTCAGTAAAATATTATTTTCTCATGTAGCTTATGATCTTCTCCCCAACTAACCTCTTCTTGTTCTTGAGTTCAGTTTCTTATTAAAAACACTTCCCTCTTAAACCTTTTTTAAATACTTCCTTCTTTTCTCCAGACTATACAAATTAAAATCCTTAAGTCTTTAGACCCCCCACCATTTTTGTAGCCCGTCTTTGGACCCGTTCTATTTTATCAATATCTTTTTGTAAGTGAGGTCTCCAGAACTGGACACAGTATTCCAGATATGGTCTCACTAGATCTCTATACAGAAGGATCACAATCTTTTTTTTTTCCTAATGGTTATTATAAAACCTGTAAATTTGTTAAATTAAAAATACAGTAGCTTCTGACAGATCACAGGTCTTGCTCCCCAAACCTCAGCAATCAAATGATATTAAAGGGGGAATACAGTATTACTTCAAATAAATGGCCAACCATGGCAAAGTCTGCCAGTACAAAAGTGGGTGGTAGAGGTGGATTGTAAGTTGGGGAAGCTCCCTAACAGAGAATAAGACAATCCACAATACCATAAGCCTATACCCACTTCTACGGAACTTCCGGCAATTCTATCAGATGTTCCATAGGCTCCGTTATAACCATAGTCCGCTCACATTAGAAGTTTAGAGCAGAGGTGAAGAGGCAGAAGACACACTACTGAGCGTGTCTGCCCCTTCATTCTAGCAAGCGGCGGGGGTCTCAGCGCCCGCACCCCCACCGATGCAAACTTCTGCCATGTTGCTATGACATGTCAGAGGTTTGTTAAAATAAAAGGTACACTTTAAAGCTTTCTGTATAAATTGTATAACTGGGAAGTTGCAAGACAACCCAATCAAAATGGCTCCATTGCCTACATAGACCTTATGTCCTACAGGCATATAATTCCAGACTTTAACGAGGAGATAAAATTATTAAGACCGTCATGTTTAAAACTGTAACTCTTTTTCCTGATTTGGAATAACTCTCTTACATTTGCTCAGAATGTGCATTGTAAAGGCTGTTCCAGTATGAGGTCTGGAAGGGCTTCCATGTTAGTGATTGATAATTTTTGTCAATAGAAGATACTGTCTGCCCATCACTTTCATATCCATGCACGTCCATCATGCAGTCAGCAGGTGGTGCTACAATAAGAATAACATAGGTTGATTAAAATACATAGTCACACATAAACAAATAGCTGCACATTAAATAGCTATAAAAATCCTTTTAGTAAAATGGAGCCTAGCATACTTTGTCTTGTGTCCATAGTCCAGGTCTGTGGTGACCATTTCTCACTTTCTTCCAAGTGTGCATGCTTTCGCTTCTTAGATGAAGAAAATGAGGACCTTGAGAGCAAAATGACACAAATGTTACTCAAGTATAACCCTAGTATTAAGTTCTATAAGGGTATGGCTGTCCCTATAATAAGGCCTCATTCAGATGTCCATATTATTGTTCCCACATCTCCTACAGGTTGAACAACCAGAGATAAATTACCATAACACTTGGTCATCTTAAGTAGGTTATCTTAAACCACAGGAGGTCTGGGTATTGTGGCTATAATATGGACACAATATTGTGTCTAAATGGCGCCTAAGGTATATACTATGTTTGGAGAGTGCCTGCCTTTTGTATGTTTATATTTATTCTCTATTCACATTTTTTTCCACGTTAACCCCTTTCTGATCAGGGCTGTTTGGGCTGTTTTGGTAACCAAAGCAGAATTTAACTTTTTGGAATGCTGCATTCTAAACTTTTTTTATTTGTTAAAGTTTTTATTTAGTTCTTTTTTTTCCCAGATTTTTTAAACTGTTTCATGAAGTAAATTAAATTTAACACAAAAATGTATCCACTAGTTCTTCCCTGCATAGTGATGCCAAATATGTGTACATTGTGTATAAAGTATAATGTCACTATAGTGCCAAATACAATGGCCCTATTTTAGCTTTAAAGCATTACTGTAATTTTGAAAAACCGTGACATGACACACAGACATGAAAAGTTTGGGTTGGTTGGGGTCTGGGTGGTAATGCACATTCCTGCATGACAGGAGCATGTTAACGCCTGAACACCTTATGGCTATGCAGAACATGTTTGTGTCATTTAAGACTTCTGAAATTGGTGTGAGTGTAAATATTTCTTCTAATTTTATTCATTTTTTAATTCATTGTTAGTTACATTTTACTTTATATTATTTCTTTACTATGGGGATCAGGTTAGCAGGGAACATAATTTCTATGTGTTCCCTACTGTTGCCATGTACAGATCACTACTCTACTATGAAAAGCTCTGTGAGGTCATTAATCACATCATGGGCTTCACAGCAACAAACCCTCTACATTTGGGAGCACAGCTCTCAATATAGGGTTGGTTTTTACTGAAAGGGAACTGTTCAATCCTGCCAATGGTTCTGCATGCAAAAATGTGCAGGGCAGTCAAATTCAAAAACAGGTCTTTATAAGTATCCTCTATTATCTGTTCCTGGTATTCTATTTAGTAATTGCAGTTAAAACCCTGAATATGTGAACCTACACTGAAAGTAATCAGAGGAGAAACCTGCCATAGGCTTGTGCAAACCAGCTGAGTATAGTTTTGTGCAGGGCTATAGAATAATATCGACATCCCCACAAACCAGCTTAAAAACGTCTTTTTTAAGGACAAAGAAATTTAAAGTGGGCCTGTACCTAACCCCCCCAATAAATAAATAAATACAATGTTATTATAATAAAATAGCTGCAGGTGCCCTGATTACACACCATTTTACTGTTCGTTTAGACGCTCTTCCGTTCCTGCGATATGTGGGTTTTTAATTTGTCTGACAATATAGTCAGATGGACATAAAGATGGACTTTATTTTAATAATGAGAGTGAATAACAGCTGATGGATGCAATTACACAGCCAGACATTGTAAATGTTTTACAGTGAGGGACGTGTATGCCTAATATACACCCTTTGACTGTAGAATCACTCCATCACCCACTTTATAAAAATTAAGTTCATGCCCACTTGTGTATTTACTGAATTGTTAGAGAAAATATAAACCCATGTATCTCAAAAACAGAAAGGCAAGTCAAGAAATTAAAAAAGGTGTGAGACCAGGACACCCTAAACTATTTAATGATAGTAACATCATTTTTTTAACTACAGAAGATATATTACTAGTGATATAATAACACGTACGCTGCCTTAATTTCTTTGTAACATATGATCAGGAGAGATGTCCTGATTCTGAATGTGATAAAATAATTTTATTCACTGACAGCAAACATTGATCTTTAAAACTGGGCGTAAGGTTTAGCAAGTGTCAACACTATTCATTCTTAAATTAATAAACTTTATTATTTATATAAAACACTTTACAAATCAACCTGGATAGTTACATCACTACATTAACTATGGTACAAAATGTTAGTTATTCTATTGGATGACAAAAGGATTTCACATGGATGACATTATGGGGTTGTGAACTGTGATCATGGGTGGGATAATCACATCTGAATGCTTTAATGCAACCTGTTGCTTGGGGAGACCCTCTGTTGGTTATATGGATAACTGTATTCCATGCAAGATGGTGGTGGAGAGCCATTCCATGCTGTGCCTTGGTTGTTCACTTTAATACAGCTATCCTGTGTAGCAGGAAGGGAATGAACACCAGTGGTTGGAGATTGTTCCATGTATCTGCAGGATCCTGAAGAATGTGTTAAAAGTGAAGATTGCAGCCCATTGGACCAGCAAGTAGGGTGAATTCGACCTAAAAAAGAAAGTCATGCTTTAATTGTTTGCATACAGATAAATGGTTAACTTTCTTTCTACAAAGTTTTCTTTTTATTTAAACTTTTTTATTTATTTCAAAATATATTCCTGTACAACATAACACTAGAGGATATGTACATTGCATCCATCTCTTCTTTTAAAAGTATTCATTTAAGCATTCCCAGCCGAACCCCACCCACATCCCCATGAGGAGAGAGAGAGAGAGAAAGAAGGAGAGGAAAAAAAAAAGGAAGGAAAAAACCTGGTCATGATCATTATAGTTATACTACTCCACAGAGACATTCATAAAGACATTCGCCCAATCGGGTCGATTAATGGCCCAGCTTGTCGTTCCATTTACCCCACATTTTATTGTATCTTTTTTTCCCTATTAGACTATTGGCCACACTTATTTGTTCATACTTACTCATTTCCTTATAAGATTCTCCCATAACTTTATATGCGGGACTTGCGTGGATATCCATAACCTTAAGATTACTACCTTGGCAATCATTATTAATTTTAAAGTGATCTTCATCTTACTATGCATATCGACCCCGGTTCTCAACCCAAGGATTACGACTTTGGGATCCCTCATTATTTTATTGCTCAAAGTCTTTTCTATTTGGTCTATTACTTCTTGCCAGAATTCCTGTATTTTAGGGCAACTCCACAATAGGTGTAGACTATTGGCATCTTCTACACTGCATTTAGGGCAGTTAGCCTGACCCACTAATCCCATCTTCCGTAGCCAATACGGGGAATAATACAATTGGTATAAAATTTTGAGTTGTATAAGCTTCTGATTCTGATTAATAGATACGCCATTGATACCATCAACGATGGTTCGCCTTCCCACTTCTGTTTTATCCCAATCAGTGCCTTCTCCATTTTAATGCTAATTATAGCTTTACATATTTAACTTATTTCTCCTTTCCTTTCTCCACTTATGTTATTTAACATATCCATTACTACATGTGAGTGTGTACATAAATACTTCTTATCCTGTGTATTTCTTACTGCATGTGCTAATTGATTATAATAAATAAAGTGTTTGTCTTGTAAATTATATTGTGTCTGTAATTGTCTAAATGTTTGTATACACCCATTTTGGTTAACTTTCTTTCAACAAAATTTTGTAAGAAATATTTAAAGTTACCAAAATTGTATTACAGCAAATAATGTGAAATGGTTTAAAGGTTCAAAAATGAGTTAAAGGGATTGTCGGGAGAGCAGAAGATGTCTAAAGCCTTTTGCTTCTGCATGTTCACTTCCACAATTCCACATCTTGGAAATAGGCCTTCTGAGACACATAGAGGTGTTAGCTGTCTTCTGCTCCCCGGAAAACTCATCGAAAAACATAAACATTTTATATTTGACCTCAAAGCAACAACAGTATAAATTTCTGATTTTAACAAGGTTTTTTTGTTTTGTTTTTTTTCCAGGGAAGACATCAAACACAGCTGCTTTGCAGCACAGAAAGCAAATTTTGGTCTGATCAGGAGCAACATGTAAAAATATTACTCCACTGAAAGATTAGTTGATGTTTGTAATAAATATCAAGCAGATGTTGGGTGTAAATCTACAATAAGTGAATGTAGACATACCTGGGGTAAACACTTATCTATCTTAAAGGGGTAGTGCGGCGGTAAAGAATTATTCACAGACTAACACACATTACAAAGTTATACAACTTTGTAATGTATGGTATGTCTGTGAATGGCCCCCTTCCCCGTGTCCCACCACCCCCACCCGTGTACCCGGAAGTGTGGTGCGATATACTCACCTGTCATGTGCCGACACCTGTCTCCGATCTTCAGCGAGTGACGTCTTCTTCGGGCGGACGGCAAACAGCTCCGACTGTCCCGAATGCCGGCCGCCCTCTGCAGCGTCATCAGCCGCTCAGCCGTGATTGGCTGAGCATAACTGTGCTCAGCCAATCGCGGCTGAGCACAGTTGTGATGCGGCGGAGGGGGGACGGGCGGCAGCGACTCGGCCGTCCGTCCAAAGATGACGTTTGGCACAAGATGGCGGACGGTCCTCGACACGGATCAGGTAATGTATAATGCACCACACTTCCGGGTACACGGGTGGGGGTGGTGGGACACGGGGAACGGGGCGATTCACAGACATAACATACATTACAAAGTTGTATAACTTTGTAATGTGTGTTATTCTGTGAATAATTTCTGAGCGCCGCACTACCCCTTTAAGATAATAAGTAAGGAAATAATAGAAGGGCATGATGTTCCTACCAAGTGTTATTGTAACCAGCAGTAAAGTCCATATAAGAAGCTTAGGCAGTAAAAATGTTATATATTAACAAAATGAATTATGATTTATATTATGTAACTCTTCATGCACACTCTTTACGAATAATTGTAAGTGTGATATTACCGGAGTACTGTAACAAACATGAGCCATCAATGGGGTCCTCTAGCCTCCAATTCATACAAATAAAGACAAATTATTGCACCTCCTTAACAAAATCTCCAATCATTAACAGTGAATAGAAACATTGTTCTGTGCATTTACAGACTGAAAATAGTTCCTTGTTTAGTGTCACTGACACAGAGAGCATTATTCTTGGTCAATAGCTTATTCTCTAAAGTTTCACAACTTTAATGTTTTAGTAGTAATAGACTGCTTACCATTGATCTGTGGGGGGGAACATGGCTCTGATCCAGAATCAGGTGGCGAGTCTGGTAATCTAGTTTATAGTAGAGGATAGGATTATGATTAGAAAACTCTATAATGTAAATAAAGTGTACAATGGATTACACAGTTGCATCTAGAGAAATCAATTAGTGATGGTACATAATCTTACAGACTATGACATTGCCAAGGTCTTTGGAGATAGTCTTGTACTTTTCAGGCAGTTTACACTTGGTAAAAATTGCATTTCTGGTCTCCCATGAGGGCTCTATTGTTGTTTCCATTAAGAACACGAAACAAGGAAACTTGCATCAAAGCCACCAATTGTAAACTATTCATTGAAAATAATCAACTACACTCACTTCCTTGGCTCCTGTATCACCGCCAGTATCATACCACTCTATTCCGGCTGTGCATCTGCTTCTGGGTTCTGAAGTTGTGACCCTGCAGGCCCCCTCAGCCAATAAGCAGCTGAGGTGGGGGACCACTGCAACCACTGACTAGCTGGACGGGCCTGCAACACCATGACCTCTGAACCTGTGAACCTGTAAGTGGCAGCAGAGTAGGTACAGACTGGGAATATATCAGCAATGGCGCAGGAGACAGAAAAGTTATTTTCAATCACCACCTCCCTGGGCATATAGTAAAGAAGCCCCCTGTCCGAACAACCCCTTTAACATTAACAGATTAACACAAATGTTCAGGGTTGTAAATGCGACCCCACTTAATGTGCAGAACTGTTGAAACATGTTATGGGGCTTTGAATGTAATGTTATACAAAATTCTCTGTAAAGTGTTTTAAAACAAAAATAAATAAATAAATAAATAAAAATGTAAACCTGAAAATAAATGTTATTTGTGTGACAGATGTGTTTATTTAAAAAACCATGGAAGTTGTGACCCTGCAGGCCCCCTCAGCCAATAAGCAGCTGAGGTGGGGGACCACTGCAACCACTGACTAGCTGGACGGGCCTGCAACACCATGACCTCTGAACCTGTGAACCTGTAAGTGGCAGCAGAGTAGGTACAGACTGGGAATATATCAGCAATGGCGCAGGAGACAGAAAAATTATTTTCAATCACCACCTCCCTGGGCATATAGTAAAGAAGCCCCCTGTCCGAACAACCCCTTTAACATTAACAGATTAACACAAATGTTCAGGGTTGTAAATGCGACCCCACTTAATGTGCAGAACTGTTGAAACATGTTATGGGGCTTTGAATGTAATGTTATACAAAATTCTCTGTAAAGTGTTTTAAAACAAAAATAAATAAATAAATAAATAAAAATGTAAACCTGAAAATAAATGTTATTTGTGTGACAGATGTGTTTATTTAAAAAACCATGGAAGAACCACACGATAGTAACTGTGGACAGCTAGAGCCTCTATTGCTAAAAACTTTTATTTCAGGGGCAGACTATTCTAAAGAATAATCTCACAAGTTGTATTTTATACACATATACATACACATAGTAGGGCATTTATCAAACGTCCACCTGAGGCATACGCCAGGAAGAAGGTGCAGATTCGCCCCTTCTCCCTGGCATACGCCTGCTGTACGGCCCACTCGCCCAATGGGCAGGCTGGGGGGGCTTGGAGGTGTGTGACAAGGCGGGGAGGAGGCGTGGCCTCCTTCCGCGCCTCATTTATCATTATTTATGCCTGCTCACAGGCGTAAATCATAATCCAAATATAGATTTTGTACGCCGGGCGCGAGTTCGGGCGCCCAGCCGGATTCACTTAGGGGCGTGCGCCTCTTAGTGGATCCTGCCGGGGAAAAGGTGGCGAGGCCTAATATAAGACATGCGTACTGTACGCCGGTCTTCATAAATCCTCCCCATAGTGTGTATCACAGGAAAGGATTAGGCAAAATAAACAATGGATACAGTGTTATATGTGTCACAAATGCACAAGTATGTTCACAAGGGACAACATAAAGGTATATAGTGCTTAGACTGCTGCCAATAAATATACTAGCACTGTGAAATAGTACAAAGAATAAATCAACATAATTGCCAACAAATCCTATACACCCTATGAGCACTCTACCAAAAGCAAAGTGACCTGACACTGGAGCCCCACCTTGAACAATGACGTGCGTTTCGCCAGGTGGCTTCTACAACGCTCTGGCGCATCGGGCAGAAGTCCAAAGCAGCCATCTATGTGATCATGTCTCCTGCATCACCTGCCATTCACATGCTACACTCCTAAACCACTGTAGCACGCAACGAAAAGAGCACATGAGCAGTTGATGGAGAATAAAGTGATCGCAATTTTTATAAAGGTAGCCAATACCCACTGTATAGGAGGATTAAACATCTTTGTTTAAAGTCTCATAAATTAATAAAACAAGATTATACCATACCAATTGCACAAACCTATACCATGCATTAAAGTATACAAAAGCTGACATGAAAGAAATATATGTATAGCATCAGATGCCACCATTAAGGATACCATAGCACCACCTAGTGGTGCATGTGAACTTAGCATGGGTCACATTAATATAGAGACCTAGCATCACCTAGGAGGCTCATTAACAAAATACTTGCAGATTAAACAACTCATGAGGGAAGCCTACAGACCAGGCTTAGTTCAGGTTTTCGAAATACAGCAGCAGCCTTATTTAGGGATTTCAGTGAGAGTCATGGCTTAGCTCAGTTCAACCTTTCTAAGTTGTCAGGTTCTTGTCTTTTACCTCCTATACATATACTGAACTGACCGGCAAAAAAGGGGCTCTCTTCTCTGATAATACGGGCCGCTGTCCCTGTCTCTCTCTAGCTGATCCCTGTTTTTCTTTTTTTCCGCCAAAACCAATTGCATCCTAAATAAGAAAACTACTAAAGAAAACTTATCTTTTTGCATCCAATCCTGGTTTTAAATTTAACCTCTTAATGACCACCTTTCTACAGAAGCTTGCAGGCTGTATCTTGAAGCAAACACCTGCCTGTTACTACTGGGAGTGGACATCAGTCTGGTCCATCCAATGATTGAATATAAATGCTCCCTAGGGGGACTTTAAACAAATTTTTTTTAAATATACTTTTTCAGTATTAGGTTGTGTTCACACTACGTACGTTTTCGTAATAATCAAGGCTGTTGTAACAATGGCCGTGATAACTACAGAACTTACGTAGTGCTGCCTTCTAAGGAATCCCGGCCGGAGTGTATACACAGAGTATACACTCTGGCCAGGATCCCTGGCGGCACCGCAAGAAACTGACATGCCAGTTTTCTGAGGCCGCTTTTCAGTGATTAGTGGCCGCCAAAAACCTGTCTGAATTCAGCGGGGAATTTGGATGCGGGCATTCGAATTCAGCGGCAGTGAAGATCATCCAGCCGGCCGGGTGACGGAACAGCCGGTGTCTTACTACATGGGAACATGGCCTTAAAAAGTACTTCCTGTAAATAGAAAAAAGTTTAAATCCCCACTTTTTTTCAACAAAAAAGTAAATACAAAAATTTACATATTTTGTATTGCCACATACAGAATAGTCCAAACTAATAAGATTCCCATCTATACCAAACCAGAACTAAGAAAAACTAAAGATCACAGCCCGCAAAATGAGTTACCATACTGCTCAATAGATGAAAAAAATAAATAAAACTTTATAGTGGTCAGAATATGGCAATTCAAAGCTTTTTTTCCAATTTTGTGTTCTTTTAATTTTTGAAAGTTAGTCATAAACATTATATAAATTATAGTATCAATGTAATTCTACTGACCTGCAGAATAAAGATAACTGCAGTGTTTCACTGCAAAGTGAACACCGTAAAAACAAAATCCTCCAAATGTCGGAGAACCCCTGGCTGGTGGTCTTGTTAAAATAACAAACCAGTTATTCCATTCTGCTCCCTCACCACTACTGTGCCAACTCTCCTGGTTCCCTGATCCTCTCAATGTCTTCCTGGTTCCTGTGATGTCACGACCATGCAGGCATTACTCTGCTCAGACAAGTACTGACTGAGGTGGCACACCTGCAGCATCCCACAGATCCTGCATGTGGTGGTGTCACACAGACAAGAAAGGAGCCAAGAGGACCAGAGAACTGTGAGAGTTGTTGTAGCAGCAGCGGCAGCAACAGGACTGGTAAGTATAGTTTGGCATGATCCCTAGTAATTTAGTTTTTTCAGCACAACTCCCTTAATATAGTCATTGTACGGAATCTAAATGTGTTAACCATTTTTTTTTTCAATATGAAATATTATGAAAGCAAACATTTCAGATAAAACTCCCTTCCAATTTACAATGATACCTTAAACAAAGGAAAATGCATACATGACACAGATATCTACAATGTACAGAAAAACTAAAACAAGTTATAATCACTTACAATGCTCCAAATGCATAGTCACTACCAATATACTCCTCCAGCATGGTCGTATCAACCATAGGATTATCCAACGCTCTGTGTACATCCTGACCTGCAAGTTTACAAAAATGTTGTCAGGCAAACAGTGTTCAGTGTAGCATCAACCAGAAAGTTCAGGAATAATATGTAATGCCTTTTCTATGTGGCCAGTTTGGTACATGCTTAGAAATTGTCTGAACAACAACTAACCCTCTGAGAAAGACTTCTATCAGAATCACATTATACTGTAATCTATGACTGATTATCCTGATTTTCACATGTTACTTCTTTACTAAGGACTTTGAGATATATGGGGGACTTAGACATAATTAATATACCTTATATCTTCAAAAAAAGATTCATATGGGCAGCTGAGTGCAGGGGCATCCGCAAAGCAATATTCATGGGACTATCCAATGCCAAAGGCCGAAACTCCAGCAAAAATACTAATTTACTTGGTCTGTTGATCAAGTGCATTTCTGATTATTATGGATCTGTACCATATTTTCTGGCGTATAAGACGACTCCTGACTTTTAAAAAGATTTTCAGGGGTTTGCCTTATACGTCGGAAAATGTTAACCCCTGCCTGACCGCAGCAGGATTTACTAGCATTTACTAGGGGTCAACTGAAGTTCAACAATAAAAAAAACAAAACAATTCACTCATCTGCGTCTCCCGTCACATTCCCGGCACAGGCAGTGTGATGCACACTGACTGCGCCGAAGGTCCCCAAAGCTCTCCCAGCAGCCAAGCGTCTCATCTGAGAATCTCAGAGACGCTCAGCTGGCGGGAAAGCTTCAGGAAAATGACAGAGGCTTCGGGAACTTCTGGCACCTCTGCCATTCTCCCGAAGCTCTCCCGGCAGCCGAGCGTCTCCAAGCTTCTCTGATGCCGGGAGAGCTTCAAGGACCTCCAGCACAGGCAGCGTGCATCACACTTCCTTCACCAGGTCACAGGTGAGTTGAATAGTTTGTTATTTTTCAGGGGTCGCCATATACGATGAGGATGCGGCCGTTTTTGTGCTCCCCCACCGTATAAGACGACCCCCAACTTCTGTGAAGATTTTTCGAGGTTAAAGATTCTACCCTGACTGGTGTGAGAATGGGGTCTAACTACCATAACTACACAATAAAAACAATAGGACCCAGAACAGATCCTTGTGGCCTTGTATTGTATGTATTCTGAGCACAGACTGGTTCAGCCAACTACAAATTCACTAAACTATTCAGGGATTAAGTTCAATTTTCACTACGTTCTCTATCAGCTTTTTCTGGAGAACTGTATCAAAGGCTTTGCTAAAGTCCAGATATAGACTGAAGTCCAGACATAGTAAAAGAATATCTATGAGATTAGTCTGACATGATCTGCCCTCAGTAAAGCCATGCTGGTTTGGATTAATCAAGTTGTTTCTTCATTCAGAGGAGTTCCCATCATTTTTACAACTATAGATGTCAAGCTAACTGGCCTGTAGTTACTGGGCTCTTCTGTACTACCCTTATTGTGGATGGTTATAATACTGGCTGTTCTCCAAATATCAAAAATATCTTTTGTTTGAAAGGGATTGGTTATACAGATCAGTCAGGGGGCGACAATCACAGGTTAGAGTTCTTTAGAAACTCTGGTGTCTTTTTAGACTTTTATGTGCAGCATGTAACATGATCCCTTGGTGAATTAATTAACCGATTTTAGCACTTTTAAAAGTGAATGATGGCCAAAGGAGGGAAGTGGAAAGAGGAAAATATTCTACTAATTAGAAATGAGTAATGTTCCTTTAGCATGTTAATTACATTTGATAAAATCTTATCAATTTCGTGACTCTTAGAGTGCCCTTACACACAAAAAAAAAGGCAAGAAAAACGCTAATGCTGCACATGGTGTGTTTTTCACGCATTTGCATTGTTGCCGTTACTAGCGTTTTTGACTCGTTTTATATATCAAATATCTTTTTTTGTGGTTGAGGCGTTTTTGTGTGCTGAACCTTTTTCCTCTGCCATCACATGACCTAGTTGTTGGACCACAAAAGGTGACAAAACTTCAGGAAAAAAAGCCATACACACAGCAATGGCGTTTTTGAGACAACCAGAACAATCTAATTGAAGTTTATGCAGGAAAAAAACACCACAGTTTGCCTAAAAAACGCCAGACCCTCAGCATGCTGCATTTTGGAAATGTCATAAACTTCCATTGACCTCTCCGATGATGTTTTTCTGCTATGTGTGAACATACCCTTAGACACAATTTTTATGGTACCTTGGTTAAAGAATAACTTGGATTGAGAGCGTTTTGCAACTTGGTTTTGTAACTTTTGTAACTTGGTTTAAGAGCATTGCTTTGGTTTAAGAGCTCTCTGTACTGGGTGGGAGGGGGAGTGGGGGAGGGGCATGGTCTGCATAGAGTGGCCTACAGCACTGTACTCTAACCCAGGAAGTCTCCCTCACCTTCCAAATCATGGCAGATCCACTTCAGGCTGGGACTTGCATCAAGGGACAGGACTGTGGAGGTAATCTCTTCATAGCTGTAACTCCTCTCTCCTTGGACAGAGAGTGCTGCATATAATGTGCCTGCACTCACACTCAGCTATACACACTGCTGTATAGAAAAGTTTCTATCACTGTCCTCCTGCACAGCTCTGTGATTCTCACTTCCTGATTTGTCCATGCTGAACACACACTCCTCCCCCTATTGCTGTCATGTGACCACTTAGACCTCTGACAGCAGCCCTGCTTCTTTATTCTAGCCTATTGAACTACACTACTGCATTATGGAGTTTATCCACTAATTATACATTATACTCCACATGCTGATTGTTATACTATACAGTAACTTAGATGACATTCAGCTGTGTTTAAATGTTTGTTTCATTTTGCATTTCAATGATTTCTTATGGGTAGTTTTTGCTTTGGTTTAAAGAGGATGTACCATCAGGTACATCCTCTTTAAAGGAGAAGTCCAGCGAAAATTTTTATTAAAGTATTGTATTGCCCCCCAAAAGTTATACAAATCCCCAATATACACTTATTATGGGAAATGCACAAAAAGAGCTTTTTTCCCTGCAATTACTACTGCATCAAGGCTTCACTTCCTGGATAAAATGGTGATGTCACGCCCCGACTCCCAGAGCTGTACGGGCTGTGGCTGCTGGAGAGGATGATGGCAGGGGGACACTGAGGGACACAGGGCACTGGCGGGACACTGAGCATCCCTCTGCCATCATCCTCTCCAGCAGCCACAGCCCGCACAGCTCTGGGAGTCGGGTCGTGACATCACCATTTTCTCCAGGAAGTGAAGCCTTGATGCAGTAGTAAGTGCAGGGAAAAATTCCTGTAATAAGTGTATATTGGTGATTTGTATAACTTTTGGGGGGCAATACAATACTTTAATAAAAATCTTTGCCGGACTTCTTCTTTAATCTGAACCACAGAACGAATGGCGCCGTCACGGGGAAACTGGTGCCGTGGCCCGGGACCCGTGGATAGAACGGCGCCGTACACATTTTTTAGATGCAACTTTTTTTTAATCTGCCTGTTTTGAGTATTCACCCAAAAGTTCGCCTAATCTGGGATTAGCGCCCAATTTATCATTGGCGACTTTTTAAAAAGTCGCACAAACACATGCAGGCTTACGTCTGGTCCGTACCAAGTGAATATGCTTGCGCAATTTTTGCATTTGTGCGACTTTTTAGTCAGATATATTCACTATGGTAGTGCTACATGTTAATAAATCAGTCACAAGATATTGGAACAAAATATACACCAATCCCCATTGGAATAGTTGCAAACATTAGACTCCGTAGTAAATGGAGTCATAGTGTAAATGTGTCATAGTGTTTAAATGGAGCCAAAGCATGCATGCTTGACTGATGCTCCCATCAAATGTTATCAATATCACCAAAAACACTCAAGGCACTTTAGGCTATGTTCAAACTATGTAAAAACAATGGCCATTGTTATGAAATACAGCTGTTGTTTTTACATAGTGTGAACATAGCCTTAAAGTGTCACTGTTGTTATAACTTCCAAAATCTAAACCAAAAGTAGATGTGATATAAAGCAAGTTTGCAATTTACATTCATTTTTTTTCAGTTATCATTGAAAAGATCGGTTTTAAAAAAAACAGACCTTCCAAAGCAGTATATGGAAGCCATGGCACTAATGTGAACAAAGTCTGACAGATTATATCTAAATGATTATTTGCTAAATACTTTAAACACAGTTTTGTTAATATGCACTATGGACAACAGGTATACATACAATCAATTAGATGTACAGAGCCTTCTGGAAAGGGATGCTGAATTACTATAGAAAGGACAAGGTAAGAGCAGAACGTTACCACATGTAGGCTGATAAAACAAAAAAGAAGAATTATATTACAATTAAATTAAAAAGTACCTTCAAAGAATTGCTGCAATGCCTCATTTTCCCCTAATACATCCAGCTGGTCCATGACAATTTCCTTGGCGATTTTTAAAGACAACAATACTGGGAAAAGTAATTAGAAATCCGGGTCAGCTTTAGTAGGCCATACTTCCTAGTAGGGATGCATTACGCATGGTCGTGGCTCTTGGTAGTATAGCAGAAAAACTGCTTACATCCACTTCGTCTACATACTTCATCACCTCTTGAGAGCCATGTTAGGCAATTCTAGCAGAATATCCTGAATACCAGTTAAAATATGTTTTTAATCCAGCAGCAGATTATACCATGACCGTCCCTTCCTGGTTCTAGAGACCTTTGCTCTATGAGCTGAGTATAGCACATGCGTAGACACTAGGGTAATAACCATTAATTCTTATCTAACATTGTCCTTCCAAGCAGCAAAAATATTTTTACAATGTATGCAGTCAAGGATCATGATACACCCCCTGAATACTATTGGGATGACACAGCAGAAGGATGATGTTAAAGGAGACAGAAGTAAATTCTCCGTAGAATTCTTGGAAAACTCTAAATTGGTAATCCAGAATATGATGTAATCTGGTCCCCAGGAATGAACCTTAGAGGCATATGGTAGAGCCATTTTTTTTCTTCTTTCATGTATCCACACAGCAGTCTTCATCGGTGTGGTATATACACAGAGATCAATGTACACAGTCATTTTGATATTTTTTCCCCAGGGAGGAAAAGGAATTCTCTTCATTGTGATTTGAGATGAGCAACTGGGGTGCCATTTCACCCCAGGTGGATAGAAAAGTTGAATCCAGTCCTGGGAAACTTCCCCAAGGACTGGATCCAGCCTTTCCAGCCACACAGGGCTGAGAGGCATGGACTTTAACCCCTTAAGGTCAAAGCCAATTTTCGTTTTTGCGCTTTTGCTTTTTCCACTTTATGTAAGGCCATAGCGCTTGCATTTTTTCACCTAGAGACCCACATGAGCCCTTATTTTTTGCGACACCAATTGTACTTTGCAATGACAGACTTTATTTTCCCATAACATTTGCTGCGAAACCGGGAAAAAAAAACATTTGCACTGTTAAATTGAAAAAAAAAAGGAATTTGTTTTCATTTCAGGGAGTTTCGTGTTTACGCCGTTCGCCCTGGGGTAAAACTGACATGTTATATATGTTCCTCAAGTCGTAACGATTACAACGATATGTAACTGGTATAACCTTTCTTGTCTCTGATGGTTTTTAAAAAATTCAAACCATTGTTAACAAATATACGTTCCTTAAAATCGCTCTATTCCCAGGCATATAGCGCTTTTATCCTTTAGTCTATGGGGCTGTGTGGGGTGTCATTTTTTGCGCCATGATGTGTTCTTTCTATCGGTACCTTGATTGCGCATATGCGACTTTTTGATCGCTTTTTATTAAATTTTTTTCTGAATTTGATGCGACAAAAAAAATGCGCAATTTTGCACTTTGGGATTTTTTGGCGCTTACGCCGTTTACCGTGCAAGATCAGGAATGGGATTAATTAATAGTTTGGGCGATTACGCGCACAGCGATACCAAATATGTTTATTTATTTGTTTATTTATTAATATTTATAAAATGGGAAAAGGGGGGTAATTTGGACTTTTATTAGGGGAGGGTTTTTTTTTTTATTAATAAAAAAAAAATTTTTACTTTTTATTTTTAATGTAACTGGAAGTCCCCCTGGGGGACTTGTATATACACAGCACTGATCTCTCATAGAGATCAATGCTGTGTATATACACAGCAAAGATCGATCAGATCGGTGATAGATTGCTTTGGCCTGCTGCAGGCCAGTGCAATGTATTGCTGAGCCGGGATCAGCGTCATTGCGACGCTGAGGCCCGGCATGGGCAGAAGACCGGATCTCCCCCCTGCGATCGCATCACGGGGCGGAGATCTGACCTACTAGACACCAGGGACACTGGGAGCAAAGCCTCTAAATGCAGCTGTCAGGTTTGACAGCTGCATTTAGAGGCTTAATTAGCTGGCACGGCAACGGGACCCGTGCCGGCTAATAGAGGTGCTCCCCAGCTGCAGATATCAGCCAGGAGCGGCACCGTTCAGAGCGGGGTACCGGATAAGTCATGGGTTGCTAAGGGGTTACAGAGGTTATCCAATGAAAATCTTATTCTTTCAAATCAATTGGCTTTAGAAAGTTATACAGTGGTACCTTGGTTTAAGAGTGTTTTCGTTTAAGAGCTCACAGTTTTTCAAAATTGTGACTTGGTTTAAGAGCATTATTTTGGTTTAAGAGCTCCCTGTACTGGGTGGGAGGGCGAGTGAGTGGGGGAGGGGCATGGCCTGCATAGCGGGGTCTACAGCACTGTACTCTGACCCAGGAAGTCTCCCTCACCTTCCAAATCATAGCAGATCCACTTCAGGCTGGGGCTTGCATCAGGGGACAGGACTGTGGAGGTAATCTCTTCATAGCTGTAATCCCTCTCTCCACAGAGAGTGCTGCATGTATGTGCCAACATATACCCTGCTCATTCCTTCATGCTCCCTGCAGTCTCTGTCAGTCCTGATTGGTCCATGCTGATCACACACTCTTTCTCCGTTGCTGTCATCACATATTCAGCTGTTTATAAATGTTTGTATTTGTTTTACATGTTATTCAGAGTATAAAATCATTATTTTTAAGGTGTGGAACCAATTGTTTGCATTTCAATGATTTCTTATGGGAAAATTTGCTTTGGTTTAAGAGTGGATTTGGATTACAAGCACGGTCCCAGAACCAATTAAGCTCGTAATTCAAGGCACCACTGTATATATATTAGTAATTTACTTCTATTTAAAAATCTCAAGTCTTCCCATACTTATCAGCTGCTGTATGTCCTGCAGGAAATGTTTTCTTTTCAGTCTGACACAGTGCTCTCTGTTGCCACTTCTGTCCAAGACAGGAACTATCCAGAGCAGGAGAGGTTTTCTATGGGAACTTGCTGCCACTCTGGACAGTTCCTCTCTCAGCCAGAGATGTCAGCAGAGAGGACTGGAAAGAAAACAACATTTCCTGCAGGACATAGACAGGACAGGAAGAGATTTTTAATAGAAGTAAATTACAAATCTCTATGACTTTCTGAAACGAGTTGATTTGAAAAGAAAAAGATTTTCATGGACTTTAACCCCTTAAGGTCAAAGCCAATTTTCGTTTTTGCGCTTTTGCTTTTTCCACTTTATGTAAGGCCATAGCGCTTGCATTTTTTCACCTGGAGACCCACATGAGCCCTTATTTTTTGCGACACCAATTGTGAGTGAGCGTTGCAGTATTGATTATATAGTAAAGCAGCAATTTTTTTCCCTTCTAAATCAACTTGTGTCAGAAAGTTATAAATTTGTAATTTACTTCTTGTGTTCTCAGGTTCAGTCACATGACCACTCAGCTTGTAATGTCACATTCAATATCTGTTTCCTGTTCTTTCCACTGAACATGATCACAGGTGGATGCATCAGGTATAGGGGCAGGTGTCTCTCCCATTGGCTGGCTGTAATTTCCCATTGACTTTAGCCTTATCCTTGTAGACGGAGCTAATATTGTAGCTCAGAAGAAGCTATAGCAGAAAGGGCAGCATGAAATAGAGGAGAGCAGGAACTGATAGCTACTTTATGTCCAACACTACAAAAGGCTATCTACTGTGCCACCCACAAGGTAGCTATCCGATCTGCTCTCTCCATCTGATGCTTGTCCTGATACGTCTTCATACATCCTTAGCAGAGCCATGGATCGTTAAGTGTTAAAGGCAGGGGTGAGGAACCTTTTTCCTGTCATGGGTCATTAATGTCTAAACTGTTGGTGAAAAAATGAGTACATTCTTAGAGTGACCCAGCCCACCAAACTGCTAGTTCCATCCATATGATGAGAGTAAATCCTTACTGGTCATGTTTAAGTGTGCCTGGTGCCTTGGTTAGAGCAAAAAATGATCTTTCATAATCTGTAGCAGGCAAAAAAATCCTGCCTGGGAGTGTTTCTAACAATGAGGAGGGTGGGGAAGAAGAAAGGTGAGGCATTGCAGACCTGGGCTAAGACACTCTAGGCCACACCAGTTTGACGTGCTACAGATTGCTACAATTTGGCCTGCTACAGATTAAAAGATCATTTCTTTGCTCTAACCAAGGCACTAGGCACATTTTAAAAGACATAACTAGTCAGAATTTACTCTCATCAAATGAATGGTAATAGCAGTTGGGTGGGTTGGTGGATACAGAGTCACTTTAAGTGAAAATGGCCAAATTGTGACCAATTAGCCATTTTTCCTCCCCAGTGTCATGTGACTCAGTGTTACAAGTAGTGTTCAGCAATGCCGAACTGTTCGGGGTTGGCAATATTCTCTGAACCTGAACGCTCTGGAAACCATGGTTACAGCCTAAGGACCCTTTTACACAGAAAGATTATCTGCCAAAGATTTGAAGCCAAAGCCAGGACTGGATTTGAAAAGAGGAGAAATCTCAGTCTTTCCTTTATTACCTGTTCTCTGTTTATAGTCTGTTCCTGGTTTTGGCTTCAAATCTTTGGCAGATAATCTGTCAGATAATCTTTCTGTGTAAAAGGGCCCTAAGGCTATGTTCCCACACTGTATTTCTGCTCAGTATTTAGTCAGTATTTTGCAACCAAAACCAGGATTGGATTAAAAACACAGAAAGGCTATGGTCACACACTGTTGAAACTGAGTGGATGGCCACCATTTAATGACAAATAACTGCCATTATTTCAAAACAGACGTTTTAAAATAACAGCAATTATTTGCCATCCACATTTCAACAGTCTGTGAACATAGCCTGTGTTTTCAATCCAATCCTACTTTTGATTGCAAAATACTGAGCAAAAATATTGTGTGTGTGAACACTGCCTATGGCTGTAACCATTTTTTCAGGACTCCCTAGGGGAACGTTCAACTACTTTAAACATTAAATGCCAAGCGTTTGGGATCAGAGAAGGTTGTCAAACCCGAACAGGTCTGCAATAGGGATGAGCAAACCGAACCATAACGAACCAGATTCATTACGAACTTTGCAAAATGTTTGGTTCGGCACCGAACCTTGAGAAAGTTTGTAACGAATCTGGTTAAAATAACAATAATAAATAAAATCACAGAATAGACCAGGATACAAGGGATTATTACTCCTATAATCCCTTGTATCCTGGTTTTCTGTGAATATCAAGATGTGTGCCGTCACCCGTTAGGGTGAGACCTTAAAGTGACTGTACCACCAGGCCCAGGCAGAAGCACTGGAGACAGGCCGACCCACACTTAGTGGGAGGAAACCCTAGCCCCTCTATGATAGGGTTACATTGATTCTAATGGAGTCTCATCATGTAGGGGCTGGGGTTTCTTCCCACTAAGAGTGGGTCGGCCCGCCTCCAGTGCTTCTGCCTGGGCCTGGTGGTACAGTCACTTTGTTAGTCTCCTCAGATATACCTGGGTGCTGCCTAATCAAAAATGTAATGTGACAGCTGTCTGTGAGTATCAACCAAGACACACGAAAGAAACTTCAGTGTTCAAGCTGATCTACTTTATTAAGTGAAAATCTCAGTTCATATCTTTACAATAAAAAAAAAAAAAAAAAACAGTCCAAAAAAAAGTGTCCCATCACTGTCCCAGAAAAAAAAAGTCCCATCAGCTGTCCCATCACTGCACAGTTGTGTAGAAAAATGTTGGTGACTCATTGGGATTATTGGTGTTCAAGACCATGCACCCCAGTGCTGATGTCTGGTCCTTTAATTATGGGCAAGGGCAGTACATGTCTGTTACTGCCCATTGAGTCAACATTCCCCCAGAAGACCATCAGAAAGTTGTCCCACTGTCACCTTGCCACTGTCACCTCATGGTGCTTTAGGGGGCCAGTTCTGCAAAAGTTCTGCCTCCACCAGCTTGCAACCATCCACCGCTTTGACTGCAGTCCAACCTGCCCCGGTGTCTTACCAACGATGTCAGGCCCGACGCTCTCAGGCTGTCCTGCATTTTGTGAGCCTGGGTGAACGAAGCCACAGTGGGCAGGAGCTCCTCCGGACCATCAGGGAGGAGATATATGATTGGCTGACCCCAAGTCAACTAACGGTGGAAAGTGTTGTAGCCCACAAAGGGAGGAACATTGTCTCTGCAGTTCAGCAGGGAGGGCTGAGTCATACACCTTGTATGGCACATGTAATAAACCTCATAGTGCACAGGTTTCTTTGAACATTTCCTGCCAATTGTTGATCCCTTTTGAGGACGCGACTGTGTTTGTGAGCAGGCATGACTATGGATTCAACGACATCATCCCACTCGTCCGTGTTCTGGAAATTGCGCTGAACAACATCAGCGAGGATTCCCAGGCTACCACTCCAAGGCTGAACATCCTCCTCAGTCAATTGTCTGTTCTCAACCATACTGGCCTGGGTTCAATCAGGTACTGACGCCTCCTCCTCCTCAAATAGTCTGTATTCAACCATACTGGGCTGGGTGCAATCAAGTGCTGCTGCCTCCTCCGTCAATTGTCTGTTGTCAACCATAATGGGTCCAATACAGTACTATTATTGGTGCTGGTTCCACTGTCAAATGTCTGTTTTCCACCCTACTGGGTCCAAGGAACTTTGTGTCCTATGTCCCATGTAATCACTTACACCTTGGCAAATTTTTTTTTTACTTAGATTTTTTTCCACTTTTTTCATTGAAATAGCAACTGCACTTAAACAAAACTATACCCTATCAGACTTCCACTATTGTGGCTGCAATTATTCAGCCGTTATATAGCAAGGTTCATTTTAGGTTTGATTCGTACGAATCCGAATTTCATGAAAGTTCGCCGGATTGAACCGAACTTTTCAAAAGTTCGCTCATCCCTAGTCTGCAAGTCTGATCAACACTAGATACTGTACAAGGACTCAGGTGTTAATGAGGAGCAGGTATGTTAAATTTGTTATCACTCTTACACTGGACACTGGAAGTTCAACGTTGGGAAACCACTCTAGAAGGATCTGAACAAAAATCATTTTTATACCCCATAAAGATAGCCTAGGCTATAAGATTATTGACATTTTGTACCCCATAAAGCTCCTTCTAGGCTATAAGATGATTGACAACACCTTGAAACTGAGCTGCAACACTGTGGCCCAGACCATACAGTGGTTTAACAAGACAAGTTCCACTCAGAACAGGCCTCGCTATGGTCAACCAAAGGAGTTAAGTGCACATGCTTAGCATCATATCCAGAGGTGTTTTTTCAAAACAGATGCCACTGTTACATCCATTTGGAAAAGACCACCTATGGATATGATGCAGAGGCTAAAGGGCTGGGGGTCAGCCTGTCAGTGTGAGATCGTATGCCACACACTACAAATTGGTCTGCATGGCTGTCGTTTCACACGGAAGCCTCTTCTAAAGATGATTCGCAAAAAAACCTACAGTTTGCGGAAGACAAGCAGACTAAGGACATGGATTGCTGGAACTGATGTCTGTGGTTCAGATGGTGTAAAGTGTGTGTGGTGGCAACCAGGTGAGGAGTACAATGTGCATGTTGGCTACAGTCAAACGTGGTGGTGGTGGGCGCATCATGGTCTGGTGATGAATGAGTTTTGCTGGCTGTGCGGAGCTACAGTTTTAACAAGGAAACCATGAATGCCAACATGTACTGTGATATACTGAAGCAGTATAGGGCCTTTATTCACTCAGAATTTACCCCAGGATCATGTAGGACATTACACATCAGTGCTGCTGAGCCTGATCTGCTTTACCCCAGTGTGATAAATAACTCCTTTGGTGTCTGACTGCCAATTTATGAAGGAGCTGGAGTCAGTCCCTGATAAAATCAAAAGTCGGAGTTAGAGTCGGAGCTGCGGCTTGGGCTGGGTTCACACTACGCTTCTGCAATCCGTTTTTTTCATCAGTTTATTGCAAAAAAACAAAAACAAAAAACAGATGCATGTGTATCCGTTTTTCCATTGACTTCCATTATTAAAAAAAAAAATGAATTGTTTGAAACGGATCGATCCGTTTTTTTCTTTAACAGACAAAAAAAAAATGAGGTTGACTACTTTTTTCTGTACGTTAAGAAAAAAAATCTGTTTTGATTTTTTTATAATGGAAGTCAATGGAAAAACAGATCAAAACTGATGCACACAAATGTATCTTTTTTCAAGTTTTCTGCAAAAAAAAAAAAACACTGATTGCAAAAACATAGTGTGAACCCAGCCTTACCGACTTCGCAGCCCTTAAAAATACTGAGCAAAAATACTTTGTATGAACATAGCCTTAAGATGTAACAGCAAAAACAGAGTCCAATGAAACACTGAAATTGAATTACATTCTGGAATGCAGAACCTGGTCATCAGAAAGGCCTTTAAAAGGGAACTCCGGATAAGAAAAACTTGTTTACTATTAAAAGTACATTAAAAGTTAAATATATGTGTCTATACAATATATTACTGTATCTGTACAGTTCTGCCACACTGGTAGCTGATAGAAATCCAGGAAGTGAAGAAAAATGGCATCTGTGCACATCCACATTGTCTCCTGCTCCTTCTGCTATCCTCCCTTAGGAGACAAATCTTACATGCCTCTGTCTCACATTGTGTGTGTTTGCTGAGCACAGGCTGATGATACAGACAGGGGGCAGGGCGTGATGTCCCAGGAGGCTTGGCTGAATCCCCCAATCCCCTGAGTGATTCACCATCTTTGACCAGCCAGAAGCAGGAGTTGCACTAATTTCTATAATTGTGCAGAAGTGTGTAGTGAAATTAGGGCTGTGTTCACACATGTTGGAGTGTCATTGCAGTACTGCAGCATATTCACAAAAATGATGCAGTAACACAAGTAAATGATGCTAAACGGCAGAGAGGATCAGAGCCTTATTGTGGGGCTCAACTTCATGCTTGATCATATGTGTGTGGAAATGAAAAATAAAAAATTCTAAAAGTTCTTTACTTTATTCCAATATCAGCGTTACAGGTAGAGAATACAGCATGCTGTGTGGTGTTACAGGTAGAGAATACAGTGCTGTGCAGTGTTACAGGTAGTAACTGTGTGCTGTGTGGTATGGTGGGACCACAATGAAATCATAAATTACTGCAAATAATTCAGTAACACAATAAAACTGTGTGAGCACAGCCTAGATGTTCTGCAACAGCTTTGGATGAGGAATGTGCAGGGTGGGGGACTGTGATGGAACAGCTGAGGGAAAGCATTGCATTCTGGAACCTGTAGTACTGTGTACAACTGCTTAACCAGGAAATACAGAAACACAAAACAGAACAAAACCCCCCCAAAACAAATGGATTTTTGGTAGTTTCAAAAATGGAATAGCTAGGCAAGTAATGCTTTATGCTTCTGCAGAAGTTTCAGTTTTTTTAACCTCTACCTTGAGTTCCCCTTTAAAGCCCCAGTGGCCCAACTTTTAGGCATAAAGAAATAACACAAACTTCAAACTACTTTTTATTTCTTAAAATTTGGTTGTCACTAGTAATTTACAGATGTAATGACTGCAAATGCTTACCAGAATCAGAGCAGCCAATAATATATCAGCGCACACAGGACAAGTCAATTTCAGAATACCACATGAACTCTAAGTAGTGTAGCTCACAAAAGAGTATAGATAAGTTGATATGTTGTTATTTCGGTGGCTTAGATATGCAGATCCCTTGTGTTACCACTATCCATCTGTACCTCTAACTCTAAGGTTTTGGAAAGAAATAAAAGTCCAGATACATTATTTTAGTGTCTTAAAGTTCCTCTTTGAAAAATCCAAGCTTTGCTCGAGACATTTCCTTTCTCAACTGCATGATTTCCCAAAACATCTGATCAGCTAAAATCGTAAGGAAAGAAAAACAAAATATAAATACATACACTAC